>NW_026047583.1:21632746-21947945 GCF_023864345.2 Schistocerca serialis cubense | reverse complement strand
AGGGAGGAAAGATTCAAAGAAGGGGGAGCAGCTGGCTGCAGTAACTATGACTCTCTTAAGGTAGCCAAATGCCTCGTCACACGGCGAGGTACATTTGCTAACTCGACAGACTCGTAGTGGGAGTAACAGTGACGACGTTAACCTGGACACATAGTGGCACATCGGGTCTGTAGGACAGCCATAGCAAGAATGATAGAGAGAAAGGGCTTAAAAAAGTGGGAGCAGCAGGCAGGGGTACTATGACTCTCTTAAGGCAGCCAAATGCCTATTCACCATGTGAAATGTTTTTTGAAAACTCGAGAATATCTTCGTTAAGGTAGCTCAGACAACGTTAAGGTTTACATGTAGTGGCATATTGCTCCTGCAGGACTGACCACAGTAATAATTAATGAGTGGAAAGAAAGAAAGTAGTTCGAGCAGCTGGCGGCAGTAACTATGACTCTCCTAAGGTAGCCAAATGCCTCGTCACTCGGCGAGATTTATTTGAAAACTCAAGGAAATCGTCGTTGAATAAATCAGACAACGGTAACATGCACAGGTGGTGGCGTATCGCTCTGCAGGACTGACCACAGTACGATTTAAAGGGAGGAAAGATTCAAAGAAGGGGGAGCAGCTGGCTGCAGTACTTATGACTCTCTTAAGGTAGCCAAATGCCTCGTCACCCGGCGAGGTACATTTGCTAACTCGAGAGACTCGTAGTGGGAGTAACAGTGACGACGTTAACGTGGACATATAGTGGCACATCGGTTCTGTAGGACAGCCATAGCAAGAATGATAGAGAGAATGGGCTTAGAAAAGTGGGAGCAGCAGGCAGGGGTACTATGACTCTCTTAAGGTAGCCAAATGCCTCGTCACCATGTGAAATTTTTTTTGAAAACTCGAGAATATCTTCGTTAAGGTAGCTCAGACAACATTAAGGTTTACATGTAGTGGCATATTGCTCCTGCAGGACTGACCACAGTTATAATTAATGAGTGGAAAGAAAGAAAGTAGGTCGAGCAGCTGGCAGCAGTAACTATGACTCTCTTAAGGTAGCCAAATGCCTCGTCACTCGGCGAAATTTATTTGAAAACTCGAGGAAATCGTCGTCGAAGTAACTCAGACAACGGTAACATATACAGGTGGTGGCGTATCGCTTCTGCAGGACACCAAGGTTCGAATTAAAGAGAGGAAAGATTCAAAGAAGGGGGAGCAGCTGGCTGCAGTAACTATGACTCTCTTAAGGTAGCCAAATGCCTCGTCACTCAGCGAGATTTATTTGAAAACTTGAGGAAATCGTCGCTGAAGTACCTCAGACAACGGTAACATGGACAGGTGGTGGCGTATCGCTTCTGCAGGACACCACAGTACGAATTAAAGACAGGAAAGATTCAAAGAAGGGGGAGCAGCTGGCTGCAGTAACTATGACGCTTATAAGGTAGCCAAATGCCTCGTCATCCGGCGAGGTACATTTGCTAACTCGAGAGACTCGTAGTGGGAGTAACAGAGACGACGTTAACGTGGACATATAGTGGCACATCGGTTCTGTAGGACTGCCATAGCAAGAATGATAGAGAGAAAGAGCTTAGAAAAGTGGGAGCAGCAGGCAGGGAAACTATGACTCCCTTGAGGTATCCAAATGCCTCGTCACCATGTGAAATTTTTTTTTGAAAACTCGAGGATATTTTCGTTAAGGTAGCTCAGACAACGTTAAGGTTTGCATGTAGTGGCATATTGCTCCTGCAGGACTGACCACAGTAATAATTAATGAGTGGAAAGAAAGAAAGTAGGTCGAGCAGCTGGCGGCAGTAACTATGACTCTCTTAAGGTAGCCAAATGCCTCGTCACTCGGCGAGATTTATTTGAAAACTCAAGGAAATCGTCGTTGAATAAATCAGACAACGGTAACATGCACAGGTGGTGGCGTATCGCTCTGCAGGACTGACCACAGTACGATTTAAAGGGAGGAAAGATTCGAAGAAGGGGGAGCAGCTGGCTGCAGTAACTATGACTCTCTTAAGGTAGCCAAGTGCCTCGTCACCCGGCGAGGTACATTTGCTAACTCGAGAGACTCGTAGTGGGAGTAACAGTGACGACGTGAACGTGGACATATAGTGGCACATCGGTTCTGTAGGACAGCCATAGCAAGAATGATAGAGAGAATGGGCTTAGAAAAGTGGGAGCAGCAGGCAGGGGTACTATGACTCTCTTAAGGCAGTCAAATGCCTCGTCACCATGTGAAATTTTTTTTGAAAACTCGAGAATATCTTCGTTAAGGTAGCTCAGACAACGTTAAGGTTTACATGTAGTGGCATATTGATCCTGCAGGACTGACCACAGTAATAATTAATGAGTGGAAAGAAAGAAAGTAGGTCGAGCAGCTGGCAGCAGTAACTATGACCCTCTTAAGGTAGCCAAATGCCTCGTCACTCGGCGGAATTTATTTGAAAACGCGAGGAAATCGTCGTCGAAGTAACTCAGATAACGGTAACATATACAGGTGGTGGCGTATCGCTTCTGCAGGACACCAAGGTACGAATTAAAGAGAGGAAAGATTCAAAGAAGGGGGAGCAGCTGGCTGCAGTAACTATGACTCTCTTAAGGTAGCCAAATGCCTCGTCACTCGGCGAGATTTATTTGAAAACTTGAGGAAATCGTCGTTGAAGTACCTCAGACAACGGTAACATGGACAGGTGGTGGCATATCGCTTCTGCAGGACACCACAGTACGAATTAAAGAGAGGAAAGATTCAAAGAAGGGTGAGCAGCTGGCTGCAGTAACTATGACTCTCTTAAGGTAGCCAAATGCCTCGTCACTCAGCGAGATTTATTTGAAAACTTGAGGAAATCGTCGTTGAAGTACCTCAGACAACGGTAACATGGACAGGTGGTGGCGTATCGCTTCTGCAGGACACCACAGTACGAATTAAAGACAGGAAAGATTCAAAGAAGGGGGAGCAGCTGGCTGCAGTAACTATGACGCTTATAAGGTAGCCAAATGCCTCGTCATCCGGCGAGGTACATTTGCTAACTCGAGAGACTCGTAGTGGGAGTAACAGAGACGACGTTAACGTGGACATATAGTGGCACATCGGTTCTGTAGGACTGCCATAGCAAGAATGATAGAGAGAAAGAGCTTAGAAAAGTGGGAGCAGCAGGCAGGGAAACTATGACTCCCTTAAGGTATCCAAATGCCTCGTCACCATGTGAAATTTTTTTTTGAAAACTCGAGGATATTTTCGTTAAGGTAGCTCAGACAACGTTAAGGTTTACATGTAGTGGCATATTGCTCCTGCAGGACTGACCACAGTAATAATTAATGAGTGGAAAGAAAGAAAGTAGGTCGAGCAGCTGGCGGCAGTAACTATGACTCTCTTAAGGTAGCCAAATGCCTCGTCACTCGGCGAGATTTATTTGAAAACTCAAGGAAATCGTCGTTGAATAAATCAGACAACGGTAACATGCACAGGTGGTGGCGTATCGCTCTGCAGGACTGACCACAGTACGATTTAAAAGGAGGAAAGATTCGAAGAAGGGGGAGCAGCTGGCTGCAGTAACTATGACTCTCTTAAGGTAGCCAACTGCCTCGTCACCCGGCGAGGTACATTTGCTAACTCGAGAGACTCGTAGTGGGAGTAACAGTGACGACGTGAACGTGGACATATAGTGGCACATCGGTTCTGTAGGACAGCCATAGCAAGAATGATAGAGAGAATGGGCTTAGAAAAGTGGGAGCAGCAGGCAGGGGTACTATGACTCTCTTAAGGCAGTCAAATGCCTCGTCACCATGTGAAATTTTTTTTGAAAACTCGAGAATATCTTCGTTAAGGTAGCTCAGACAACGTTAAGGTTTACATGTAGTGGCATATTGATCCTGCAGGACTGACCACAGTAATAATTAATGAGTGGAAAGAAAGAAAGTAGGTCGAGCAGCTGGCAGCAGTAACTATGACTCTCTTAAGGTAGCCAAATGCCTCGTCACTCGGCGGAATTTATTTGAAAACGCGAGGAAATCGTCGTCGAAGTAACTCAGACAACGGTAACATATACAGGTGGTGGCGTATCGCTTCTGCAGGACACCAAGGTACGAATTAAAGAGAGGAAAGATTCAAAGAAGGGGGAGCAGCTGGCTGCAGTAACTATGACTCTCTTAAGGTAGGCAAATGCCTCGTCACTCGGCGAGATTTATTTGAAAACTTGAGGAAATCGTCGTTGAAGTACCTCAGACAACGGTAACATGGACAGGTGGTGGCGTATCGCTTCTGCAGGACACCACAGTACGAATTAAAGAGAGGAAAGATTCAAAGAAGGGGGAGCAGCTGGCTGCAGTAACTATGACTCTCTTAAGGTAGCCAAATGCCTCGTCACTCGGCGAAATTTATTTGAAAAGTCGAGGAAATCGTTGTTGAAGTAACTCAGACAACAGTAACATGGACAGGTGGTGGCGTATCGCTTCTGCAGGACTGACCACAGTACGAATTAAAGACAGGGAAGATTCAAAGAAGGGGGAGCAGCTCCCTGCAGTAACTATGACGGTTATAAGGTAGCCAAATGCCTCGTCATCCGGCGAGGTACATTTGCCAACTCGAGAGACTCGTAGTGGGAGTAACAGAGACGACGTTAACGTGGACATATAGTGGCACATCGGTTCTTTAGGACTGCCACACCAAGAATGATAGAGAGAAAGAGCTTAGAAAAGTGGGAGCAGCAGGCAGGGACTCTATGACTCCCTTAAGGTAGCCAAATGCCTCGTCACCATGTGAAATGTTTTTTGAAAACTCGAGAATATCTTCGTTAAGGTAGCTCAGACAACGTTAAGGTTTACATGTAGTGGCATATTGCTCCTGCAGGACTGACCACAGTAATAATTAATGAGTGGAAAGAAAGAAAGTAGGTCGAGCAGCTGGCGGCAGTAACTATGACTCTCTTAAGGTAGCCAAATGCCTCGTCACTCGGCGAGATTTATTTGAAAACTCGAGGAAATCGTCGTTGAAGTAACTCGGACAACGGTGACATGCACAGGTGGTGGCGTATCGCTTCAGCAGGACTGACCACAGTACGATTTAAAGGGAGGAAAAATTCAAAGAAGGGGGAGCAGCTGGCTGCAGTAACTGTGACTCTCTTAAGGTAGCCAAATGCCTCGTCACACGGCGAGGTACATTTGCTAACTCGAGAGACTCGTAGTGGGAGTAACAGTGACGACGTTAACCTGGACATATAGTGGCACATCGGTTCTGTAGGACAGCCATAGCAAGAATGATAGAGAGAAAGGGCTTAAAAAAGTGGGAGCAGCAGGCAGGGGTACTATGACTCTCTTAAGGCAGCCAAATGCCTATTCACCATGTGAAATGTTTTTTGAAAACTCGAGAATATCTTCGTTAAGGTAGCTCAGACAACGTTAAGGTTTACATGTAGTGGCATATTGCTCCTGCAGGACTGACCACAGTAATAATTAATGAGTGGAAAGAAAGAAAGTAGGTCGAGCAGCTGGCGGCAGTAACTATGACTCTCTTAAGGTAGCCAAATGCCTCGTCACTCGGCGTGATTTATTTGAAAACTCAAGGAAATCGTCGTTGAATAAATCAGACAACGGTAACATGCACAGGTGGTGGCGTATCGCTCTGCAGGACTGACCACAGTACGATTTAAAGGGAGGAAAGATTCAAAGAAGGGGGAGCAGCTGGCTGCAGTAACTATGACTCTCTTAAGGTAGCCAAATGCCTCGTCACCCGGCGAGGTACATTTGCTAACTCGAGAGACTCGTAGTGGGAGTAACAGTGACGACGTTAACGTGGACATATAGTGGCACATCGGTTCTGTAGGACAGCCATAGCAAGAATGATTGAGAGAAAGATCTTAAAAAAGTGGGAGCAGCAGGCAGGGGTACTATGACTCTCTTAAGGCAGCCAAATGCCTCGTCACCATGTGAAATTTTTTTTGAAAACTCGAGAATATCTTCGTTAAGGTAGCTCAGACGTCGTTTAGGTTTACATGTAGTGGCATATTGCCCCTGCAGGACTGACCACAGTAATAATTAATGAGTGGAAAGAAAGAAAGTAGGTCGAGCAGCTGGCAGCAGTAAC
Organism: Schistocerca serialis cubense; assembly: GCF_023864345.2. NCBI lineage: Eukaryota > Metazoa > Arthropoda > Insecta > Orthoptera > Acrididae > Schistocerca > Schistocerca serialis. The sequence continues at coordinate 21,941,884 of NW_026047583.1, read as the reverse complement.
TATGACTCTCTTAAGGTAGCCAAATGCCTCGTCACTCGGCGAAATTTATTTGAAAACTCGAGGAAATCGTCGTCGAAGTAACTCAGACAACGGTAACATATACAGGTGGTGGCGTATCGCTTCTGCAGGACACCAAGGTACGAATTAAAGAGAGGAAAGATTCAAAGAAGGGGGAGCAGCTGGCTGCAGTAACTATGACTCTCTTACGGTAGCCAAATGCCTCGTCACTCGGCGAGATTTATTTGAAAACTTGAGAGAATCGTCGTTGAAGTACCTCAGACAACGGTAACATGGACAGGTGGTGGCGTATCGCTTCTGCAGGACTGACCTCAGTACGATTTAAAGGGAGGAAAGATTCAAAGAAGGGGGAGCAGCTGGCTGCAGTAACTATGACTCTCTTAAGGTAGCCAAATGCCTCGTCACACGGCGAGGTACATTTGCTAACTCGAGAGACTCGTAGTGGGAGTAACAGTGACGACGTTAACCTGGACATATAGTGGCACATCGGTTCTGTAGGACAGCCATAGCAAGAATGATAGAGAGAAAGGGCTTAAAAAGTGGGAGCAGCAGGCAGGGGTACTATGACTCTCTTAAGGCAGCCAAATGCCTATTCACCATGTGAAATGTTTTTTGAAAACTCGAGAATATCTTCGTTAAGGTAGCTCAGACAACGTTAAGGTTTACATGTAGTGGCATATTGCTCCTGCAGGACTGACCACAGTAATAATTAATGAGTGGAAAGAAAGAAAGTAGGTCGAGCAGCTGGCGGCAGTAACTATGACTCTCTTAAGGTAGCCAAATGCCTCGTCACTCGGCGTGATTTATTTGAAAACTCAAGGAAATCGTCGTTGAATAAATCAGACAACGGTAACATGCACAGGTGGTGGCGTATCGCTCTGCAGGACTGACCACAGTACGATTTAAAGGGAGGAAAGATTCAAAGAAGGGGGAGCAGCTGGCTGCAGTAACTATGACTCTCTTAAGGTAGCCAAATGCCTCGTCACCCGGCGAGGTACATTTGCTAACTCGAGAGACTCGTAGTGGGAGTAACAGTGACGACGTGAACGTGGACATATAGTGGCACATCGGTTCTGTAGGACAGCCATAGCAAGAATGATTGAGAGAAAGATCTTAAAAAAGTGGGAGCAGCAGGCAGGGGTACTATGACTCTCTTAAGGCAGCCAAATGCCTCGTCACCATGTGAAATTTTTTTTGAAAACTCGAGAATATCTTCGTTAAGGTAGCTCAGACAACGTTTAGGTTTACATGTAGTGGCATATTGCCCCTGCAGGACTGACCACAGTAATAATTAATGAGTGGAAAGAAAGAAAGTAGGTCGAGCAGCTGGCAGCAGTAACTATGACTCTCTTAAGGTAGCCAAATGCCTCGTCACTCGGCGAAATTTATTTGAAAACTCGAGGAAATCGTCGTCGAAGTAACTCAGACAACGGTAACATATACAGGTGGTGGCGTATCGCTTCTGCAGGACACCAAGGTACGAATTAAAGAGAGGAAAGATTCAAAGAAGGGGGAGCAGCTGGCTGCAGTAACTATGACTCTCTTAAGGTAGCCAAATGCCTCGTCACTCGGCGAGATTTATTTGAAAACTTGAGAGAATCGTCGTTGAAGTACCTCAGACAACGGTAACATGGACAGGTGGTGGCGTATCGCTTCTGCAGGACTGACCTCAGTACGATTTAAAGGGAGGAAAGATTCAAAGAAGGGGGAGCAGCTGGCTGCAGTAACTATGACTCTCTTAAGGTAGCCAAATGCCTCGTCACACGGCGAGGTACATTTGCTAACTCGAGAGACTCGTAGTGGGAGTAACAGTGACGACGTTAACGTGGACATATAGTGGCACATCGGTTCTGTAGGACAGCCATAGCAAGAATGATAGAGAGAAAGGGCTTAAAAAAGTGGGAGCAGCAGGCAGGGGTACTATGCCTCTCTTAAGGCAGCCAAATGCCTCGTCACCATGTGAAATTTTTTTTGAAAACTCGAGAATATCTACGTTAAGGTAGCTCAGACAACGTTAAGGGTTTTATGTAGTGGCATATTGCTCCTGCAGGACTGACCACAGTAATAATTAATGAGTGGAAAGAAAGAAAGTAGGTCGAGCAGCTGGCGGCAGTAACTATGACTCTCTTAAGGTAGGCAAATGCCTCGTCACTCGGCGAGATTTATTTGAAAACTTGAGGAAATCGTCGTTGAAGTACCTCAGACAACGGTAACATGGACAGGTGGTGGCGTATCGCTTCTGCAGGACACCACAGTACGAATTAAAGAGAGGAAAGATTCAAAGAAGGGGGAGCAGCTGGCTGCAGTAACTATGACTCTCTTAAGGTAGCCAAATGCCTCGTCACTCGGCGAAATTTATTTGAAAAGTCGAGGAAATCGTTGTTGAAGTAACTCAGACAACAGTAACATGGACAGGTGGTGGCGTATCGCTTCTGCAGGACTGACCACAGTACGAATTAAAGACAGGGAAGATTCAAAGAAGGGGGAGCAGCTGGCTGCAGTAACTATGACGGTTATAAGGTAGCCAAATGCCTCGTCATCCGGCGAGGTACATTTGCCAACTCGAGAGACTCGTAGTGGGAGTAACAGAGACGACGTTAACGTGGACATATAGTGGCACATCGGTTCTGTAGGACTGCCATACCAAGAATGATAGAGAGAAAGAGCTTAGAAAAGTGGGAGCAGCAGGCAGGGACTCTATGACTCCCTTAAGGTAGCCAAATGCCTCGTCACCATGTGAAATGTCTTTTGAAAACTCGAGAATATCTTCGTTAAGGTAGCTCAGACAACGTTAAGGTTTACATGTAGTGGCATATTGCTCCTGCAGGACTGACCACAGTAATAATTAATGAGTGGAAAGAAAGAAAGTAGGTCGAGCAGCTGGCGGCAGTAGCTATGACTCTCTTAAGGTAGCCAAATGCCTCGTCACTCGGCGAGATTTATTTGAAAACTCGAGGAAATCGTCGTTGAAGTAACTCGGACAACGGTGACATGCACAGGTGGTGGCGTATCGCTTCAGCAGGACTGACCTCAGTACGATTTAAAGGGAGGAAAAATTCAAAGAAGGGGGAGCAGCTGGCTGCAGTAACTGTGACTCTCTTAAGGTAGCCAAATGCCTCGTCACACGGCGAGGTACATTTGCTAACTCGAGAGACTCGTAGTGGGAGTAACAGTGACGACGTTAACCTGGACATATAGTGGCACATCGGTTCTGTAGGACAGCCATAGCAAGAATGATAGAGAGAAAGGGCTTAAAAAAGTGGGAGCAGCAGGCAGGGGTACTATGACTCTCTTAAGGCAGCCAAATGCCTATTCACCATGTGAAATGTTTTTTGAAAACTCGAGAATATCTTCGTTAAGGTAGCTCAGACAACGTTAAGGTTTACATGTAGTGGCATATTGCTCCTGCAGGACTGACCACAGTAATAATTAATGAGTGGAAAGAAAGAAAGTAGGTCGAGCAGCTGGCGGCAGTAACTATGACTCTCTTAAGGTAGCCAAATGCCTCGTCACTCGGCGTGATTTATTTGAAAACTCAAGGAAATCGTCGTTGAATAAATCAGACAACGGTAACATGCACAGGTGGTGGCGTATCGCTCTGCAGGACTGACCACAGTACGATTTAAAGGGAGGAAAGATTCAAAGAAGGGGGAGCAGCTGGCTGCAGTAACTATGACTCTCTTAAGGTAGCCAAATGCCTCGTCACCCGGCGAGGTACATTTGCTAACTCGAGAGACTCGTAGTGGGAGTAACAGTGACGACGTTAACGTGGACATATAGTGGCACATCGCTTCTGTAGGACAGCCATAGCAAGAATGATTGAGAGAAAGATCTTAAAAAAGTGGGAGCAGCAGGCAGGGGTACTATGACTCTCTTAAGGCAGCCAAATGCCTCGTCACCATGTGAAATTTTTTTTGAAAACTCGAGAATATCTTCGTTAAGGTAGCTCAGACAACGTTTAGGTTTACATGTAGTGGCATATTGCCCCTGCAGGACTGACCACAGTAATAATTAATGAGTGGAAAGAAAGAAAGTAGGTCGAGCAGCTGGCAGCAGTAACTATGACTCTCTTAAGGTAGCCAAATGCCTCGTCACTCGGCGAAATTTATTTGAAAACTCGAGGAAATCGTCGTCGAAGTAACTCAGACAACGGTAACATATACAGGTGGTGGCGTATCGCTTCTGCAGGACACCAAGGTACGAATTAAAGAGAGGAAAGATTCAAAGAAGGGGGAGCAGCTGGCTGCAGTAACTATGACTCTCTTAAGGTAGCCAAATGCCTCGTCACTCGGCGAGATTCATTTGAAAACTTGAGAGAATCGTCGTTGAAGTACCTCAGACAACAGTAACATGGACAGGTGGTGGCGTATCGCTTCTGCAGGACTGACCTCAGTACGATTTAAAGGGAGGAAAGATTCAAAGAAGGGGGAGCAGCTGGCTGCAGTAACTATGACTCTCTTAAGGTAGCCAAATGCCTCGTCACACGGCGAGGTACATTTGCTAACTCGAGAGACTCGTAGTGGGAGTAACAGTGACGACGTTAACCTGGACATATAGTGGCACATCGGTTCTGTAGGACAGCCATAGCAAGAATGATAGAGAGAAAGGGCTTAAAAAAGTGGGAGCAGCAGGCAGGGGTACTATGACTCTCTTAAGGCAGCCAAATGCCTCGTCACCATGTGAAATTTTTTTTGAAAACTCGAGAATATCTACGTTAAGGTAGCTCAGACAACGTTAAGGGTTTTATGTAGTGGCATATTGCTCCTGCAGGACTGACCACAGTAATAATTAATGAGTGGAAAGAAAGAAAGTAGGTCGAGCAGCTGGCGGCAGTAACTATGACTCTCTTAAGGTAGCCAAATGCCTCGTCACTCGGCGAGATTTATTTGAAAACTCAAGGAAATCGTCGTTGGATAAATCAGACAACGGTAACATGCACAGGTGGTGGCGTATCGCTCTGCAGGACTGTCCACAGTACGATGTAAAGGGAGGAAAGATTCAAAGAAGGGGGAGCAGCTGGCTGCAGTAACTATGACTCTCTTAAGGTAGCCAAATGCCTCGTCACCCGGCGAGGTATATTTGCTAACTCGAGAGACTCGTAGTGGGAGTAACAATGACGACGTTAACGTGGACATATAGTGGCACATCGGTTCTGTAGGACAGCCATAGCAAGAATGATAGTGAGAATGGGCTTAGAAAAGTGCGAGCAGCAGGCAGGGGTACTATGACTCTCTTAAGGCAGCCAAATGCCTCGTCACCATGTGAATTTTTTTTTGAAAACTCGAGAATATCTTCGTTAAGGTAGCTCAGACAACGTTAAGGTTTACATGTAGTGGCATATTGCTCCTGCAGGACTGACCACAGTAATAATTAATGAGTGGAAAGAAAGAAAGTAGGTCGAGCAGCTGGCAGCAGTAACTAAGACTCTCTTAAGGTAGCCAAATGCCTCGTCACTCGGCGAAATTTATTTGAAAACTCAAGGAAATCGTCGTTGAAGTAACTCAGACAACGGTAACATATACAGGTGGTGGCGTATCGCTTCTGCAGGACACCAAGGTACGAATTAAAGAGAGGAAAGATTCAAAGAAGGGGGAGCAGCTGGCTGCAGTAACTATGACTCTCTTAAGGTAGGCAAATGCCTCGTCACTCGGCGAGATTTATTTGAAAACTTGAGGAAATCGTCGTTGAAGTACCTCAGACAACGGTAACATGGACAGGTGGTGGCGTATCGCTTCTGCAGGACACCACAGTACGAATTAAAGAGAGGAAAGATTCAAAGAAGGGGGAGCAGCTGGCTGCAGTAACTATGACTCTCTTAAGGTAGCCAAATGTCTCGTCACTCGGCGAAATTTATTTGAAAAGTCGAGGAAATCGTTGTTGAAGTAACTCAGACAACAGTAACATGGACAGGTGGTGGCGTATCGCTTCTGCAGGACTGACCACAGTACGAATTAAAGACAGGGAAGATTCAAAGAAGGGGGAGCAGCTGGCTGCAGTAACTATGACGGTTATAAGGTAGCCAAATGCCTCGTCATCCGGCGAGGTACATTTGCCAACTCGAGAGACTCGTAGTGGGAGTAACAGAGACGACGTTAACGTGGACATATAGTGGCACATCGGTTCTGTAGGACTGCCATACCAAGAATGACAGAGAGAAAGAGCTTAGAAAAGTGGGAGCAGCAGGCAGGGAAACTATGACTCCCTTAAGGTAGCCAAATGCCTCGTCACCATGTGAAATGTTTTTTGAAAACTCGAGAATATCTTCGTTAAGGTAGCTCAGACAACGTTAAGGTTTACATGTAGTGGCATATTGCTCCTGCAGGACTGACCACAGTAATAATTAATGAGTGGAAAGAAAGAAAGTAGGTCGAGCAGCTGGCGGCAGTAACTATGACTCTCTTAAGGTAGCCAAATGCCTCGTCACTCGGCGAGATTTATTTGAAAACTCAAGGAAATCGTCGTTGGATAAATCAGACAACGGTAACATGCACAGGTGGTGGCGTATCGCTCTGCAGGACTGTCCACAGTACGATGTAAAGGGAGGAAAGATTCAAAGAAGGGGGAGCAGCTGGCTGCAGTAACTATGACTCTCTTAAGGTAGCCAAATGCCTCGTCACCCGGCGAGGTATATTTGCTAACTCGAGAGACTCGTAGTGGGAGTAACAATGACGACGTTAACGTGGACATATAGTGGCACATCGGTTCTGTAGGACAGCCATAGCAAGAATGATAGTGAGAATGGGCTTAGAAAAGTGCGAGCAGCAGGCAGGGGTACTATGACTCTCTTAAGGCAGCCAAATGCCTCGTCACCATGTGAATTTTTTTTTGAAAACTCGAGAATATCTTCGTTAAGGTAGCTCAGACAACGTTAAGGTTTACATGTAGTGGCATATTGCTCCTGCAGGACTGACCACAGTAATAATTAATGAGTGGAAAGAAAGAAAGTAGGTCGAGCAGCTGGCAGCAGTAACTAAGACTCTCTTAAGGTAGCCAAATGCCTCGTCACTCGGCGAAATTTATTTGAAAACTCAAGGAAATCGTCGTTGAAGTAACTCAGACAACGGTAACATATACAGGTGGTGGCGTATCGCTTCTGCAGGACACCAAGGTACGAATTAAAGAGAGGAAAGATTCAAAGAAGGGGGAGCAGCTGGCTGCAGTAACTATGACTCTCTTAAGGTAGGCAAATGCCTCGTCACTCGGCGAGATTTATTTGAAAACTTGAGGAAATCGTCGTTGAAGTACCTCAGACAACGGTAACATGGACAGGTGGTGGCGTATCGCTTCTGCAGGACACCACAGTACGAATTAAAGAGAGGAAAGATTCAAAGAAGGGGGAGCAGCTGGCTGCAGTAACTATGACTCTCTTAAGGTAGCCAAATGCCTCGTCACTCGGCGAAATTTATTTGAAAAGTCGAGGAAATCGTTGTTGAAGTAACTCAGACAACAGTAACATGGACAGGTGGTGGCGTATCGCTTCTGCAGGACTGACCACAGTACGAATTAAAGACAGGGAAGATTCAAAGAAGGGGGAGCAGCTGGCTGCAGTAACTATGACGGTTATAAGGTAGCCAAATGCCTCGTCATCCGGCGAGGTACATTTGCCAACTCGAGAGACTCGTAGTGGGAGTAACAGAGACGACGTTAACGTGGACATATAATGGCACATCGGTTCTGTAGGACTGCCATACCAAGAATGATAGAGAGAAAGAGCTTAGAAAAGTGGGAGCAGCAGGCAGGGAAACTATGACTCCCTTAAGGTAGCCAAATGCCTCGTCACCATGTGAAATGTTTTTTGAAAACTCGAGAATATCTTCGTTAAGGTAGCTCAGACAACGTTAAGGTTTACATGTAGTGGCATATTGCTCCTGCAGGACTGACCACAGTAATAATTAATGAGTGGAAAGAAAGAAAGTAGGTCGAGCAGCTGGCGGCAGTAACTATGACTCTCTTAAGGTAGCCAAATGCCTCGTCACTCGGCGAGATTTATTTGAAAACTCGAGGAAATCGTCGTTGAAGTAACTCGGACAACGGTGACATGCACAGGTGGTGGCGTATCGCTTCAGCAGGACTGACCTCAGTACGATTTAAAGGGAGGAAAAATTCAAAGAAGGGGGAGCAGCTGGCTGCAGTAACTATGACTCTCTTAAGGTAGCCAAATGCCTCGTCACACGGCGAGGTACACTTGCTAACTCGAGAGACTCGTAGTGGGAGTAACAGTGACGACGTTAACCTGGACATATAGTGGCACATCGGTTCTGTAGGACAGCCATAGCAAGAATGATAGAGAGAAAGGGCTTAAAAAAGTGGGAGCAGCAGGCAGGGGTACTATGACTCTCTTAAGGCAGCCAAATGCCTATTCACCATGTGAAATGTTTTTTGAAAACTCGAGAATATCTTCGTTAAGGTAGCTCAGACAACGTTAAGGTTTACATGTAGTGGCATATTGCTCCTGCAGGACTGACCACAGTAATAATTAATGAGTGGAAAGAAAGAAAGTAGGTCGAGCAGCTGGCGGCAGTAACTATGACTCTCTTAAGGTAGCCAAATGCCTCGTCACTCGGCGTGATTTATTTGAAAACTCAAGGAAATCGTCGTTGAATAAATCAGACAACGGTAACATGCACAGGTGGTGGCGTATCGCTCTGCAGGACTGACCACAGTACGATTTAAAGGGAGGAAAGATTCAAAGAAGGGGGAGCAGCTGGCTGCAGTAACTATGACTCTCTTAAGGTAGCCAAATGCCTCGTCACCCGGCGAGGTACATTTGCTAACTCGAGAGACTCGTAGTGGGAGTAACAGTGACGACGTTAACGTGGACATATAGTGGCACATCGGTTCTGTAGGACAGCTATAGCAAGAATGATTGAGAGAAAGATCTTAAAAAAGTGGGAGCAGCAGGCAGGGGTACTATGACTCTCTTAAGGCAGCCAAATGCCTCGTCACCATGTGAAATTTTTTTTGAAAACTCGAGAATATCTTCGTTAAGGTAGCTCAGACAACGTTTAGGTTTACATGTAGTGGCATATTGCCCCTGCAGGACTGACCACAGTAATAATTAATGAGTGGAAAGAAAGAAAGTAGGTCGAGCAGCTGGCAGCAGTAACTATGACTCTCTTAAGGTAGCCAAATGCCTCGTCACTCGGCGAAATTTATTTGAAAACTCGAGGAAATCGTCGTCGAAGTAACTCAGACAACGGTAACATATACAGGTGGTGGCGTATCGCTTCTGCAGGACACCAAGGTACGAATTAAAGAGAGGAAAGATTCAAAGAAGGGGGAGCAGCTGGCTGCAGTAACTATGACTCTCTTAAGGTAGCCAAATGCCTCGTCACTCGGCGAGATTTATTTGAAAACTTGAGAAAATCGTCGTTGAAGTACCTCAGACAACGGTAACATGGACAGGTGGTGGCGTATCGCTTCTGCAGGACTGACCTCAGTACGATTTAAAGGGAGGAAAGATTCAAAGAAGGGGGAGCAGCTGGCTGCAGTAACTATGACTCTCTGAAGGTAGCCAAATGCCTCGTCACACGGCGAGGTACATTTGCTAACTCGAGAGACTCGTAGTGGGAGTAACAGTGACGACGTTAACCTGGACATATAGTGGCACATCGGTTCTGTAGGACAGCCATAGCAAGAATGATAGAGAGAAAGGGCTTAAAAATGTGGGAGCAGCAGGCAGGGGTACTATGACTCTCTTAAGGCAGCCAAATGCCTCGTCACCATGTGAAATTTTTTTTGAAAACTCGAGAATATCTACGTTAAGGTAGCTCAGACAACGTTAAGGGTTTTATGTAGTGGCATATTGCTCCTGCAGGACTGACCACAGTAATAATTAATGAGTGGAAAGAAAGAAAGTAGGTCGAGCAGCTGGCGGCAGTAACTATGACTCTCTTAAGGTAGCCAAATGCCTCGTCACTCGGCGAGATTTATTTGAAAACTCAAGGAAATCGTCGTTGGATAAATCAGACAACGGTAACATGCACAGGTGGTGGCGTATCGCTCTGCAGGACTGTCCACAGTACGATGTAAAGGGAGGAAAGATTCAAAGAAGGGGGAGCAGCTGGCTGCAGTAACTATGACTCTCTTAAGGTAGCCAAATGCCTCGTCACCCGGCGAGGTATATTTGCTAACTCGAGAGACTCGTAGTGGGAGTAACAATGACGACGTTAACGTGGACATATAGTGGCACATCGGTTCTGTAGGACAGCCATAGCAAGAATGATAGTGACAATGGGCTTAGAAAAGTGCGAGCAGCAGGCAGGGGTACTATGACTCTCTTAAGGCAGCCAAATGCCTCGTCACCATGTGAATTTTTTTTTGAAAACTCGAGAATATCTTCGTTAAGGTAGCTCAGACAACGTTAAGGTTTACATGTAGTGGCATATTGCTCCTGCAGGACTGACCACAGTAACAATTAATGAGTGGAAAAAATGAAAGTAGGTCGAGCAGCTGGCCGCAGTAACTATGACTCTCTTAAGGAGCCAAATGCCTCGTCACTCGGCGAAATTTATTTGAAAACTCGAGGAAATCGTCATCGAAGTAACTCAGACAGCGGTAACATATACAGGTGGTGGCGTATCGCTTCTGCAGGACTGACCACAGTACGATTTTAAGGGAGGAAAGATTCAAGGAAGGGGGAGCAGCTGGCTGCAGTAACTATGACACTCTTAAGGTAGCCAATTGCCTCGTCACCCGGCGAGATACATTAGCTAACTCGAGAGACTCGTAGTGGGAGTAACAGAGACGACGTTAACGTGTACATATAGTGGCACATCGGTTCAGTAGGACAGCCATAGCAAGAATGATAGAGAGAAAGAGCTTAGAAAAGTGGGAGCAGCAGGCAGGGAAACTATGACTCCCTTAAGGTAGCCAAATGCCTCGTCACCATGTGAAATTTTTTTTTGAAAACTCGAGGATATTTTCGTTAAGGTAGCTCAGATAACGTTAAGGTTTACATGTAGTGGCATATTGCTCCTGCAGGACTGACCACAGTAATAATTAATGAGTGGAAAGAAAGAAAGTAGGTCGAGCAGCTGGCGGCAGTAACTATGACTCTCTTAAGGTAGCCAAATGCCTCGTCACTCGGCGTGATTTATTTGAAAACTCAAGGAAATCGTCGTTGAATAAATCAGACAACGGTAACATGCACAGGTGGTGGCGTATCGCTCTGCAGGACTAACCACAGTACGATTTAAAGGGAGGAAAGATTCAAAGAAGGGGGAGCAGCTGGCTGCAGTAACTATGACTCTCTTAAGGTAGCCAAATGCCTGTACCCGGCGAGGTACATTTGCTAACTCGAGAGACTCGTAGTGGGAGTAACAGTGACGACGTTAACGTGGACATATAGTGGCACATCGGTTCTGTAGGACAGCCATAGCAAGAATGATTGAGAGAAAGATCTTAAAAAAGTGGGAGCAGCAGGCAGGGGTACTATGACTCTCTTAAGGCAGCCAAATGCCTCGTCACCATGTGAAATTTTTTTTGAAAACTCGAGAATATCTTCGTTAAGGTAGCTCAGACAACGTTTAGGTTTACATGTAGTGGCATATTGCCCCTGCAGGACTGACCACAGTAATAATTAATGAGTGGAAAGAAAGAAAGTAGGCCGAGCAGCTGGCAGCAATAACTATGACTCTCTTAAGGTAGCCAAATGCCTCGTCACTCGGCGAAATTTATTTGAAAACTCGAGGAAATCGTCGTCGAAGTAACTCAGACAACGGTAACATATACAGGTGGTGGCGTATCGCTTCTGCAGGACACCAAGGTACGAATTAAAGAGAGGAAAGATTCAAAGAAGGGGGAGCAGCTGGCTGCAGTAACTATGACTCTCTTAAGGTAGCCAAATGCCTCGTCACACGGCGAGGTACATTTGCTAACTCGAGAGACTCGTAGTGGGAGTAACAGTGACGACGTTAACCTGGACATATAGTGGCACATCGGTTCTGTAGGACAGCCATAGCAAGAATAATAGAGAGAAAGGGCTTAAAAAAGTGGGAGCAGCAGGCAGGGGTACTATGACTCTCTTAAGGCAGCCAAATGCCTCGTCACCATGTGAAATTTTTTTTGAAAACTCGAGAATATCTACGTTAAGGTAGCTCAGACAACGTTAAGGGTTTTATGTAGTGGCATATTGCTCCTGCAGGACTGACCACAGTAATAATTAATGAGTGGAAAGAAAGAAAGTAGGTCGAGCAGCTGGCGGCAGTAACTATGACTCTCTTAAGGTAGCCAAATGCCTCGTCACTCGGCGAGATTTATTTGAAAACTCAAGGAAATCGTCGTTGGATAAATCAGACAACGGTAACATGCACAGCTGGTGGCGTATCGCTCTGCAGGACTGTCCACAGTACGATGTAAAGGGAGGAAAGATTCAAAGAAGGGGGAGCAGCTGGCTGCAGTAACTATGACTCTCTTAAGGTAGCCAAATGCCTCGTCACCCGGCGAGGTATATTTGCTAACTCGAGAGACTCGTAGTGGGAGTAACAGTGACGACGTTAACGTGGACATATAGTGGCACATCGGTTCTGTAGGACAGCCATAGCAAGAATGATAGTGAGAATGGGCTTAGAAAAGTGCGAGCAGCAGGCAGGGGTACTATGACTCTCTTAAGGCAGCCAAATGCCTCGTCACCATGTGAATTTTTGTTTGAAAACTCGAGAATATCTTCGTTAAGGTAGCTCAGACAACGTTAAGGTTTACATGTAGTGGCATATTGCTCCTGCAGGACTGACCACAGTAACAATTAATGAGTGGAAAAAATGAAAGTAGGTCGAGCAGCTGGCCGCAGTAACTATGACTCTCTTAAGGAGCCAAATGCCTCGTCACTCGGCGAAATTTATTTGAAAACTCGAGGAAATCGTCATCGAAGTAACTCAGACAGCGGTAACATATACAGGTGGTGGCGTATCGCTTCTGCAGGACTGACCACAGTACGATTTTAAGGGAGGAAAGATTCAAGGAAGGGGGAGCAGCTGGCTGCAGTAACTATGACACTCTTAAGGTAGCCAATTGCCTCGTCACCCGGCGAGATACATTAGCTAACTCGAGAGACTCGTAGTGGGAGTAACAGAGACGACGTTAACGTGGACATATAGTGGCACATCGGTTCAGTAGGACAGCCATAGCAAGAATGATAGAGAGAAAGAGCTTAGAAAAGTGGGAGCAGCAGGCAGGGAAACTATGACTCCCTTAAGGTAGCCAAATGCCTCGTCACCATGTGAAATTTTTTTTTGAAAACTCGAGGATATTTTCGTTAAGGTAGCTCAGACAACGTTAAGGTTTACATGTAGTGGCATATTGCTCCTGCAGGACTGACCACAGTAATAATTAATGAGTGGAAAGAAAGAAAGTGGGTCGAGCAGCTGGCGGCAGTAACTATGACTCTCTTAAGGTAGCCAAATGCCTCGTCACTCGGCGTGATTTATTTGAAAACTCAAGGAAATCGTCGTTGAATAAATCAGACAACGGTAACATGCACAGGTGGTGGATTATCGCTCTGCAGGACTGACCACAGTACGATTTAAAGGGAGGAAAGATTCAAAGAAGGGGGAGCAGCTGGCTGCAGTAACTATGACTCTCTTAAGGTAGCCAAATGCCTGTACCCGGCGAGGTACATTTGCTAACTCGAGAGACTCGTAGTGGGAGTAACAGTGACGACGTTAACGTGGACATATAGTGGCACATCGGTTCTGTAGGACAGCCATAGCAAGAATGATTGAGAGAAAGATCTTAAAAAAGTGGGAGCAGCAGGCAGGGGTACTATGACTCTCTTAAGGCAGCCAAATGCCTCGTCACCATGTGAAATTTTTTTTGAAAACTCGAGAATATCTTCGTTAAGGTAGCTCAGACAACGTTTAGGTTTACATGTAGTGGCATATTGCCCCTGCAGGACTGACCACAGTAATAATTAATGAGTGGAAAGAAAGAAAGTAGGCCGAGCAGCTGGCAGCAATAACTATGACTCTCTTAAGGTAGCCAAATGCCTCGTCACTCGGCGAAATTTATTTGAAAACTCGAGGAAATCGTCGTCGAAGTAACTCAGACAACGGTAACATATACAGGTGGTGGCGTATCGCTTCTGCAGGACACCAAGGTACGAATTAAAGAGAGGAAAGATTCAAAGAAGGGGGAGCAGCTGGCTGCAGTAACTATGACTCTCTTAAGGTAGCCAAATGCCTCGTCACTCGGCGAGATTTATTTGAAAACTTGAGAAAATCGTCGTTGAAGTACCTCAGACAACGGTAACATGGACAGGTGGTGGCGTATCGCTTCTGCAGGACTGACCTCAGTACGATTTAAAGGGAGGAAAGATTCAAAGAAGGGGGAGCAGCTGGCTGCAGTAACTATGACTCTCTTAAGGTAGCCAAATGCCTCGTCACACGGCGAGGTACATTTGCTAACTCGAGAGACTCGTAGTGGGAGTAACAGTGACGACGTTAACCTGGACATATAGTGGCACATCGGTTCTGTAGGACAGCCATAGCAAGAATAATAGAGAGAAAGGGCTTAAAAAAGTGGGAGCAGCAGGCAGGGGTACTATGACTCTCTTAAGGCAGCCAAATGCCTCGTCACCATGTGAAATTTTTTTTGAAAACTCGAGAATATCTACGTTAAGGTAGCTCAGACAACGTTAAGGGTTTTATGTAGTGGCATATTGCTCCTGCAGGACTGACCACAGTAATAATTAATGAGTGGAAAGAAAGAAAGTAGGTCGAGCAGCTGGCGGCAGTAACTATGACTCTCTTAAGGTAGCCAAATGCCTCGTCACTCGGCGAGATTTATTTGAAAACTCAAGGAAATCGTCGTTGGATAAATCAGACAACGGTAACATGCACAGGTGGTGGCGTATCGCTCTGCAGGACTGTCCACAGTACGATGTAAAGGGAGGAAAGATTCAGAGAAGGGGGAGCAGCTGGCTGCAGTAACTATGACTCTCTTAAGGTAGCCAAATGCCTCGTCACCCGGCGAGGTATATTTGCTAACTCGAGAGACTCGTAGTGGGAGTAACAGTGACGACGTTAACGTGGACATATAGTGGCACATCGGTTCTGTAGGACAGCCATAGCAAGAATGATTGAGAGAAAGATCTTAAAAAAGTGGGAGCAGCAGGCAGGGGTACTATGACTCTCTTAAGGCAGCCAAATGCCTCGTCACCATGTGAAATTTTTTTTGAAAACTCGAGAATATCTTCGTTAAGGTAGCTCAGACAACGTTTAGGTTTACATGTAGTGGCATATTGCCCCTGCAGGACTGACCACAGTAATAATTAATGAGTGGAAAGAAAGAAAGTAGGTCGAGCAGCTGGCAGCAGTAACTATGACTCTCTTAAGGTAGCCAAATGCCTCGTCACTCGGCGAAATTTATTTGAAAACTCGAGGAAATCGTCGTCGAAGTAACTCAGACAACGGTAACATATACAGGTGGTGGCGTATCGCTTCTGCAGGACACCAAGGTACGAATTAAAGAGAGGAAAGATTCAAAGAAGGGGGAGCAGCTGGCTGCAGTAACTATGACTCTCTTAAGGTAGCCAAATGCCTCGTCACTCGGCGAGATTTATTTGAAAACTTGAGAAAATCGTCGTTGAAGTACCTCAGACAACGGTAACATGGACAGGTGGTGGCGTATCGCTTCTGCAGGACTGACCTCAGTACGATTTAAAGGGAGGAAAGATTCAAAGAAGGGGGAGCAGCTGGCTGCAGTAACTATGACTCTCTTAAGGTAGCCAAATGCCTCGTCACACGGCGAGGTACATTTGCTAACTCGAGAGACTCGTAGTGGGAGTAACAGTGACGACGTTAACCTGGACATATAGTGGCACATCGGTTCTGTAGGACAGCCATAGCAAGAATGATAGAGAGAAAGGGCTTAAAAAAGTGGGAGCAGCAGGCAGGGGTACTATGACTCTCTTAAGGCAGCCAAATGCCTCGTCACCATGTGAAATTTTTTTTGAAAACTCGAGAATATCTACGTTAAGGTAGCTCAGACAACGTTAAGGGTTTTATGTAGTGGCATATTGCTCCTGCAGGACTGACCACAGTAATAATTAATGAGTGGAAAGAAAGAAAGTAGGTCGAGCAGCTGGCGGCAGTAACTATGACTCTCTTAAGGTAGCCAAATGCCTCGTCACTCGGCGAGATTTATTTGAAAACTCAAGGAAATCGTCGTTGGATAAATCAGACAACGGTAACATGCACAGGTGGTGGCGTATCGCTCTGCAGGACTGTCCACAGTACGATGTAAAGGGAGGAAAGATTCAAAGAAGGGGGAGCAGCTGGCTGCAGTAACTATGACTCTCTTAAGGTAGCCAAATGCCCTGTCACCTGGCGAGGTATATTTGCTAACTCGAGAGACTCGTAGTGGGAGTAACAATGACGACGTTAACGTGGACATATAGTGGCACATCGGTTCTGTAGGACAGCCATAGCAAGAATGATAGTGAGAATGGGCTTAGAAAAGTGCGAGCAGCAGGCAGGGGTACTATGACTCTCTTAAGGCAGCCAAATGCCTCGTCACCATGTGAATTTTTTTTTGAAAACTCGAGAATATCTTCGTTAAGGTAGCTCAGACAACGTTAAGGTTTACATGTAGTGGCATATTGCTCCTGCAGGACTGACCACAGTAACCATTAATGAGTGGAAAGAAAGAAAGTAGGTCGAGCAGCTGGCGGCAGTAACTATGACTCTCTTAAGGTAGCCAAATGCCTCGTCACTCGGCGTGATTTATTTGAAAACTCAAGGAAATCGTCGTTGAATAAATCAGACAACGGTAACATGCACAGGTGGTGGCGTATCGCTCTGCAGGACTAACCACAGTACGATTTAAAGGGAGGAAAGATTCAAAGAAGGGGGAGCAGCTGGCTGCAGTAACTATGACTCACTTAAGGTAGCCAAATGCCTGTACCCGGCGAGGTACATTTGCTAACTCGAGAGACTCGTAGTGGGAGTAACAGTGACGACGTTAACGTGGACATATAGTGGCACATCGGTTCTGTAGGACAGCCATAGCAAGAATGATTGAGAGAAAGATCTTAAAAAAGTGGGAGCAGCAGGCAGGGGTACTATGACTCTCTTAAGGCAGCCAAATGCCTCGTCACCATGTGAAATTTTTTTTGAAAACTCGAGAATATCTTCGTTAAGGTAGCTCAGACAACGTTTAGGTTTACATGTAGTGGCATATTGCCCCTGCAGGACTGACGACAGTAATAATTAATGAGTGGAAAGAAAGAAAGTAGGCCGAGCAGCTGGCAGCAATAACTATGACTCTCTTAAGGTAGCCAAATGCCTCGTCACTCGGCGAAATTTATTTGAAAACTCGAGGAAATCGTCGTCGAAGTAACTCAGACAACGGTAACATATACAGGTGGTGGCGTATCGCTTCTGCAGGACACCAAGGTACGAATTAAAGAGAGGAAAGATTCAAAGAAGGGGGAGCAGCTGGCTGCAGTAACTATGACTCTCTTAAGGTAGCCAAATGCCTCGTCACTCGGCGAGATTTATTTGAAAACTTGAGAAAATCGTCGTTGAAGTACCTCAGACAACGGTAACATGGACAGGTGGTGGCGTATCGCTTCTGCAGGACTGACCTCAGTACGATTTAAAGGGAGGAAAGATTCAAAGAAGGGGGAGCAGCTGGCTGCAGTAACTATGACTCTCTTAAGGTAGCCAAATGCCTCGTCACACGGCGAGGTATATTTGCTAACTCGAGAGACTCGTAGTGGGAGTAACAGTGACGACGTTAACGTGGACATATAGTGGCACATCGGTTCTGTAGGACAGCCATAGCAAGAATGATAGTGAGAATGGGCTTAGAAAAGTGCGAGCAGCAGGCAGGGGTACTATGACTCTCTTAAGGCAGCCAAATGCCTCGTCACCATGTGAATTTTTTTTTGAAAACTCGAGAATATCTTCGTTAAGGTAGCTCAGACAACGTTAAGGTTTACATGTAGTGGCATATTGCTCCTGCAGGACTGACCACAGTAACAATTAATGAGTGGAAAAAATGAAAGTAGGTCGAGCAGCTGGCCGCAGTAACTATGACTCTCTTAAGGAGCCAAATGCCTCGTCACTCGGCGAAATTTATTTGAAAACTCGAGGAAATCGTCATCGAAGTAACTCAGACAGCGGTAACATATACAGGTGGTGGCGTATCGCTTCTGCAGGACTGACCACAGTACGATTTTAAGGGAGGAAAGATTCAAGGAAGGGGGAGCAGCTGGCTGCAGTAACTATGACACTCTTAAGGTAGCCAATTGCCTCGTCACCCGGCGAGATACATTAGCTAACTCGAGAGACTCGTAGTGGGAGTAACAGAGACGACGTTAACGTGGACATATAGTGGCACATCGGTTCAGTAGGACAGCCATAGCAAGAATGATAGAGAGAAAGAGCTTAGAAAAGTGGGAGCAGCAGGCAGGGAAACTATGACTCCCTTAAGGTAGCCAAATGCCTCGTCACCATGTGAAATTTTTTTTTGAAAACTCGAGGATATTTTCGTTAAGGTAGCTCAGACAACGTTAAGGTTTACATGTAGTGGCATATTGCCCCTGCAGGACTGACCACAGTAATAATTAATGAGTGGAAAGAAAGAAAGTAGGTCGAGCAGCTGGCAGCAGTAACTATGACTCTCTTAAGGTAGCCAAATGCCTCGTCACTCGGCGAAATTTATTTGAAAACTCGAGGAAATCGTCGTCGAAGTAACTCAGACAACGGTAACATATACAGGTGGTGGCGTATCGCCTCTGCAGGACACCAAGGTACGAATTAAAGAGAGGAAAGATTCAAAGAAGGGGGAGCAGCTGGCTGCAGTAACTATGACTCTCTTAAGGTAGCCAAATGCCTCGTCACTCGGCGAGATTTATTTGAAAACTTGAGAAAATCGTCGTTGAAGTACCTCAGACAACGGTAACATGGACAGGTGGTGGCGTATCGCTTCTGCAGGACTGACCTCAGTACGATTTAAAGGGAGGAAAGATTCAAAGAAGGGGGAGCAGCTGGCTGCAGTAACTATGACTCTCTTAAGGTAGCCAAATGCCTCGTCACACGGCGAGGTACATTTGCTAACTCGAGAGACTCGTAGTGGGAGTAACAGTGACGACGTTAACCTGGACATATAGTGGCACATCGGTTCTGTAGGACAGCCATAGCAAGAATGATAGAGAGAAAGGGCTTAAAAAAGTGGGAGCAGCAGGCAGGGGTACTATGACTCTCTTAAGGCAGCCAAATGCCTCGTCACCATGTGAAATTTTTTTTGAAAACTCGAGAATATCTACGTTAAGGTAGCTCAGACAACGTTAAGGGTTTTATGTAGTGGCATATTGCTCCTGCAGGACTGACCACAGTAATAATTAATGAGTGGAAAGAAAGAAAGTAGGTCGAGCAGCTGGCGGCAGTAACTATGACTCTCTTAAGGTAGCCAAATGCCTCGTCACTCGGCGAGATTTATTTGAAAACTCAAGGAAATCGTCGTTGGATAAATCAGACAACGGTAACATGCACAGGTGGTGGCGTATCGCTCTGCAGGACTGTCCACAGTACGATTTAAAGGGAGGAAAGATTCAAAGAAGGGGGAGCAGCTGGCTGCAGTAACTATGACTCTCTTAAGGTAGCCAAATGCCTCGTCACACGGCGAGGTATATTTACTAACTCGAGAGACTCGTAGTGGGAGTAACAGTGACGACGTTAACGTGGACATATAGTGGCACATCGGTTCTGTAGGACAGCCATAGCAAGAATGATAGTGAGAATGGGCTTAGAAAAGTGCGAGCAGCAGGCAGGGGTACTATGACTCTCTTAAGGCAGCCAAATGCCTCGTCACCATGTGAATTTTTTTTTGAAAACTCGAGAATATCTTCGTTAAGGTAGCTCAGACAACGTTAAGGTTTACATGTAGTGGCATATTGCTCCTGCAGGACTGACCACAGTAACAATTAATGAGTGGAAAAAATGAAAGTAGGTCGAGCAGCTGGCCGCAGTAACTATGACTCTCTTAAGGAGCCAAATGCCTCGTCACTCGGCGAAATTTATTTGAAAACTCGAGGAAATCGTCATCGAAGTAACTCAGACAGCGGTAACATATACAGGTGGTGGCGTATCGCTTCTGCAGGACTGACCACAGTACGATTTTAAGGGAGGAAAGATTCAAGGAAGGGGGAGCAGCTGGCTGCAGTAACTATGACACTCTTAAGGTAGCCAATTGCCTCGTCACCCGGCGAGATACATTAGCTAACTCGAGAGACTCGTAGTGGGAGTAACAGAGACGACGTTAACGTGGACATATAGTGGCACATCGGTTCAGTAGGACAGCCATAGCAAGAATGATAGAGAGAAAGAGCTTAGAAAAGTGGGAGCAGCAGGCAGGGAAACTATGACTCCCTTAAGGTAGCCAAATGCCTCGTCACCATGTGAAATTTTTTTTTGAAAACTCGAGGATATTTTCGTTAAGGTAGCTCAGACAACGTTAAGGTTTACATGTAGTGGCATATTGCTCCTGCAGGACTGACCACAGTAATAATTAATGAGTGGAAAGAAAGAAAGTAGGCCGAGCAGCTGGCAGCAATAACTATGACTCTCTTAAGGTAGCCAAATGCCTCGTCACTCGGCGAAATTTATTTGAAAACTCGAGGAAATCGTCGTCGAAGTAACTCAGACAACGGTAACATATACAGGTGGTGGCGTATCGCTTCTGCAGGACACCAAGGTACGAATTAAAGAGAGGAAAGATTCAAAGAAGGGGGAGCAGCTGGCTGCAGTAACTATGACTCTCTTAAGGTAGCCAAATGCCTCGTCACTCGGCGAGATTTATTTGAAAACTTGAGAAAATCGTCGTTGAAGTACCTCAGACAACGGTAACATGGACAGGTGGTGGCGTATCGCTTCTGCAGGACTGACCTCAGTACGATTTAAAGGGAGGAAAGATTCAAAGAAGGGGGAGCAGCTGGCTGCAGTAACTATGACTCTCTTAAGGTAGCCAAATGCCGCGTCACACGGCGAGGTATATTTGCTAACTCGAGAGACTCGTAGTGGGAGTAACAGTGACGACGTTAACGTGGACATATAGTGGCACATCGGTTCTGTAGGACAGCCATAGCAAGAATGATAGTGAGAATGGGCTTAGAAAAGTGCGAGCAGCAGGCAGGGGTACTATGACTCTCTTAAGGCAGCCAAATGCCTCGTCACCATGTGAATTTTTTTTTGAAAACTCGAGAATATCTTCGTTAAGGTAGCTCAGACAACGTTAAGGTTTACATGTAGTGGCATATTGCTCCTGCAGGACTGACCACAGTAACAATTAATGAGTGGAAAAAATGAAAGTAGGTCGAGCAGCTGGCCGCAGTAACTATGACTCTCTTAAGGAGCCAAATGCCTCGTCACTCGGCGAAATTTATTTGAAAACTCGAGGAAATCGTCATCGAAGTAACTCAGACAGCGGTAACATATACAGGTGGTGGCGTATCGCTTCTGCAGGACTGACCACAGTACGATTTTAAGGGAGGAAAGATTCAAGGAAGGGGGAGCAGCTGGCTGCAGTAACTATGACACTCTTAAGGTAGCCAATTGCCTCGTCACCCGGCGAGATACATTAGCTAACTCGAGAGTCTCGTAGTGGGAGTAACAGAGACGACGTTAACGTGGACATATAGTGGCACATCGGTTCAGTAGGACAGCCATAGCAAGAATGATAGAGAGAAAGAGCTTAGAAAAGTGGGAGCAGCAGGCAGGGAAACTATGACTCCCTTAAGGTAGCCAAATGCCTCGTCACCATGTGAAATTTTTTTTTGAAAACTCGAGGATATTTTCGTTAAGGTAGCTCAGACAACGTTAAGGTTTACATGTAGTGGCATATTGCTCCTGCAGGACTGACCACAGTAATAATTAATGAGTGGAAAGAAAGAAAGTAGGCCGAGCAGCTGGCAGCAATAACTATGACTCTCTTAAGGTAGCCAAATGCCTCGTCACTCGGCGAAATTTATTTGAAAACTCGAGGAAATCGTCGTCGAAGTAACTCAGACAACGGTAACATATACAGGTGGTGGCGTATCGCTTCTGCAGGACACCAAGGTACGAATTAAAGAGAGGAAAGATTCAAAGAAGGGGGAGCAGCTGGCTGCAGTAACTATGACTCTCTTAAGGTAGCCAAATGCCTCGTCACTCGGCGAGATTTATTTGAAAACTTGAGAAAATCGTCGTTGAAGTACCTCAGACAACGGTAACATGGACAGGTGGTGGCGTATCGCTTCTGCAGGACTGACCTCAGTACGATTTAAAGGGAGGAAAGATTCAAAGAAGGGGGAGCAGCTGGCTGCAGTAACTATGACTCTCTTAAGGTAGCCAAATGCCTCGTCACACGGCGAGGTATATTTGCTAACTCGAGAGACTCGTAGTGGGAGTAACAGTGACGACGTTAACGTGGACATATAGTGGCACATCGGTTCTGTAGGACAGCCATAGCAAGAATGATAGTGAGAATGGGCTTAGAAAAGTGCGAGCAGCAGGCAGGGGTACTATGACTCTCTTAAGGCAGCCAAATGCCTCGTCACCATGTGAATTTTTTTTTGAAAACTCGAGAATATCTTCGTTAAGGTAGCTCAGACAACGTTAAGGTTTACATGTAGTGGCATATTGCTCCTGCAGGACTGACCACAGTAACAATTAATGAGTGGAAAAAATGAAAGTAGGTCGAGCAGCTGGCCGCAGTAACTATGACTCTCTTAAGGAGCCAAATGCCTCGTCACTCGGCGAAATTTATTTGAAAACTCGAGGAAATCGTCATCGAAGTAACTCAGACAGCGGTAACATATACAGGTGGTGGCGTATCGCTTCTGCAGGACTGACCACAGTACGATTTTAAGGGAGGAAAGATTCAAGGAAGGGGGAGCAGCTGGCTGCAGTAACTATGACACTCTTAAGGTAGCCAATTGCCTCGTCACCCGGCGAGATACATTAGCTAACTCGAGAGACTCGTAGTGGGAGTAACAGAGACGACGTTAACGTGGACATATAGTGGCACATCGGTTCAGTAGGACAGCCATAGCAAGAATGATAGAGAGAAAGAGCTTAGAAAAGTGGGAGCAGCAGGCAGGGAAACTATGACTCCCTTAAGGTAGCCAAATGCCTCGTCACCATGTGAAATTTTTTTTTGAAAACTCGAGGATATTTTCGTTAAGGTAGCTCAGACAACGTTAAGGTTTACATGTAGTGGCATATTGCTCCTGCAGGACTGACCACAGTAATAATTAATGAGTGGAAAGAAAGAAAGTAGGTCGAGCAGCTGGCGGCAGTAACTATGACTCTCTCAAGGTAGCCAAATGCCTCGTCACTCGGCGAGATTTATTTGAAAACTCGAGGAAATCGTCGTTGAAGTAACTCAGACAACGGTAACATGCACAGGTGGTGGCGTATCGCTTCAGCAGGACTGACCTCAGTACGATTTAAAGGGAGGAAAGATTCAAAGAAGGGGGAGCAGCTGGCTGCAGTAACTATGACTCTCTTAAGGTAGCCAAATGCCTCGTCACACGGCGAGGTACATTTGCTAACTCGAGAGACTCGTAGTGGGAGTAACAGTGACGACGTTAACCTGGACATATAGTGGCACATCGGTTCTGTAGGACAGCCATAGCAAGAATGATAGAGAGAAAGGGCTTAAAAAAGTGGGAGCAGCAGGCAGGGGTACTATGACTATCTTAAGGCAGCCAAATGCCTATTCACCATGTGAAATGTTTTTTGAAAACTCGAGAATATCTTCGTTAAGGTAGCTCAGACAACGTTAAGGTTTACATGTAGTGGCATATTGCTCCTGCAGGACTGACCACAGTAATAATTAATGAGTGGAAAGAAAGAAAGTAGGTCGAGCAGCTGGCGGCAGTAACTATGACTCTCTTAAGGTAGCCAAATGCCTCGTCACTCGGCGTGATTTATTTGAAAACTCAAGGAAATCGTCGTTGAATAAATCAGACAACGGTAACATGCACAGGTGGTGGCGTATCGCTCTGCAGGACTGACCACAGTACGATTTAAAGGGAGGAAAGATTCAAAGAAGGGGGAGCAGCTGGCTGCAGTAACTATGACTCTCTTAAGGTAGCCAAATGCCTCGTCACCCGGCGAGGTACATTTGCTAACTCGAGAGACTCGTAGTGGGAGTAACAGTGACGACGTTAACGTGGACATATAGTGGCACATCGGTTCTGTAGGACAGCCATAGCAAGAATGATTGAGAGAAAGATCTTAAAAAAGTGGGAGCAGCAGGCAGGGGTACTATGACTCTCTTAAGGCAGCCAAATGCCTCGTCACCATGTGAAATTTATTTGAAAACTCGAGAATATCTTCGTTAAGGTAGCTCAGACAACGTTTAGGTTTACATGTAGTGGCATATTGCCCCTGCAGGACTGACCACAGTAATAATTAATGAGTGGAAAGAAAGAAAGTAGGTCGAGCAGCTGGCAGCAGTAACTATGACTCTCTTAAGGTAGCCAAATGCCTCGTCACACGGCGAGGTACATTTGCTAACTCGAGAGACTCGTAGTGGGAGTAACAGTGACGACGTTAACCTGGACATATAGTGGCACATCGGTTCTGTAGGACAGCCATAGCAAGAATGATAGAGAGAAAGGGCTTAAAAAAGTGGGAGCAGCAGGCAGGGGTACTATGACTCTCTTAAGGCAGCCAAATGCCTCGTCACCATGTGAAATTTTTTTTGAAAACTCGAGAATATCTACGTTAAGGTAGCTCAGACAACGTTAAGGGTTTTATGTAGTGGCATATTGCTCCTGCAGGACTGACCACAGTTATAATTAATGAGTGGAAAGAAAGAAAGTAGGTCGAGCAGCTGGCGGCAGTAACTATGACTCTCTTAAGGTAGCCAAATGCCTCGTCACTCGGCGAGATTTATTTGAAAACTCAAGGAAATCGTCGTTGGATAAATCAGACAACGGTAACATGCACAGGTGGTGGCGTATCGCTCTGCAGGACTGTCCACAGTACGATGTAAAGGGAGGAAAGATTCAAAGAAGGGGGAGCAGCTGGCTGCAGTAACTATGACTCTCTTAAGGTAGCCAAATGCCTCGTCACCCGGCGAGGTATATTTGCTAACTCGAGAGACTCGTAGTGGGAGTAACAATGACGACGTTAACGTGGACATATAGTGGCACATCGGTTCTGTAGGACAGCCATAGCAAGAATGATAGTGAGAATGGGCTTAGAAAAGTGCGAGCAGCAGGCAGGGGTACTATGACTCTCTTAAGGCAGCCAAATGCCTCGTCACCATGTGAAATTTATTTGAAAACTCGAGAATATCTTCGTTAAGGTAGCTCAGACAACGTTTAGGTTTACATGTAGTGGCATATTGCCCCTGCAGGACTGACCACAGTAATAATTAATGAGTGGAAAGAAAGAAAGTAGGTCGAGCAGCTGGCAGCAGTAACTATGACTCTCTTAAGGTAGCCAAATGCCTCGTCACTCGGCGAAATTTATTTGAAAACTCGAGGAAATCGTCGTCGAAGTAACTCAGACAACGGTAACATATACAGGTGGTGGCGTATCGCTTCTGCAGGACACCAAGGTACGAATTAAAGAGAGGAAAGATTCAAAGAAGGGGGAGCAGCTGGCTGCAGTAACTATGACTCTCTTAAGGTAGCCAAATGCCTCGTCACTCGGCGAGATTTATTTGAAAACTTGAGAAAATCGTCGTTGAAGTACCTCAGACAACGGTAACATGGACAGGTGGTGGCGTATCGCTTCTGCAGGACTGACCTCAGTACGATTTAAAGGGAGGAAAGATTCAAAGAAGGGGGAGCAGCTGGCTGCAGTAACTATGACTCTCTTAAGGTAGCCAAATGCCTCGTCACACGGCGAGGTACATTTGCTAACTCGAGAGACTCGTAGTGGGAGTAACAGTGACGACGTTAACCTGGACATATAGTGGCACATCGGTTCTGTAGGACAGCCATAGCAAGAATGATAGAGAGAAAGGGCTTAAAAAAGTGGGAGCAGCAGGCAGGGGTACTATGACTCTCTTAAGGCAGCCAAATGCCTCGTCACCATGTGAAATTTTTTTTGAAAACTCGAGAATATCTACGTTAAGGTAGCTCAGACAACGTTAAGGGTTTTATGTAGTGGCATATTGCTCCTGCAGGACTGACCACAGTTATAATTAATGAGTGGAAAGAAAGAAAGTAGGTCGAGCAGCTGGCGGCAGTAACTATGACTCTCTTAAGGTAGCCAAATGCCTCGTCACTCGGCGAGATTTATTTGAAAACTCAAGGAAATCGTCGTTGGATAAATCAGACAACGGTAACATGCACAGGTGGTGGCGTATCGCTCTGCAGGACTGTCCACAGTACGATGTAAAGGGAGGAAAGATTCAAAGAAGGGGGAGCAGCTGGCTGCAGTAACTATGACTCTCTTAAGGTAGCCAAATGCCTCGTCACCCGGCGAGGTATATTTGCTAACTCGAGAGACTCGTAGTGGGAGTAACAATGACGACGTTAACGTGGACATATAGTGGCACATCGGTTCTGTAGGACAGCCATAGCAAGAATGATAGTGAGAATGGGCTTAGTAAAGTGCGAGCAGCAGGCAGGGGTACTATGACTCTCTTAAGGCAGCCAAATGCCTCGTCACCATGTGAATTTTTTTTTGAAAACTCGAGAATATCTTCGTTAAGGTAGCTCAGACAACGTTAAGGTTTACATGTAGTGGCATATTGCTCCTGCAGGACTGACCACAGTAACAATTAATGAGTGGAAAAAATGAAAGTAGGTCGAGCAGCTGGCCGCAGTAACTATGACTCTCTTAAGGAGCCAAATGCCTCGTCACTCGGCGAAATTTATTTGAAAACTCGAGGAAATCGTCATCGAAGTAACTCAGACAGCGGTAACATATACAGGTGGTGGCGTATCGCTTCTGCAGGACTGACCACAGTACGATTTTAAGGGAGGAAAGATTCAAGGAAGGGGGAGCAGCTGGCTGCAGTAACTATGACACTCTTAAGGTAGCCAATTGCCTCGTCACCCGGCGAGATACATTAGCTAACTCGAGAGACTCGTAGTGGGAGTAACAGAGACGACGTTAACGTGGACATATAGTGGCACATCGGTTCAGTAGGACAGCCATAGCAAGAATGATAGAGAGAAAGAGCTTAGAAAAGTGGGAGCAGCAGGCAGGGAAACTATGACTCCCTTAAGGTAGCCAAATGCCTCGTCACCATGTGAAATTTTTTTTTGAAAACTCGAGGATATTTTCGTTAAGGTAGCTCAGACAACGTTAAGGTTTACATGTAGTGGCATATTGCTCCTGCAGGACTGACCACAGTAATAATTAATGAGTGGAAAGAAAGAAAGTAGGTCGAGCAGCTGGCGGCAGTAACTATGACTCTCTTAAGGTAGCCAAATGCCTCGTCACTCGGCGTGATTTATTTGAAAACTCAAGGAAATCGTCGTTGAATAAATCAGACAACGGTAACATGCACAGGTGGTGGCGTATCGCTCTGCAGGACTGACCACAGTACGATTTAAAGGGAGGAAAGATTCAAAGAAGGGGGAGCAGCTGGCTGCAGTAACTATGACTCTCTTAAGGTAGCCAAATGCCTGTACCCGGCGAGGTACATTTGCTAACTCGAGAGACTCGTAGTGGGAGTAACAGTGACGACGTTAACGTGGACATATAGTGGCACATCGGTTCTGTAGGACAGCCATAGCAAGAATGATTGAGAGAAAGATCTTAAAAAAGTGGGAGCAGCAGGCAGGGGTACTATGACTCTCTTAAGGCAGCCAAATGCCTCGTCACCATGTGAAATTTTTTTTGAAAACTCGAGAATATCTTCGTTAAGGTAGCTCAGACAACGTTTAGGTTTACATGTAGTGGCATATTGCCCCTGCAGGACTGACCACAGTAATAATTAATGAGTGGAAAGAAAGAAAGTAGGCCGAGCAGCTGGCAGCAATAACTATGACTATCTTAAGGTAGCCAAATGCCTCGTCACTCGGCGAAATTTATTTGAAAACTCGAGGAAATCGTCGTCGAAGTAACTCAGACAACGGTAACATATACAGGTGGTGGCGTATCGCTTCTGCAGGACACCAAGGTACGAATTAAAGAGAGGAAAGATTCAAAGAAGGGGGAGCAGCTGGCTGCAGTAACTATGACTCTCTTAAGGTAGCCAAATGCCTCGTCACTCGGCGAGATTTATTTGAAAACTTGAGAAAATCGTCGTTGAAGTACCTCAGACAACGGTAACATGGACAGGTGGTGGCGTATCGCTTCTGCAGGACTGACCTCAGTACGATTTAAAGGGAGGAAAGATTCAAAGAAGGTGGAGCAGCTGGCTGCAGTAACTACGACTCTCTTAAGGTAGCCAAATGCCTCGTCACACGGCGAGGTACATTTGCTAACTCGAGAGACTCGTAGTGGGAGTAACAGTGACGACGTTAACCTGGACATATAGTGGCACATCGGTTCTGTAGGACAGCCATAGCAAGAATAATAGAGAGAAAGGGCTTAAAAAAGTGGGAGCAGCAGGCAGGGGTACTATGATTCTCTTAAGGCAGCCAAATGCCTCGTCACCATGTGAAATTTTTTTTGAAAACTCGAGAATATCTACGTTAAGGTAGCTCAGACAACGTTAAGGGTTTTATGTAGTGGCATATTGCTCCTGCAGGACTGACCACTGTAATAATTAATGAGTGGAAAGATAGAAAGTAGGTCGAGCAGCTGGCGGCAGTAACTATGACTCTCTTAAGGTAGCCAAATGCCTCGTCACTCGGCGAGATTTATTTGAAAACTCAAGGAAATCTTCGTTGGATAAATCAGACAACGTTAACATGCACAGGTGGTGGCGTATCGCTCTGCAGGACTGTCCACAGTACGATGTAAAGGGAGGAAAGATTCAAAGAAGGGGGAGCAGCTGGCTGCAGTAACTATGACTCTCTTAAGGTAGCCAATTGCCTCGTCACCCGGCGAGATACATTAGCTAACTCGAGAGACTCGTAGTGGGAGTAACAGAGACGACGTTAACGTGGACATATAGTGGCACATCGGTTCAGTAGGACAGCCATAGCAAGAATGATAGAGAGAAAGAGCTTAGAAAAGTGGGAGCAGCAGGCAGGGAAACTATGACTCCCTTAAGGTAGCCAAATGCCTCGTCACCATGTGACATTTTTTTTTTAAAACTCGAGGATATTTTCGTTAAGGTAGCTCAGACAACGTTAAGGTTTACATGTAGTGGCATATTGCTCCTGCAGGACTGACCACAGTAATAATTAATGAGTGGAAAGAAAGAAAGTAGGTCGAGCAGCTGGCGGCAGTAACTATGACTCTCTCAAGGTAGCCAAATGCCTCGTCACTCGGCGTGATTTATTTGAAAACTCAAGGAAATCGTCGTTGAATAAATCAGACAACGGTAACATGCACAGGTGGTGGCGTATCGCTCTGCAGGACTGACCACAGTACGATTTAAAGGGAGGAAAGATTCAAAGAAGGGGGAGCAGCTGGCTGCAGTAACTATGACTCTCTTAAGGTAGCCAAATGCCTCGTCACACGGCGAGGTACATTTGCTAACTCGAGAGACTCGTAGTGGGAGTAACAGTGACGACGTTAACCTGGACATATAGTGGCACATCGGTTCTGTAGGACAGCCATAGCAAGAATGATAGAGAGAAAGGGCTTAAAAAAGTGGGAGCAGCAGGCAGGGGTACTATGACTCTCTTAAGGCAGCCAAATGCCTATTCACCATGTGAAATGTTTTTTGAAAACTCGAGAATATCTTCGTTAAGGTAGCTCAGACAACGTTAAGGTTTACATGTAGTGGCATATTGCTCCTGCAGGACTGACCACAGTAATAATTAATGAGTGGAAAGAAAGAAAGTAGGTCGAGCAGCTGGCGGCAGTAACTATGACTCTCTTAAGGTAGCCAAATGCCTCGTCACTCGGCGTGATTTATTTGAAAACTCAAGGAAATCGTCGTTGAATAAATCAGACAACGGTAACATGCACAGGTGGTGGCGTATCGCTCTGCAGGACTGACCACAGTACGATTTAAAGGGAGGAAAGATTCAAAGAAGGGGGAGCAGCTGGCTGCAGTAACTATGACTCTCTTAAGGTAGCCAAATGCCTCGTCACTCGGCGAAATTTATTTGAAAACTCGAGGAAATCGTCGTCGAAGTAACTCAGACAACGGTAACATATACAGGTGGTGGCGTATCGCTTCTGCAGGACACCAAGGTACGAATTAAAGAGAGGAAAGATTCAAAGAAGGGGGAGCAGCTGGCTGCAGTAACTATGACTCTCTTAAGGTAGCCAAATGCCTCGTCACTCGGCGAGATTTATTTGAAAACTTGAGAAAATCGTCGTTGAAGTACCTCAGACAACGGTAACATGGACAGGTGGTGGCGTATCGCTTCTGCAGGACTGACCTCAGTACGATTTAAAGGGAGGAAAGATTCAAAGAAGGGGGAGCAGCTGGCTGCAGTAACTATGACTCTCTTAAGGTAGCCAAATGCCTCGTCACACGGCGAGGTACATTTGCTAACTCGAGAGACTCGTAGTGGGAGTAACAGTGACGACGTTAACCTGGACATATAGTGGCACATCGGTTCTGTAGGACAGCCATAGCAAGAATGATAGAGAGAAAGGGCTTAAAAAAGTGGGAGCAGCAGGCAGGGGTACTATGACTCTCTTAAGGCAGCCAAATGCCTCGTCACAATGTGAAATTTTTTTTGAAAACTCGAGAATATCTACGTTAAGGTAGCTCAGACAACGTTAAGGGTTTTATGTTGTGGCATATTGCTCCTGCAGGACTGACCACAGTAATAATTAAAGAGTGGAAAGAAAGAAAGTAGGTCGAGCAGCTGGCGGCAGTAACTATGACTCTCTCAAGGTAGCCAAATGCCTCGTCACTCGGCGAGATTTATTTGAAAACTCAAGGAAATCGTCGTTGCATAAATCAGACAACGGTAACATGCACAGGTGGTGGCGTATCGCTCTGCAGGACTGTCCACAGTACGATGTAAAGGGAGGAAAGATTCAAAGAAGGGGGAGCAGCTGGCTGCAGTAACTATGACTCTCTTAAGGTAGCCAAATGCCTCGTCACCCGGCGAGGTATATTTGCTAACTCGAGAGACTCGTAGTGGGAGTAACAGTGACGACGTTAACGTGGACATATAGTGGCACATCGGTTCTGTAGGACAGCCATAGCAAGAATGATAGTGAGAATGGGCTTAGAAAAGTGCGAGCAGCAGGCAGGGGTACTATGACTCTCTTAAGGCAGCCAAATGCCTCGTCACCATGTGAATTTTTTTTTGAAAACTCGAGAATATCTTCGTTAAGGTAGCTCAGACAACGTTAAGGTTTACATGTAGTGGCATATTGCTCCTGCAGGACTGACCACAGTAACAATTAATGAGTGGAAAAAATGAAAGTAGGTCGAGCAGCTGGCCGCAGTAACTATGACTCTCTTAAGGAGCCAAATGCCTCGTCACTCGGCGAAATTTATTTGAAAACTCGAGGAAATCGTCATCGAAGTAACTCAGACAGCGGTAACATATACAGGTGGTGGCGTATCGCTTCTGCAGGACTGACCACAGTACGATTTTAAGGGAGGAAAGATTCAAGGAAGGGGGAGCAGCTGGCTGCAGTAACTATGACTCTCTTAAGGTAGCCAAATGCCTCGTCACACGGCGAGGTACATTTGCTAACTCGAGAGACTCGTAGTGGGAGTAACAGTGACGACGTTAACCTGGACATATAGTGGCACATCGGTTCTGTAGGACAGCCATAGCAAGAATGATGGAGAGAAAGGGCTTAAAAAAGTGGGAGCATCAGGCAGGGGTACTATGACTCTCTTAAGGCAGCCAAATGCCTATTCACCATGTGAAATGTTTTTTGAAAACTCGAGAATATCTTCGTTAAGGTAGCTCAGACAACGTTAAGGTTTACATGTAGTGGCATATTGCTCCTGCAGGACTGACCACAGTAATAATTAATGAGTGGAAAGAAAGAAAGTAGGTCGAGCAGCTGGCGGCAGTAACTATGACTCTCATAGTAACTATGACTCTCATAGTTACTGGGCAAGTGAAGCGCAATACATGGGCCATGCCCTCTTAGCCTCTCCTTGCCTGCGGCTTCCCCCCTTCCCGTGGGCCCGCCGATACGCCAGTCCTTGATAGGACTGGTAAGCAGAGTGGAAGTCCGCACTTGGGGCTTTGGGGGGTTACCAGCCCTCCATCGCATAACCCTTAATGTTGGGACAACAAGAGAAGAAAACACGGGTACCGGGCCTTCCGCTGAAGGACCCGGCCTAACGGTCCCGACTGCTAGCCTGCCAACCGTCCCTGAAGTAGAGGAGGCCGTGGAGCCATGGTTCCACTGCAGCATTTGCAGCCGTGCCTTCCGCAGCAAGATCGGGCTCGGACAACACCGCCGCCGCGCCCATCCGGAAGCGGCAAATGCGGAGATTGCAACTGATAGGAAGCGAGCTCGGTGGGCGGAAGAAGAAATGCGGGAGCTCGCCCTGGCGGAGGCTAGGCTTCTCTGTGCCAGTGACTCCAAAGTCCTCTTTGTAAACCAGGAGCTTCTACCCTTGTTTCCGCACCGTACCCTGGATGCCATCAAGTGCAGGAGGAGGACGGTGGCACACAGGACGATGGTGCGGGAATACGTAGAGGAGCTGAGGCGGGAACAACAGACGCAGCATGGTCTGCGCCATTCACCCGTCCCGGAGTCGCTGCCGGAGGGGCCACCCTCTCCGCCGGAGCTTGAGCGCCCGCCACAAACATCTGTAGTCGACGAAGCCATATGGAGGCACCTCGCCGGCTTGCCGCCGTCGGCCGCGCGCTTCTCGGCCCTGGACGACCTTGCGCGTTTGGGGCCGGGTACGCCGTTGGCAGTGGTCGCGGCTGGGCTGCCTGAGGCCCTCCGTGCTGTCGGCTCTGAGGAAGCAGAAGCAAGGAAGAGGAAGACGTTGCGCCCGCCATCCAAGCAGCGGTCTGGTGGTGGCCCTCCGCTCTCCAAGCGGAAGCGCCGCCGGTGGGAATATGCCAGATGTCAGGATGCCTTCAGGAAGAATCGCGCGCGCTGCGTGCGTGGCCTCCTGGATGGCACCTTGCTCCAGCCGCCGTCGAACATCCCTGGGCTGGTGGACTTCTGGCGCAGCCTCTTCACGACAGAGCCACCTTCCAACGCTGGCTCCATTCCCGACCGGCTTCTCCCGTGCTCGGAGTCTGTTGACTTTGAGCGCCTATGGAGGCCGATCACTGCAGAAGAGGTTGCGGCCGCCTTGCCGCCCAGAGGCTCCGTCGCCGGCCCTGACGGCCTCTCGCCGGTGCAGCTGCGCCGCCTTCCAGCGGAGGTCACCACCAAACTCCTAAACCTTTTCCTGCTTACCCGCAAGCTTCCCCCTTCCCTCCTCCGAGCCAGGACCTCTTTGCTCCCTAAGACAGCCGCCCCAGCATCCCCCGCTGACTTTCGGCCCATCACCGTCTGCTCGGTGCTAGCCCGAACCTTCCATAAGGTTCTGGCGACTCGCCTTATGCAGATGTGTGCTGTGGACGAACGTCAGCGGGCTTTCATCCCAAGGGATGGGATGCTGGAGAACACTTTCCTCCTCGACCGGATACTCGTCGGCGCCGTCCGCCGCTGTCGTTCTGTGTTCATGGCATCCCTCGATGTG
The DNA here is from genome assembly GCF_023864345.2 of Schistocerca serialis cubense. Lineage (NCBI taxonomy): Eukaryota > Metazoa > Arthropoda > Insecta > Orthoptera > Acrididae > Schistocerca > Schistocerca serialis. The sequence goes on along the minus strand of NW_026047583.1, from coordinate 21,908,209 downwards.
TCCAAGGCGTTCGATTCGTTGGACCATGCGGCTTTGCGCCCTGTGCTTAAAGCCCATGGTCTGCCGGACGAATTCATTGACTACGTCGAGGGCTGCTATGCGGACAGCACGACGGTAATTGCGGGGGGTGGCGACGAGTCCCCGGCCGTGCGGCCAGCAAGAGGTGTTCGGCAAGGAGATCCTCTGTCCCCTCTCCTGTTCAATTTCGCTGTTGATTATGTTCTAGATCAGCTGCCCTCACACGTAGGTGTCAAGGTGTTGGGCCGCCAGACGAACGCGGCGGCCTTCGCGGATGACATCCTGCTCTTCGCCTCCACGAGGGGGGGCCTGCAGTCCCTTATCAACGCAGCAGTAGCAGCCCTCGACCAGCTGGGGCTGCGTGTTAACCCGCGGAAGTGTCTCACCCTCGCACTCGTGGCGTCCGGCCGCGAGAAGAAGGTGAAAGTGGATGCGAGCGTCACCTTCACGGCCGGCGAAACCACCATGCCGGCGTTGGGAGTGGGTGAGACCTTCCGCTACCTGGGACTGCAGTTCTCCTCCTCTGGGCGGTGTCTCTTCCATCCGAGGCACCACATCGAGGAGCAGCTGTCGATCATCACGCGGGCGCCGCTGAAGCCGCAGCAGCGGCTCTTTGCACTTCGTGAGGTCCTTCTCCCGGGCCTGTATCATGGCCTAGCACTGAGTCGCACCCGCATCGGTGCGCTCAAGGCCATGGACAATTGCGTCCGAGCCGCCGTGAGGAGATGGTTCCGCCTCCCAGCCGACACCCCCTTGGGCTACTTTCACGCTCCAATTGCCCATGGGGGCCTTGGGATTCCATCAGCCCGCTGGATAGGGCCAACCCTGAGGCGGGGCAGGCTCCTCACCCTGTTGCAGCTCGAGCCCACCACCACCGACGCAGACCTGGTGGAGGCACGACACGAAGTGGCGGCGCTTGAACGACACCTCACGTGGGAGGGCCATCTGCTGCCAACGGCTGCAAAAGTTGGTGAGATGTGGGCGGCGCGCCTGCATATTTCCTTCGACGGGGCAGCTCTCTCGTCGTCAGCCAGGACATCAGGCCAACACAGCTGGGTCGAGGACACCAGTCGCTTCCTGTCTGGCCGTGACTACGTCGCGTGCATCCGCACGCGCATTAACGCTCTACCATCCAAGGCGCGCAGGAGTCGCGGCCGAGACAGGGAGAAGATGTGTCGCGCAAGATGCAACGCCGTCGAGACCGCGAACCACGTCGTCCAGGGCTGCGGGCTGACCAGCCGAGCTCGGGTGCGACGACACGACGCGGTTGTGAAATAAGTCGCGCACGGGCTGGCTCAACGAGGGTTCGACGTCTCTGTCGAGCCACACCTTCGTACACCAGAGGGAGTCCGCAAGCCCGACGTTGTGGCGTCTAAGGACGGCGTGGTGCATGTCATCGACGCACAAATCGTCGGCGACCATCTTGACACCGACTGGTGTCACCGGCAGAAGGCGGCGAAATACGACGTCCCGTCGGTGCGGCAAGCCGTCGGCGCTCTCCGACCTGCAGCCAGCAGCATACAGTTTAGAACAGTGACCCTGAACTGGAGGGGGACTTGGGCACCTACATCAGCCCGCCAGCTCCTACAACTTGGCTTCCGCAGGCGGGAGTTAAGCACCATCAGCACGCGGGTGCTCTGTGGAACGACGTGGATCTTCGGCCTGTTCGAAAATATGACGTCGACCAGGCCGAAGTACAGGGAGGGCGTAGGCCAGTTAGTCGGTTAGATTTAGGTTAGTTTGCCCCGACTCCCGGGGCTTCAATATCGGGAGCAATTCCGCTCTTTATTCAATTTTTGTATGTTAATTGTTGATACTGTGTTTAATATTAAGGTAACAGCGGTTACACAACATCGGTAACCGGCGCCCTTGTGAGCTCCTCTCGGGGAGCATGGCGCAATAGATTAAGAGTGTTATATTACCTTGTGTTATTCACTGTATTTGTGAATAAAGACGGCTGTATAGCCAAATGCCTCGTCACTCGGCGAGATTTATATGAAAACTCAAGGAAATCGTCGTTGAATAAATCAGACAACGGTAACATGCACAGGTGGTGGCGTATCGCTCTGCAGGACTGACCACAGTACGCTTTAAAGGGAGGAAAGATTCAAAGAAGGGGGAGCAGCTGGCTGCAGTAACTATGACTCTCTTAAGGTAGCCAAATGCCTCGTCACCCGGCGAGGTACATTTGCTAACTCGAGAGACTCGTAGTGGGAGTAACAGTGACGACGTTAACGTGGACATATAGTGGCACATCGGTTCTGTAGGACAGCCATAGCAAGAATGATAGAGAGAAAGGCCTTAGAAAAGTGGGAGCAGCAGGCAGGGGTACTATGACTCCCTTAAGGTAGCCAAATGCCTCGTCACCATGTGAAATTGTTTTTGAAAACTCGAGAATATCTTAGTTAAGGCAGCTCAGACAACGTTTAGGTTTACATGTAGTGGCATATTGCTCCTGCAGGACTGACCAGAGTAATAATTAATGAGTGGAAAGAATGAAAGTAGGTCGAGCAGCCGGCAGCAGTAACTATGACTCGCTTAAGGTAGCCAAATGCCTCGTCACTCGGCGAAATTTATTTGAAAACTCGAGGAAATCGTCATCGAAGTAACTCAGACAACGGTTACATATACAGGTGGTGGCGTATCGCTTCTGCAGGACACCAAGGTACGAATTACAGAGAGGAAAGATTCAAAGAAGGGGGAGCAGCTGGCTGCAGTAACTATGACTCTCTTAAGGTAGCCAAATGCCTCGTCACTCGGCGAGGTACATTAGCTAACTCGAGAGACTCGTAGTGGGAGTAACAGTGACGACGTTAACGTGGACATATAGTGGCACATCGGTTCTGTAGGACAGCCATAGCAAGAATGATAGAGAGAAAGGCCTTAGAAAAGTGGGAGCAGCAGGCAGGGGTACTATGACTCCCTTAAGGTAGCCAAATGCCTCGTCACCATGTGAAATTTTTTTTGGAAACTCGAGAATATCTCCGTTAAGGTAGCTCAGACAACGTTAAGGTTTACATGTAGTGGCATATTGCTCCTGCAGGACTGACCACAGTAATAATTAATGAGTGGAAAGAAAGAAAGTAAGTCGAGAAGCTGGCAGCAGTAACTATGACTCTCTTAAGGTAGCCAAATGCCTCGTCACTCGGCGAAATTTATTTGAAAACTCGACGAAATCGTCGTTGAAGTAACTCAGACAACGGTAACATGGACAGGTGGTGGCGTATCGCTTCTGCAGGACACCACAGTACGAATTAAAGAGAGGAAAGATTCAAAGAAGGGGGAGCAGCTGGCTGCAGTAACTATGACTCTCTTAAGGTAGCCAATCGCCTCGTCATCCGGCGACGTACATTTGCTAACTCGAGAGACTCGTAGTGGGAGTAACAGTGACGACGTTAACGTGGACATATAGTGGCACATCGGTTCCGTAGGACAGGCCATAGCAAGAATGATAGAGAGAATGGGCTTAGAAAAGTGGGAGCAGCAGGCAGGGGTACTATGACTCTCTTAAGGTAGCCAAATGCCTCGTCACCATGTGAAATTGTTTTTGAAAACTCGAGAATGTCTTAGTTAAGGTAGCTCAGACAACGTTTAGGTTTACATGTAGTGGCATATTGCTCCTGCAGGACTGACCAGAGTAATAATTAATGAGTGGAAAGAATGAAAGTAGGTCGAGCAGCCGGCAGCAGTAACTATGACTCTCTTAAGGTAGCCAAATGCCTCGTCACTCGGCGAAATTTATTTGAAAACTCGAGGAAATCGTCGTCGAAGTAACTCAGACAACGGTAACATATACAGGTGGTGGCGTATCGCTTCTGCAGGACACCAAGGTACGAATTAAAGAGAGGAAAGATTCAAAGAAGGGGGAGCAGCTGGCTGCAGTAACTATGACTCTCTTAAGGTAGCCAAATGCCTCGTCACTCGGCGAGATTTATTTGAAAACTCGAGGAAATCGTCGTTGAAGTAACTCAGACAACGGTAACATGGACAGGTGGTGGCGTATCGCTTCTGCAGGACACCACAGTACGAATTAAAGAGAGGAAAGATTCAAAGAAGGGGGAGCAGCTGGCTGCAGTAACTATGACTCTCTTAAGGTAGCCAAATGCCTCGTCACCCGGCGAGGTATATTTGCTAACTCGAGAGACTCGTAGTGGGAGTAACAGTGACGACGTTAACGTGGACATATAGTGGCACATCGGTTCTGTAGGACAGCCATAGCAAGAATGATAGTGAGAATGGGCTTAGAAAAGTGCGAGCAGCAGGCAGGGGTACTATGACTCTCTTAAGGCAGCCAAATGCCTCGTCACCATGTGAATTTTTTTTTGAAAACTCGAGAATATCTTCGTTAAGGTAGCTCAGACAACGTTAAGGTTTACATGTAGTGGCATATTGCTCCTGCAGGACTGACCACAGTAACAATTAATGAGTGGAAAAAATGAAAGTAGGTCGAGCAGCTGGCCGCAGTAACTATGACTCTCTTAAGGAGCCAAATGCCTCGTCACTCGGCGAAATTTATTTGAAAACTCGAGGAAATCGTCATCGAAGTAACTCAGACAGCGGTAACATATACAGGTGGTGGCGTATCGCTTCTGCAGTACACCAAGGTACGAATTAAAGAGAGGAAAGATTCAAAGAAGGGGGAGCAGCTGGCTGCAGTAACTATGACTCTCTTAAGGTAGCCAAATGCCTCGTCACTCGGCGACATTTATTTGAAAACTCGAGGAAATCATCGTTGAAGTAACTCAGACAACGGTAACATGGACAGGTGGTGGCGTATCGCTTCTGCAGGACTGACCACAGTACGATTTTAAGGGAGGAAAGATTCAAGGAAGGGGGAGCAGCTGGCTGCAGTAACTATGACACTCTTAAGGTAGCCAATTGCCTCGTCACCCGGCGAGATACATTAGCTAACTCGAGAGACTCGTAGTGGGAGTAACAGAGACGACGTTAACGTGGACATATAGTGGCACATCGGTTCAGTAGGACAGCCATAGCAAGAATGATAGAGAGAAAGAGCTTAGAAAAGTGGGAGCAGCAGGCAGGGAAACTATGACTCCCTTAAGGTAGCCAAATGCCTCGTCACCATGTGAAATTTTTTTTTGAAAACTCGAGGATATTTTCGTTAAGGTAGCTCAGACAACGTTAAGGTTTACATGTAGTGGCATATTGCTCCTGCAGGACTGACCACAGTAATAATTAATGAGTGGAAAGAAAGAAAGTAGGTCGAGCAGCTGGCGGCAGTAACTATGACTCTCATAGTAACTATGACTCTCATAGTTACTGGGCAAGTGAAGCGCAATACATGGGCCATGCCCTCTTAGCCTCTCCTTGCCTGCGGCTTCCCCCCTTCCCGTGGGCCCGCCGATACGCCAGTCCTTGATAGGACTGGTAAGCAGAGTGGAAGTCCGCACTTGGGGCTTTGGGGGGTTACCAGCCCTCCATCGCATAACCCTTAATGTTGGGACAACAAGAGAAGAAAACACGGGTACCGGGCCTTCCGCTGAAGGACCCGGCCTATCAGTCCCGACTGCTAGCCTGCCAACCGTCCCTGAAGTAGAGGAGGCCGTGGAGCCATGGTTCCACTGCAGCATTTGCAGCCGTGCCTTCCGCAGCAAGATCGGGCTCGGACAACACCGCCGCCGCGCCCATCCGGAAGCGGCAAATGCGGAGATTGCAACTGATAGGAAGCGAGCTCGGTGGGCGGAAGAAGAAATGCGGGAGCTCGCCCTGGCGGAGGCTAGGCTTCTCTGTGCCAGTGACTCCAAAGTCCTCTTTGTAAACCAGGAGCTTCTACCCTTGTTTCCGCACCGTACCCTGGATGCCATCAAGTGCAGGAGGAGGACGGTGGCACACAGGACGATGGTGCGGGAATACGTAGAGGAGCTGAGGCGGGAACAACAGACGCAGCATGGTCTGCGCCATTCACCCGTCCCGGAGTCGCTGCCGGAGGGGCCACCCTCTCCGCCGGAGCTTGAGCGCCCGCCACAAACATCTGTAGTCGACGAAGCCATATGGAGGCACCTCGCCGGCTTGCCGCGGTCGGCCGCGCGCTTCTCGGCCCTGGACGACCTTGCGCGTTTGGGGCCGGGTACGCCGTTGGCAGTGGTCGCGGCTGGGCTGCCTGAGGCCCTCCGTGCTGTCGGCTCTGAGGAAGCAGAAGCAAGGAAGAGGAAGACGTTGCGCCCGCCATCCAAGCAGCGGTCTGGTGGTGGCCCTCCGCTCTCCAAGCGGAAGCGCCGCCGGTGGGAATATGCCAGATGTCAGGATGCCTTCAGGAAGAATCGCGCGCGCTGCGTGCGTGGCCTCCTGGATGGCACCCTGCTCCAGCCGCCGTCGAACATCCCTGGGCTGGTGGACTTCTGGCGCAGCCTCTTCACGACAGAGCCACCTTCCAACGCTGGCTCCATTCCCGACCGGCTTCTCCCGTGCTCGGAGTCTGTTGACTTTGAGCGCCTATGGAGGCCGATCACTGCAGAAGAGGTTGCGGCCGCCTTGCCGCCCAGAGGCTCCGTCGCCGGCCCTGACGGCCTCTCGCCGGTGCAGCTGCGCCGCCTTCCAGCGGAGGTCACCACCAAACACCTAAACCTTTTCCTGCTTACCCGCAAGCTTCCCCCTTCCCTCCTCCGAGCCAGGACCTCTTTGCTCCCTAAGACAGCCGCCCCAGCATCCCCCGCTGACTTTCGGCCCATCACCGTCTGCTCGGTGCTAGCCCGAACCTTCCATAAGGTTCTGGCGACTCGCCTTATGCAGATGTGTGCTGTGGACGAACGTCAGCGGGCTTTCATCCCAAGGGATGGGATGCTGGAGAACACTTTCCTCCTCGACCGGATACTCGTCGGCGCCGTCCGCCGCTGTCGTTCTGTGTTCATGGCATCCCTCGATGTGTCCAAGGCGTTCGATTCGTTGGACCATGCGGCTTTGCGCCCTGTGCTTAAAGCCCATGGTCTGCCGGACGAATTCATTGACTACGTCGAGGGCTGCTATGCGGACAGCACGACGGTAATTGCGGGGGGTGGCGACGAGTCCCCGGCCGTGCGGCCAGCAAGAGGTGTTCGGCAAGGAGATCCTCTGTCCCCTCTCCTGTTCAATTTCGCTGTTGATTATGTTCTAGATCAGCTGCCCTCACACGTAGGTGTCAAGGTGTTGGGCCGCCAGACGAACGCGGCGGCCTTCGCGGATGACATCCTGCTCTTCGCCTCCACGAGGGGGGGCCTGCAGTCCCTTATCAACGCAGCAGTAGCAGCCCTCGACCAGCTGGGGCTGCGTGTTAACCCGCGGAAGTGTCTCACCCTCGCACTCGTGGCGTCCGGCCGCGAGAAGAAGGTGAAAGTGGATGCGAGCGTCACCTTCACGGCCGGCGAAACCACCATGCCGGCGTTGGGAGTGGGTGAGACCTTCCGCTACCTGGGACTGCAGTTCTCCTCCTCTGGGCGGTGTCTCTTCCATCCGAGGCACCACATCGAGGAGCAGCTGTCGATCATCACGCGGGCGCCGCTGAAGCCGCAGCAGCGGCTCTTTGCACTTCGTGAGGTCCTTCTCCCGGGCCTGTATCATGGCCTAGCACTGAGTCGCACCCGCATCGGTGCGCTCAAGGCCATGGACAATTGCGTCCGAGCCGCCGTGAGGAGATGGTTCCGCCTCCCAGCCGACACCCCCTTGGGCTACTTTCACGCTCCAATTGCCCATGGGGGCCTTGGGATTCCATCAGCCCGCTGGATAGGGCCAACCCTGAGGCGGGGCAGGCTCCTCACCCTGTTGCAGCTCGAGCCCACCACCACCGACGCAGACCTGGTGGAGGCACGACACGAAGTGGCGGCGCTTGAACGACACCTCACGTGGGAGGGCCATCTGCTGCCAACGGCTGCAAAAGTTGGTGAGATGTGGGCGGCGCGCCTGCATATTTCCTTCGACGGGGCAGCTCTCTCGTCGTCAGCCAGGACATCAGGCCAACACAGCTGGGTCGAGGACACCAGTCGCTTCCTGTCTGGCCGTGACTACGTCGCGTGCATCCGCACGCGCATTAACGCTCTACCATCCAAGGCGCGCAGGAGTCGCGGCCGAGACAGGGAGAAGATGTGTCGCGCAAGATGCAACGCCGTCGAGACCGCGAACCACGTCGTCCAGGGCTGCGGGCTGACCAGCCGAGCTCGGGTGCGACGACACGACGCGGTTGTGAAATACGTCGCGCGCGGGCTGGCTCAACGAGGGTTCGACGTCTCTGTCGAGCCACACCTTCGTACACCAGAGGGAGTCCGCAAGCCCGACGTTGTGGCGTCTAAGGACGGCGTGGTGCATGTCATCGACGCACAAATCGTCGGCGACCATCTTGACACCGACTGGTGTCACCGGCAGAAGGCGGCGAAATACGACGTCCCGTCGGTGAGGCAAGCCGTCGGCGCTCTCCGACCTGCAGCCAGCAGCATACAGTTTAGAACAGTGACCCTGAACTGGAGGGGGACTTGGGCACCTACATCAGCCCGCCAGCTCCTACAACTTGGCTTCCGCAGGCGGGAGTTAAGCACCATCAGCACGCGGGTGCTCTGTGGAACGACGTGGATCTTCGGCCTGTTCGAAAATATGACGTCGACCAGGCCGAAGTACAGGGAGGGCGTAGGCTAGTTAGTCGGTTAGATTTAGGTTAGTTTGCCCCGACTCCCGGGGCTTCAATATCGGGAGCAATTCCGCTCTTTATTCAATTTTTGTATGTTAATTGTTGATACTGTGTTTAATATTAAGGTAACAGCGGTTACACAACATCGGTAACCGGCGCCCTTGTGAGCTCCTCTCGGGGAGCATGGCGCAATAGATTAAGAGTGTTATATTACCTTGTGTTATTCACTGTATTTGTGAATAAAGACGGCTGTATAGCCAAATGCCTCGTCACTCGGCGAGATTTATATGAAAACTCAAGGAAATCGTCGTTGAATAAATCAGACAACGGTAACATGCACAGGTGGTGGCGTATCGCTTCTGCAGGACTGACCACAGTACGATTTTAAGGGAGGAAAGATTCAAGGAAGGGGGAGCAGCTGGCTGCAGTAACTATGACTCTCTTAAGGTAGCCAATAGCCTCGTCACCCGGCGAGATACATTAGCAAACTCGAGAGACTCGTAGTGGGAGTAACAGTGACGACGTTAACGTGGACATATAGTGGCACATCGGTTCCGTAGGACAGGCCATAGCAAGAATGATAGAGAGAATGGGCTTAGAAAAGTGGGAGCAGCAGGCAGGGGTACTATGACTCTCTTAAGGTAGCCAAATGCCTCGTCACCATGTGAAATTGTTTTTGAAAACTCGAGAATATCTTAGTTAAGGTAGCTCAGACAACGTTTAGGTTTACATGTAGTGGCATATTGCTCCTGCAGGACTGACCACAGTAATAGTTAATGAGTGGAAAGAAAGAAAGTAGGTCGAGCAGCTGGCAGCAGTAACTATGACTCTCTTAAGGTAGCCAAATGCCTCGTCACTCGGCGAAATTTATTTGAAAACTCGAGGAAATCGTCGTTATAGTAACTCAGACAACAGTAACATGCACAAGTGGTGGCGTATCGCTTCAGCAGGACTGACCTCAGTACGATTTAAAGGGAGGAAAGATTCAAAGAAGGGGGAGAAGCTGGCTGCAGTAACTACGACTCTCTTAAGATAGCCAAATGCCTCGTCACCCGGCGATGTACATTTGCTAACTCGAGAGACTCGTAGTGGGAGTAACAGTGACGACGTTAACGTGGACATATAGTGGCACATCGGTTCTGTAGGACAGCCATAGCAAGAATGATAGAGAGAAAGGGCTTAAAAAAGTGGGAGCAGCAGGCAGGGGTACTATGACTCTCTTAAGGCAGCCAAATGCCTCGTCACCATGTGAAATTTTTTTCGAAAACTCGAGAATATCTTCGTTAAGGTAGCTCAGACAACGTTAAGGTTTACATGTAGTGGCATATTGCTCCTGCAGGACTGACCACAGTAATAATTAATGAGTGGAAAGAAAGAAAGTAGGTCGAGCAGCTGGCGGCAGTAACTATGACTCTCTTAAGGTAGCCAAATGCCTCGTCACTCGGCGAGATTTATTTGAAAACTCAAGGAAATCGTCGTTGAAGTAAATCAGACAACGGTAACATGCACAGGTGGTGGCGTATCGCTCTGCAGGACTGACCACAGTACGATTTAAAGGGAGGTAAGGTTCAAAGAAGGGGGAGCAGCTGGCTGCAGTAACTATGACTCTCTTAAGGTAGCGAAATGCCTCGTCATACGGCGAGGTACATTTGCTAACTCGAGAGACTCGTAGTGGGAGTAACAGAGACGACGTTAACGTGGACATATAGTGGCACATCGGTTCTGTAGGACAGCCATAGCAAGAATGATAGAGAGAAAGGGCTTAGAAAAGTGGGAGCAGCAGGCAGGGGTACTATGACTCCCTTAAGGTAGCCAAATGCCTCGTCACCATGTGAAATTTCTTTTGAAAGCTCGAGGATATTTTCGTTAAGGTAGCTCAGACAACGTTAAGGATTACATGTAGTGGCATATTGCTCCTGCAGGACTGACCACAGTAATAATTAATGAGTGGAAAGAATGAAAGTAGGTCGAGCAGCTGGCAGCAATAACTATGACTCTTTTAAGGTAGACAAATGCCTCGTCACTCGGCGAAATTTATTTGAAAACTCGAGGAAATCGTCATCGAAGTAACTCAGACAACGGTAACACATACAGGTGGTGGCGTATCGCTTCTGCAGGACACAAGGTACGAATTAAAGAGAGGAAAGATTCAAAGAAGGGGGAGCAGCTGGCTGCAATAACTATGACTCTCTTAAGGTAGCCAAATGCCTCGTCACTCGGCGAAATTTATTTGAAAACTCGAGGAAATCGTCATCGAAGTAACTCAGACAACGGTAACATGCACAGGTGGTGGCGTATCGCTATGCAGGACTGACCACAATACGATTAAAAGGGAGGAAAGTTTCAAAGAAGGGGGAGCAGCTGGCTGCAGTAACTATGACTCTCTTAAGGTAGCCAATTGCCTCGTCACCCGGCGAGGTAAATTAGCTAACTCGAGAGACTCGTAGTGGGAGTAACAGTGACGACGTTAACGTGGACATATAGTGGCACATCGGTTCTGTAGGACAGCCATAGCAAGAATGATAGAGAGAATGGGCTTAGAAAAGTGGGAGCAGCAGGCAGGGGTACTATGACTCCCTTAAGGTAGCCAAATGCGTCGTCACCATGTGAAATTTTTTTTGGAAACTCGAGAATACCTCCGTTAAGGTAGCTCAGACAACGTTAAGGTTTACATGTAGTGGCATGTTGCTCCTGCAGGACTGACCACAGTAATAATGAATGAGTGGAAAGAAATAAAGTAGGTCCAGCAGCTGGCAGCAGTAACTATGACTCTCTTAAGGTAGCCAAATGCCTCGTCATTCGGCGAAATTTATTTGAAAACTCGAGGAAATCGTCGTTGAAGTAACTCAGACAACGGTAACATGGACAGGTGGTGGCGTATCGCTTCTGCAGGACACCACAGTACGAATTAAAGAGAGGAAAGATTCAAAGAAGAAGGAGCAGCTGGCTGCAGTAACTATGACTCTCTTAAGGTAGCCAAATGCCTCGTCATCCGGCGACGTACATTTGCTAACTCGAGAGACTCGTAGTGGGAGTAACAGTGACGACGTTAACGTGGACAAATAGTGGCACATCGGTTCCGTAGGACAGGCCATAGCAAGAATGATAGAGAGAATGGGCTTAGAAAAGTGGGAGCAGCAGGCAGGGGTACTATGACTCTCTTAAGGTAGCCAAATGCCTCGTCACCATGTGAAATTGTTTTTGAAAACTCGAGAATATCTTAGTTAAGGTAGCTCAGACAACGTTTAGGTTTACATGTAGTGGCATATTGCTCCTCAGGACTGACCACAGTAATAGTTAATGAGTGGAAAGAAAGAAAGTAGGTCGAGCAGCTGGCAGCAGTAACTATGACTCTCTTAAGGTAGCCAAATGCCTCGTCACTCGGCGAGATTTATTTGAAAACTCGAGGAAATCGTCGTTGAAGTAACTCAGACAACGGTAACATGCACAGGTGGTGGCGTATCGCTTCACCAGGACACCACAGTACGATTTAAAGGGAGGAAAGATTCAAAGAAGGGGGAGCAGCTGGCTGCAGTAACTATGACCGTCTTAAGGTAGCCAAATGCCTCGTCACCCGGCGAGGTACATTTGCTAACTCGAGAGACTCGTAGTGGGAGTAACAGTGACGACGTTAACGTGGACATATAGTGGCACATCGGTTCTGTAGGACAGCCATAGCAAGAATGATAGAGAGAATGGGCTTAGAAAAGTGGGAGCAGCAGGCAGGGGTACTATGACTCTCTTAAGGCAGCCATATGCCTCGTCACCATGTGAAATTTTTTTTGAAAACTTGAGAATATCTTCGTTAAGGTAGCTCAGACAACGTTAAGGTTTACATGTAGTGGCATATTGCTCCTGCAGGACTGACCACAGTAATAATTAACGAGTAGAATGAATGAACGTAGGTCGAGCAGCTGGCAGCAGTAACTATCACTCTCTTAAGGTAGCCAAATGCCTCGTCACTCGGCGAAATTTATTTGAAAACTCGAGAACTCGTCGTCGAAGTAACTGAGACAACGGTAACATATACAGGTGGTGGCGTATCGCTTCTGCAGGACACCAAGGTACGAATTAAAGAGCGGAAAGATTCAAAGAAGGGGGAGCAGCTGGCTGCAGTAACTATGACTCTCTTAAGGTAGCCAAATGCCTCGTCACTCGGCGAAATTTACACTCCTGGAAATTGAAATAAGAACACCGTGAATTCATTGTCCCAGGAAGGGGAAACTTTATTGACACATTCCTGGGGTCAGATACATTACATGATCACACTGACAGAACCACAGGCACATAGACACAGGCAACAGAGCATGCACAATGTCGGCACTAGTACAGTGTATATCGACCTTTCGCAGCAATTCAGGCTGCTATTCTCCCTTGGAGACGATCGTAGAGATGCTGGATGTAGTCCTGTGGAACGGCTTGCCTTGCCATTTCCACCTGGCGCCTCAGTTGGACCAGCGTTCGTGCTGGACGTGCAGACCGCGTGAGACGACGCTTCATCCAGTCCCAAACATGCTCAATGGGGGACAGATCCGGAGATCTTGCTGGCCAGGGTAGTTGACTTACACCTTCTAGAGCACGTTTGGTGGCACGGGATACACGCGGACGTGCATTGTCCTGTTGGAACAGCAAGTTCCCTTGCCGGTCTAGGAATGGTAGAACGATGGGTTCGATGACGGTTTGGATGTACCGTGCACTATTTAGTGTCCCCTCGGCGATCACCAGTGGTGTACGGCCAGTGTAGGAGATCGCTCCCCACACCATGATGCCGGGTGTTGGCCCTGTGTGCCTCGGTCGTATGCAGTCCTGATTGTGGCGCTCACCTGCACGGCGCCAAACGCGCATACGACCATCATTGGCACCAAGGCAGAAGCGACTCTCATCGCTGAAGACGACACGTCTCCATTCGTCCCTCCATTCACGCCTGTCGCGACACCACTGGAGGCGGGCTGCACGATGTTGGGGCGTGAGCGGAAGACGGCCTAACGGTGTGCGGGACCGTAGCCCAGCTTCATGGAGACGATTGCGAATGGTCCTCGCCGATACCCCAGGAGCAACAGTGTCTCTAATTTGCTGGGAAGTGGCGGTGCGGTCCCCTACGGCACTGCGTAGGATCCTACGGTCTTGGCGCGCATCCGTGCGTCGCTGCAGTCCGGTCCCAGGTCGACGGGCACGTGCACCTTCCGCCGACCACTGGCGACAACATCGATGTACTGTGGAGACCTCACGCCCCACGTGTTGAGCAATTCGGCGGTACGTCCACCCGGCCTCCCGCATGCCCACTATACGCCCTCGCTCAAAGTCCGTCAACTGCACATACGATTCACGTCCACGCTGTCGCGGCATGCTACCAGTGTTAAAGACTGCGATGGAGCTCCGTATGCCACGGCAAACTGGCTGACACTGACGGCGGCGGTGCACAAATGCTGCGCAGCTAGCGCCATTCGACGGCCAACACCGCGGTTCCTGGTGTGTCCGCTGTGCCGTGCGTGTGATCATTGCTTGTACAGCCCTCTCGCAGTATCCGGAGCAAGTATGGTGGGTCTGACACACCGGTGTCAATGTGTTCTTTTTTCCATTTCCAGGAGTGTATTTGAAAACTCGAGGACATCGTCATCGAAGTAACTCAGACAACGGTAACATGCACAGGTGGTGGCGTATCGCTCTGCAGGACTGACCACAGTACGATTAAAAGGGAGGAAAGATTCAAAGAAGGGGGAGCAGCTGACTGCAGAAACTATGACTCTCTTAAGGTAGCCAATTGCCTCGTCACCCGGCGAGGTAAATTAGCTAACTCGAGAGACTCGTAGTGGGAGTAACAGTGACGACGTTAACGTGGACATATAGTGGCACATCGGTTCTGTAGGACAGCCATAGCAAGAATGATAGAGAGAATGGGCTTAGAAAAGTGGGAGCAGCAGGCAGGGGTACTATGACTCCCTTAAGGTAGCCAAATGCATCGTCACCATGTGAAATTTTTTTTGGAAACTCGAGAATATCTTCGTTAAGGTAGCTCAGACAACGTTAAGGTTTACATGTAGTGGCATATTGCTCCTGCAGGACTGACCACAGTAATAATTAATGAGTGAAAAGAAAGAAAGTAGGTCGAGCAGCTGGCGGCAGTAACTATGACTCTCTTAAGGTAGCCAAATGCCTCGTCACTCGGCGAGATTTATTTGAAAACTCAAGGAAATCGTCGTTGAAGTAAATCAGACAACGGTAACATGCACAGGTGGTGGTGTATCGCTCTGCAGGACTGACCACAGTACGATTTAAAGGGAGGAAAGGTTCAAAGAAGGGGGAGCAGCTGGCTGCAGCAACTATGACTCTCTTAAGGTAGCGAAATGCCTCGTCATTTGGCGAGGTACATTTGCTAACTCGAGAGACTCGTAGTGGGAGTAACAGAGACGACGTTAACGTGGACATATAGTGGCACATCGGTTCTATAGGACACCCATAGCAAGAATGATAGAGAGAAAGGGCTTAGAAAAGTGGGAGCAGCAGGCAGGGGTACTATGACTCCCTTAAGGTATCCAAATGCCTCGTCACCATGTGAAATTTTTTTTGAAAACTCGAGGATATTTTCGTTAAGGTAGCTCAGACAACGTTAAGGATTACATGTAGTGGCATATTGCTCCTGCAGGACTGACCACAGTAATAATTAATGAGTGGAAAGAATGAAAGTGGGTCGAGCAGCTGGCAGCAGTAACTATGACTCTTTTAAGGTAGACAAATGCCTCGTCACTCGGCGAAATTTATTTGAAAACTCGAGGAAATCGTCATCGAAGTAACTCAGACAACGGTAACACATACAGGTGGTGGCGTATCGCTTCTGCAGGACACCAAGGTACGAATTAAAGAGAGGAAAGATTCAAAGAAGGGGGAGCAGCTGGCTGCAGTAACTATGACTCTCTTAAGGTAGCCAAATGCCTCGTCACTCGGCGAAATTTATTTGAAAACTCGAGGAAATCGTTGTTGAAGTAACTTAGACAACGGTAACATGGACAGTTGGTGGCGTATCGCTTCTGCAGGACTGACCACAGTACGAATTAAAGACAGGAAAGATTCAAAGAAGGGGGAGCAGCTGGCTGCAGTAACTATGACGCTTATAAGGTAGCCAAATGCCTCGTCATCCGGCGAGGTACATTTGCTAACTCGAGAGACTCGTAGTGGGAGTAACAGAGACGACGTTAACGTGGACATATAGTGGCACATCGGTTCTGTAGGACAGCCATAGCAAGAATGATAGAGAGAAAGGGCTTAGAAAAGTGGGAGCAGCAGGCAGGGGTACTATGACTCCCTTAAGGTAGCCAAATGCCTCGTCACCATGTGAAATTTTTTTTGAAAACTCGAGGATATTTTCGTTAAGGTAGCTCAGACAACGTTAAGGTTTACATGTAGTGGCATATTGCTCCTGCAGGACTGACCACAGTATAATTAATGAGTGGAAAGAATGAAAGTAGGTCGAGCAGCTGGCAGCAGTAACTATGACTCTCTTAAGGTAGCCAAATGCCTCGTCACTCAGCGAAATTTATTTGAAAACACGAGGAAATCGTCGTTGAAGTAACTCAGACAACGGTAACATGGACAGGTGGTGGCGTATCGCTTCTGCAGGACACCACAGTACGAATTAAAGAGAGGAAAGATTCAAAGAAGGGGGAGCAGCTGGCTGCAGTAACTACGACTCTCTTAAGGTAGCCAAATGCCTCGTCATCCGGCGACGTACATTTGCTAACTCGAGAGACTCGTCGTGGGAGTAACAGTGACGACGTTAACGTGGACATATAGTGGCACATCGGTTCCGTAGGACAGGCCATAGCAAGAATGATAGAGAGAATGGGCTTAGAAAAGTGGGAGCAGCAGGCAGGGGTACTATGACTCTCTTAAGGTAGCCAAATGCCTCGTCACCATGTGAAATTGTTTTTGAAAACTCGAGAATATCTTAGTTAAGGTAGCTCAGACAACGTTTAGGTTTACATGTAGTGGCATATTGCTCCTCAGGACTGACCACAGTAATAATTAATGAGTGGAAAGAAAGAAAGTAGGTCGAGCAGCTGGCAGCAGTAACTATGACTCTCTTAAGGTAGCCAAATGCCTTGTCACTCGGCGAGATTTATTTGAAAACTCGAGGAAATCGTCGTTGAAGTAACTCAGACAACGGTAACATGCACAGGTGGTGGCGTATCGCTTCACCAGGACACCACAGTACGATTTAAAGGGAGGAAAGATTCAAAGAAGGGGGAGCAGCTGGCTGCAGTAACTATGACCGTCTTAAGGTAGCCAAATGCCTCGTCATCCGGCGAGGTACATTTGCTAACTCGAGAGACTCGTAGTGGGAGTAACAGTGACGACGTTAACGTGGACATATAGTGGCACATCGGTTCTGTAGGACAGCCATAGCAAGAATGATAGAGAGAATGGGCTTAGAAAAGTGGGAGCAGCAGGCAGGGGTACTATGACTCTCTTAAGGCAGCCATATGCCTCGTCACCATGTGAAATTTTTTT
This sequence comes from Schistocerca serialis cubense, assembly GCF_023864345.2. Lineage (NCBI taxonomy): Eukaryota > Metazoa > Arthropoda > Insecta > Orthoptera > Acrididae > Schistocerca > Schistocerca serialis. The sequence continues at coordinate 21,891,075 of NW_026047583.1, read as the reverse complement.
TGAAAACTCGAGAATATCTTCGTTAAGGTAGCTCAGACAACATTAAGGTTTACATGTAGTGGCATATTGCTCCTGCAGGACTGACCACAGTAATAATTAACGAGTAGAATGAATGAACGTAGGTCGAGCAGCTGGCAGCAGTAACTATGACTCTCTTAAGGTAGCCAAATGCTTCGTCACTCGGCGACATTCATTTGAAAACTCGAGGACATCGTCATCGAAGTAACTCAGACAACGGTAACATGCACAGGTGGTGGCGTATCGCTCTGCAGGACTGACCACAGTACGATTAAAAGGGAGGAAAGATTCAAAGAAGGGGGAGCAGCTGGCTGCAGTAACTATGACTCTCTTAAGGTAGCCAAATGCCTCGTCACCCGGCGAGGTACATTTGCTAACTCGAGAGACTCGTAGTGGGAGTAACAGTGACGACGTTAACGTGGACATATAGAGGCACATCGGTTCTGTAGGACAGCCATAGCAAGAATGATAGAGAGAATGGGCTTAGAAAAGTGGGAGCAGCAGGCAGGGGTACTATGACTCTCTTAAGGCAGCCAAATGCCTCGTCACCATGTGAAATTTTTTTTTGAAAACTCGAGAATATCTTCGTTAAGGTAGCTCAGACAACGTTAAGGTTTACATGTAGTGGCATATTGCTCCTGCAGGACTGACCACAGTAATAATTAATGAGTGGAATGAATGAACGTAGGTCGAGCAGCTGGCAGCAGTAACTATGACTCTCTTAAGGTAGCCAAATGCCTCGTCACTCGGCGAAATTTATTTGAAAACTCGAGGAAATCGTCGTCGAAGTAACTCAGACAACGGTAACATATACAGGTGGTGGCGTATCGCTTCTGCAGGACACCAAGGTACGAATTAAAGAGAGGAAAGATTCAAAGAAGGGGGAGCAGCTGGCTGCAGTAACTATGACACTCTTAAGGTAGCCAAATGCCTCGTCACTCGGCGAAATTTATTTGAAAACTCGAGGACATCGTCATCGAAGTAACTCAGACAACGGTAACATGCACAGGTGGTGGCGTATCGCTCTGCAGGACTGACCACAGTACGATTAAAAGGGAGGAAAGATTCAAAGAAGGGGGAGCAGCTGGCTGCAGTAACTATGACTCTTTTAAGGTAGCCAATTGCCTCGTCACCCGGCGAGGTAAATTAGCTAACTCGAGAGACTCGTAGTGGGAGTAACAGTGACGACGTTAACGTGGACATATAGTGGCACATCGGTTCTGTAGGACAGCCATAGCAAGAATGATAGAGAGAATGGGCTTAGAAAAGTGGGAGCAGCAGGCAAGGGTACTATGACTCTCTTAAGGCAGCCATATGCCTCGTCACCATGTGAAATTTTTTTTGAAAACTCGAGAATATCTTCGTTAAGGTAGCTCAGACAACGTTAAGGTTTACATGTAGTGGCATATTGCTCCTGCAGGACTGACCACAGTAATAATTAACGAGTAGAATGAATGAACGTAGGTCGAGCAGCTGGCAGCAGTAACTATGACTCTCTTAAGGTAGCCAAATGCTTCGTCACTCGGCGAAATTTATTTGAAAACTCGAGGACATCGTCATCGAAATAACTCAGACAACGGTAACATGCACAGGTGGTGGCGTATCGCTCTGCAGGACTGACCACAGTACGATTAAAAGGGAGGAAAGATTCAAAGAAGGGGGAGCAGCTGGCTGCAGTAACTATGACTCTCTTAAGGTAGCCAGTTGCCTCGTCACCCGGCGAGGTAAATTAGCTAACTCGAGAGACTCGTAGTGGGAGTAACAGTGACGACGTTAACGTGGACATATAGTGGCACATCGGTTCTGTTGGACAGCCATAGCAAGAATGATAGAGAGAATAGGCTTAGAAAAGTGGGAGCAGCAGGCAGGGGTACTATGACTCCCTTAAGGTAGCCAAATGCATCGTCACCATGTGAAATTGTTTTCGAAAACTCGAGAATATCTTAGTTAAGGTAGCTCAGACAACGTTTAGGTTTACATGTAGTGGCATATTGCTCCTCAGGACTGACCACAGTAATAATTAATGAGTGGAAAGAAAGAAAGTAGGTCGAGCAGCTGGCAGCAGTAACTATGACTCTCTTAAGGTAGCCAAATGCCTCGTCACTCGGTGAGATTTATTTGAAAACTCGAGGAAATCGTCGTTGAAGTAACTCAGACAACGGTAACATGGACAGGTGGTGGCATATCGCTTCTGCATTACACCACAGTACGAATTAAAGAGAGGAAAGATTCAAAGAAGGGGGAGCAGCTGGCTGCAGTAACTATGACTCTCTTAAGGTAGCCAAATGCCTCGTCACCCGGCGAGGTACATTTGCTAACTCGAGAGACTCGTAGTGAGAGTAACAGTGACGACGTTAACCTGGACATATAGTGGCACATCGGTTCTGTAGGACAGGCGATGGCAAGAATGATAGAGAGAAAGGGCTTAAAAAAGTGGGAGCAGCAGGAAGGGGTACTGTGACTCTCTTAAGGCAGCCAAATGCCTCGTCACCATGTGAAATTTTTTTTGAAAACTCGAGAATATCTCCGTTAAGGTAGCTCAGACAACGTTAAGGTTTACATGTAGTGGCATGTTGCTCCTGCAGGACTGACCACAGTAATATTTAATGAGTGGAAAGAAATAAAGTAGGTCCAGCAGCTGGCGGCAGTAACTATGACTCTCTTAAGGTAGCCAAATGCCTCGTAACTCGGCGAGATTTATTTGAAAACTTGAGGAAATCGTCGTTGAATTAAATCAGACAACGGTAACATGCACAGGTGGTGGCGTATCGCTCTGCAGGACTGACCACAGTACGATTTAAAGGGAGGAAAGATTCAAAGAAGGGGGAGCAGCTGGCTGCAGTAACTATGACTCTCTTAAGGTAGCCAAATGCCTCGTCACTCGTCGAAATTTATTTGAAAACTCGAGGAAATCGTCGTCGAAGTAACTCAGACAACGGTAACATATACAGGTGGTGGCGTATCGCTTCTGCAGGACACCAAGGTACGAATTAAAGAGAGGAAAGATTCAAAGAAGGGGGAGCAGCTGGCTGCAGTAACTATGACACTCTTAAGGTAGCCAAATGCCTCGTCACTCGGCGAAATTTATTTGAAAACTCGAGGAAATCGTTGTTGAAGTAACTCAGACAACGGTAACATGGACAGGTGGTGACGTATCGCTTCTGCAGGACTGACCACAGTACGAATTAAAGACAGGAAAGATTCAAAGAAGGGGGAGCAGCTGGCTGCAGTAACTATGACGCTTATAAGGTAGCCAAATGCCTCGTCATCCGGCGAGGTACATTTGCTAACTCGAGAGACTCGTAGTGCGAGTAACAGAGACGACGTTAACGTGGACATATAGTGGCACATCGGTTCTGTAGGACAGCCCTAGCAAGAATGATAGAGAGAAAGGGCTTAGAAAAGTGGGAGCAGCAGGCAGGGGTACTATGACTCCCTTAAGGTAGCCAAATGCCTCGTCACCATGTGAAATTTTTTTTGAAAACTCGAGACTATCTTCGTTAAGGTAGCTCAGACAACGTTAAGGTTTACATGTAGTGGCATATTGCTCCTGCAGGACTGACCACAGTAATAATTAAAGAGTGGAAAGAAAGAAAGTAGGTCGAGCAGCTGGCAGCAATAACTATGACTCTCTTAAGGTAGCCAAATGCCTCGTCACTCGGCGAAATTTATTTGAAAACTCGAGGAAATCGTCGTCGAAGTAACTCAGACAACGGTAACATATACAGGTGGTGGCGTATCGCTTCTGCAGGACACCAAGGTACGAATTAAAGAGAGGAAAGATTCAAAGAAGGGGGAGCAGCTGGCTGCAGTAACTATGACGCTCTTAAGGTAGCCAAATGCCTCGTCACTCGGCGAAATTTATTTGAAAACTCGCGGAAATCGTTGTTGAAGTAACTCAGACAACGGTAACATGGACAGGTGGTGACGTATCGCTTCTGCAGGACTGACCACAGTACGAATTAAAGACAGGAAAGATTCAAAGAAGCTGGAGCAGCTGGCTGCAGTAACTATGACGCTTATAAGGTAGCCAAATGCCTCGTCATCCGGCGAGGTACATTTGCTAACTCGAGAGACTCGTAGTGCGAGTAACAGAGACGACGTTAACGTGGACATATAGTGGCACATCGGTTCTGTAGGACAGCCCTAGCAAGAATGATAGAGAGAAAGGGCTTAGAAAAGTGGGAGCAGCAGGCAGGGGTACTATGACTCCCTTAAGGTAGCCAAATGCCTCGTCACCATGTGAAATTTTTTTTGAAAACTCGAGACTATCTTCGTTAAGGTAGCTCAGACAACGTTAAGGTTTACATGTAGTGGCATATTGCTCCTGCAGGACTGACCACAGTAATAATTAAAGAGTGGAAAGAAAGAAAGTAGGTCGAGCAGCTGGCAGCAGTAACTATGACTCTCTTAAGGTAGCCAAATGCCTCGTCACTCGGCGAAATTTATTTGAAAACTCGAGGAAATCGTCGTTGAAGTAACTCAGAGAACGGTAACATGGACAGGTGGTGGCGTATCGCTTCTGCAGGACACCAAGGTACGAATAAAAGAGAGGAAAGATTCAAAGAAGGGGAGCAGCTGCCTGCAGTAACTATGACTCTCTTAAGGTAGCCAATTGCCTCGTCACCCGGCGAGGTAAATTAGCTAACTCGAGAGACTCGTAGTGGGAGTAACAGTGACGACGTTAACGTGGACATATAGTGGCACATCGGTTCTGTAGGACAGCCATAGCAAGAATGATAGAGAGAATTGGCTTAGAAAAGTGGGAGCAGCAGGCAGGGGTACTATGACTCCCTTAAGGTAGCCAAATGCATCGTCACCATGTGAAATTTTTTTTGGAAACTCGAGAATATCTCCGTTAAGGTAGCTCAGACAACGTTAAGGTTTACATGTAGTGGCATGTTGCTCCTGCAGGACTGACCACAGTAATAATTAATGAGTGGAAAGAAAGAAAGTAGGTCGAGCAGCTGGCAGCAGTAACTATGACTCTCTTAAGGTAGCCAAATGCCTCGTCACTCGGCGACATTTATTTGAAAACTCGAGGAAATCGTCGTTGAAGTAACTCAGACAACGGTAACATGGACAGGTGGTGGCATATCGCTTCTGCATTACACCACAGTACGAATTAAAGAGAGGAAAGATTCAAAGAAGGGGGAGCAGCTGGCTGCAGTAACTATGACTCTCTTAAGGTAGCCAAATGCCTCGTCATCCGGCGACGTACATTTGCTAACTCGAGAGACTCGTAGTGGCAGTAACAGTGACGACGTTAACGTGGACATATAGTGGCACATCGGTTCCGTAGGACAGGCCATAGCAAGAATGATAGAGAGAATGGGCTTAGAAAAGTGGGAGCAGCAGGCAGGGGTACTATGACTCTCTTAAGGTAGCCAAATGCCTCGTCACCATGTGAAATTGTTTTTGAAAACTCGAGAATATCTTAGTTAAGGTAGCTCAGACAACGTTTCTGGTTTACATGTAGAGGCATATTGCTCCTGCAGGACTGACCACAGTAATAATTAATGAGTGGAAAGAAAGAAAGTAGGTCGAGCAGCTGGCAGCAGTAACTATGACTCTCTTAAGGTAGCCAAATGCCTCGTCACTCGGCGAGATTTATTTGAAAACTCGAGGAAATCGTCGTTGAAGTAACTCAGACAACGGTAATAAGCACAGGTGGTGGCGTATCGCTTCAGCAGGACTGAACTCAGTACGATTTAAAGGGAGGAAAGATTCAAAGAAGGGGGAGCAGCTGGCTGCAGTAACTATGACTCTCTTAAGGTAGCCAAATGCCTCGTCACCCGGCGAGGTACATTTGCTAACTCGAGAGACTCGTAGTTTGAGTAACAGTGACGACGTTAACGTGGACATATAGTGGCACATCGGTTCTGTAGGACAGCCATAGCAAGAATGATTGAGAGAAAGATTTTAAAAAAGTGGGAGCAGCAGGCAGGGGTACTATGACTCTCTTAAGGCAGCCAAATGCCTCGTCACCATGTGAAATTTTTTTTGAAAACTCGAGAATATCTTCGTTAAGGTAGCTCAGACAACGTTTAGGTTTACATGTAGTGGCATATTGCTCCTGCAGGACTGACCACAGTAATAATTAGTGATTGGAAACAAAGAAAGTAGGTCGAGCAGCTGGCAGCAGTAACTATGACTCTCTTGAGGTAGCCAAATGCCTTGTCACTCGGCGAAATTAATTTGAAAACTCGAGGAAATCGTCGTTGAAGTAACTCAGACAACGGTAACATGGACAGATGGTGGCGTATCGCATCTGCAGGACACCACAGTACGAATTAAAGAGAGGAAAGATTCGAAGAAGGGGGAGCAGCTGGCTGCAGTAGCTATGACTCTCTCAAGGTAGCGAAATGCCTCGTCATCCGGCGAGGAACATTTGCTAACTCGAGAGACTCGTAGTGGGAGTAACAGTGACGACGTTAACGTGGACATGTTGTGGCACATCGGTTCCGTAGGACATGCAATAGCAAGAATGATAGAGAGAATGGGCTTAGAAAAGTGGGAGCAGCAGGCAGGAGTACTATGACTCTCTTAAGGTAGCCAAATGCCTCGTCACCATGTGAAATTTTTTTTGAAAACTCGAGGATATCTTCGATAAGGTAGCTCAGACAACGTTAAGGTTTACATGTAGTGGCATGTTGCTCCTGCAGGACTGACCACAGTAATAATTAATGAGTGGAAAGAAATAAAGTAGGTCCAGCAGCTGGCAGCAGTAACTATGACTCTCTTAAGGTTGCCAAATGCCTCGTCACTCGGCGAGATTTATTTGAAAACTTGAGGAAATCGTCGTTGAATTAAATCAGACAACGGTAACATGCACAGGTGGTGGCGTATCGCTCTGCAGGACTGACCACAGTACGATTTAAAGGGAGGGAAGATTCAAAGAAGGGGGAGCAGCTGGCTGCAGTAACTATGACTCTCTTAAGGTAGCCAAATGCCTCGTCACTCGGCGAAATTTATTTGAAAACTCGAGGAAATCGTTGTTGAAGTAACTCAGAAAACGGTAACATGGACAGGTGGTGACGTATCGCTTCTGCAGGACTGACCACAGTACGAATTAAAGACAGGAAAGATTCAAAGAAGGGGGAGCAGCTGGCTGCAGTAACTATGACGCTTATAAGGTAGCCAAATGCCTCGTCATCCGGCGAGGTACATTTGCTAACTCGAGAGACTCGTAGTGCGAGTAACAGAGACGACGTTAACGTGGACATATAGTGGCACATCGGTTCTGTAGGACAGCCCTAGCAAGAATGATAGAGAGAAAGGGCTTAGAAAAGTGGGAGCAGCAGGCAGGGGTACTATGACTCCCTTAAGGTAGCCAAATGCCTCGTCACCATGTGAAATTTTTTTTGAAAACTCGAGAATATCTTTGTTAAGGTAGCTCAGACAACGTTTAGGTTTACATGTAGTGGCATATTGCTCCTGCAGGACTGACCACAGTAATAATTAATGAGTGGAAAGAAAGAAAGTAGGTCGAGCAGCTGGCAGCAGTAACTATGACTCTCTTAAGGTAGCCAAATGCCTCGTCACTCGGCGAGATTTATTTAAAAACTCGAGGAAATCGTCGTTGAAGTAACTCAGACAACGGTAATATGCACAGGTGGTGGCGTATCGCTTCAGCAGGACTGACCACAGTACGATTTTAAGGGAGGAAAGATTCAAGGAAGGGGGAGCAGCTGGCTGCAGTAACTATGACTCTCTTAAGGTAGCCAATAGCCTCGTCACCCGGCGAGATACATTAGCAAACTCGAGAGACTCGTAGTGGGAGTAACAGTGACGACGTTAACGTGGACATATAGTGGCACATCGGTTCAGTAGGACAGCCATAGCAAGAAGGATAGAGAGAAAGGGCTTAGAAAAGTGGGAGCAGCAGGCAGGGGTACTATGACTCCCTTAAGGTAGCCAAATGCCTCGTCACCATGTGAAATTTTTTTTGAAAACTCGAGACTATCTTCGTTAAGGTAGCTCAGACAACGTTAAGGTTTACATGTAGTGGCATATTGCTCCTGCAGGACTGACCACAGTAATAATTAAAGAGTGGAAAGAAAGAAAGTAGGTCGAGCAGCTGGCAGCAGTAACTATGACTCTCTTAAGGTAGCCAAATGCCTCGTCACTCGGCGAAATTTATTTGAAAACTCGAGGAAATCGTCGTTGAAGTAACTCAGAGAACGGTAACATGGACAGGTGGTGGCGTATCGCTTCTGCAGGACACCAAGGAACGAATAAAAGAGAGGAAAGTTTCAAAGAAGGGGAGCAGCTGCCTGCAGTAACTATGACTCTCTTAAGGTAGCCAATTGCCTCGTCACCCGGCGAGGTAAATTAGCTAACTCGAGAGACTCGTAGTGGGAGTAACAGTGACGACGTTAACGTGGACATATAGTGGCACATCGGTTCTGTAGGACAGCCATAGCAAGAATGATAGAGAGAATTGGCTTAGAAAAGTGGGAGCAGCAGGCAGGGGTACTATGACTCCCTTAAGGTAGCCAAATGCATCGTCACCATGTGAAATTTTTTTTGGAAACTCGAGAATATCTCCGTTAAGGTAGCTCAGACAACGTTAAGGTTTACATGTAGTGGCATGTTCTCCTGCAGGACTGACCACAGTAATAATTAATGAGTGGAAAGAAAGAAAGTAGGTCGAGCAGCTGGCAGCAGTAACTATGACTCTCTTAAGGTAGCCAAATGCCTCGTCACTCGGCGACATTTATTTGAAAACTCGAGGAAATCGTCGTTGAAGTAACTCAGACAACGGTAACATGGACAGGTGGTGGCATATCGCTTCTGCATTACACCACAGTACGAATTAAAGAGAGGAAAGATTCAAAGAAGGGGGAGCAGCTGGCTGCAGTAACTATGACTCTCTTAAGGTAGCCAAATGCCTCGTCACCCGGCTAGGTACATTTGCTAACTCGAGAGACTCGTAGTTTGAGTAACAGTGACGACGTTAACGTGGACATATAGTGGCACATCGGTTCTGTAGGACAGCCATAGCAAGAATGATTGAGAGAAAGATTTTAAAAAAGTGGGAGCAGCAGGCAGGGGTACTATGACTCTCTTAAGGCAGCCAAATGCCTCGTCACCATGTGAAATTTTTTTTGAAAACTCGAGAATATCTTCGTTAAGGTAGCTCAGACAACGTTAAGGTTTACATGTAGTGGCATATTGCTCCTGCAGGACTGACCACAGTAATAATTAAAGAGTGGAAAGAAAGAAAGTAGGTCGAGCAGCTGGCAGCAATAACTATGACTCTCTTAAGGTAGCCAAATGCCTCGTCACTCGGCGAAATTTATTTGAAAACTCGAGGAAATCGTCGTCGAAGTAACTCAGACAACGGTAACATATACAGGTGGTGGCGTATCGCTTCTGCAGGACACCAAGGTACGAATTAAAGAGAGGAAAGATTCAAAGAATAGGGAGCAGCTGGCTGCAGTAACTATGACGCTCTTAAGGTAGCCAAATGCCTCGTCACTCGGCGAAATTTATTTGAAAACTCGAGGAAATCGTTGTTGAAGTAACTCAGACAACGGTAACATGGACAGGTGGTGACGTATCGCTTCTGCAGGACTGACCACAGTACGAAATAATGACAGGAAAGATTCAAAGAAGGGGGAGCAGCTGGCTGCAGTAACTATGACGCTTATAAGGTAGCCAAATGCCTCGTCATCCGGCGAGGTACATTTGCTAACTCGAGAGACTCGTAGTGCGAGTAACAGAGACGACGTTAACGTGGACATATAGTGGCACATCGGTTCTGTAGGACAGCCCTAGCAAGAATGATAGAGAGAAAGGGCTTAGAAAAGTGGGAGCAGCAGGCAGGGGTACTATGACTCCCTTAAGGTAGCCAAATGCCTCGTCACCATGTGAAATTTTTTTTGAAAACTCGAGACTATCTTCGTTAAGGTAGCTCAGACAACGTTAAGGTTTACATGTAGTGGCATATTGCTCCTGCAGGACTGACCACAGTAATAATTAAAGAGTGGAAAGAAAGAAAGTAGGTCGAGCAGCTGGCAGCAGTAACTATGACTCTCTTAAGGTAGCCAAATGCCTCGTCACTCGGCGAAATTTATTTGAAAACTCGAGGAAATCGTCGTTGAAGTAACTCAGAGAACGGTAACATGGACAGGTGGTGGCGTATCGCTTCTGCAGGACACCAAGGTACGAATAAAAGAGAGGAAAGATTCAAAGAAGGGGAGCAGCTGCCTGCAGTAACTATGACTCTCTTAAGGTAGCCAATTGCCTCGTCACCCGGCGAGGTAAATTAGCTAACTCGAGAGACTCGTAGTGGGAGTAACAGTGACGACGTTAACGTGGACATATAGTGGCACATCGGTTCTGTAGGACAGCCATAGCAAGAATGATAGAGAGAATTGGCTTAGAAAAGTGGGAGCAGCAGGCAGGGGTACTATGACTCCCTTAAGGTAGCCAAATGCATCGTCACCATGTGAAATTTTTTTTGGAAACTCGAGAATATCTCCGTTAAGGTAGCTCAGACAACGTTAAGGTTTACATGTAGTGGCATGTTGCTCCTGCAGGACTGACCACAGTAATAATTAATGAGTGGAAAGAAAGAAAGTAGGTCGAGCAGCTGGCAGCAGTAACTATGACTCTCTTAAGGTAGCCAAATGCCTCGTCACTCGGCGACATTTATTTGAAAACTCGAGGAAATCGTCGTTGAAGTAACTCAGACAACGGTAACATGGACAGGTGGTGGCATATCGCTTCTGCATTACACCACAGTACGAATTAAAGAGAGGAAAGATTCAAAGAAGGGGGAGCAGCTGGCTGCAGTAACTATGACTCTCTTAAGGTAGCCAAATGCCTCGTCATCCGGCGACGTACATTTGCTAACTCGAGAGACTCGTAGTGGCAGTAACAGTGACGACGTTAACGTGGACATATAGTGGCACATCGGTTCCGTAGGACAGGCCATAGCAAGAATGATAGAGAGAATGGGCTTAGAAAAGTGGGAGCAGCAGGCAGGGGTACTATGACTCTCTTAAGGTAGCCAAATGCCTCGTCACCATGTGAAATTGTTTTTGAAAACTCGAGAATATCTTAGTTAAGGTAGCTCAGACAACGTTTCTGGTTTACATGTAGTGGCATGTTGCTCCTGCAGGACTGACCACAGTAATAATTAATGAGTGGAGAGAAAGAAAGTAGGTCGAGCAGCTGGCAGCAGTAACTATGACTCTCTTAAGGTAGCCAAATGCCTCGTCACTCGGCGAGATTTATTTGAAAACTCGAGGAAATCGTCGTTGAAGTAACTCAGACAACGGTAATAGGCGCAGGTGGTGGCGTATCGCTTCAGCAGGACTGAACTCAGTACGATTTAAAGGGAGGAAAGATTCAAAGAAGGGGGAGCAGCTGGCTGCAGTAACTATGACTCTCTTAAGGTAGCCAAATGCCTCGTCACCCGGCGAGGTACATTTGCTAACTCGAGACACTCGTAGTTTGAGTAACAGTGACGACGTTAACGTGGACATATAGTGGCACATCGGTTCTGTAGGACAGCCATAGCAAGAATGATTGAGAGAAAGATTTTAAAAAAGTGGGAGCAGCAGGCAGGGGTACTATGACTCTCTTAAGGCAGCCAAATGCCTCGTCACCATGTGAAATTTTTTTTGAAAACTCGAGAATATCTTCGTTAAGGTAGCTCAGACAACGTTTAGGTTTACATGTAGTGGCATATTGCTCCTGCAGGACTGACCACAGTAATAATTAGTGATTGGAAACAAAGAAAGTAGGTCGAGCAGCTGGCAGCAGTAACTATGACTCTCTTGAGGTAGCCAAATGCCTTGTCACTCGGCGAAATTAATTTGAAAACTCGAGGAAATCGTCGTTGAAGTAACTCAGACAACGGTAACATGGACAGGTGGTGGCGTATCGCATCTGCAGGACACCACAGTACGAATTAAAGAGAGGAAAGATTCGAAGAAGGGGGAGCAGCTGGCTGCAGTAGCTATGACTCTCTCAAGGTAGCGAAATGCCTCGTCATCCGGCGAGGAACATTTGCTAACTCGAGAGACTCGTAGTGGGAGTAACAGTGACGACGTTAACGTGGACATGTAGTGGCACATCGGTTCCGTAGGACATGCAATAGCAAGAATGATAGAGAGAATGGGCTTAGAAAAGTGGGAGCAGCAGGCAGGAGTACTATGACTCTCTTAAGGTAGCCAAATGCCTCGTCACCAAGTGAAATTTTTTTTGAAAACTCGAGGATATCTTCGGTAAGGTAGCTCAGACAACGTTAAGGTTTACATGTAGTGGCATGTTGCTCCTGCAGGACTGACCACAGTAATAATTAATGAGTGGAAAGAAATAAAGTAGGTCCAGCAGCTGGCAGCAGTAACTATGACTCTCTTAAGGTTGCCAAATGCCTCGTCACTCGGCGAGATTTATTTGAAAACTTGAGGAAATCGTCGTTGAATTAAATCAGACAACGGTAACATGCACAGGTGGTGGCGTATCGCTCTGCAGGACTGACCACAATACGATTTAAAGGGAGGAAAGATTCAAAGAAGGGGGAGCAGCTGGCTGCAGTAACTATGACTCTCTTAAGGTAGCCAAATGCCTCGTCACTCGGCGAAATTTATTTGAAAACTCGAGGAAATCGTTGTTGAAGTAACTCAGAAAACGGTAACATGGACAGGTGGTGACGTATCGCTTCTGCAGGACTGACCACAGTACGAATTAAAGACAGGAAAGATTCAAAGAAGGGGGAGCAGCTGGCTGCAGTAACTATGACGCTTATAAGGTAGCCAAATGCCTCGTCATCCGGCGAGGTACATTTGCTAACTCGAGAGACTCGTAGTGCGAGTAACAGAGACGACGTTAACGTGGACATATAGTGGCACATCGGTTCTGTAGGACAGCCCTAGCAAGAATGATAGAGAGAAAGGGCTTAGAAAAGTGGGAGCAGCAGGCAGGGGTACTATGACTCCCTTAAGGTAGCCAAATGCCTCGTCACCATGTGAAATTTTTTTTGAAAACTCGAGAATATCTTTGTTAAGGTAGCTCAGACAACGTTTAGGTTTACATGTAGTGGCATATTGCTCCTGCAGGACTGACCACAGTAATAATTAATGAGTGGAAAGAAAGAAAGTAGGTCGAGCAGCTGGCAGCAGTAACTATGACTCTCTTAAGGTAGCCAAATGCCTCGTCACTCGGCGAGATTTATTTGAAAACTCGAGGAAATCGTCGTCGAAGTAACTCAGACAACGGTAACATATACAGGTGGTGGCGTATCGCTTCTGCAGGACACCAAGGTACGAATTAAAGAGAGGAAAGATTCAAAGAAGGGGGAGCAGCTGGCTGCAGTAACTATGACGCTCTTAAGGTAGCCAAATGCCTCGTCACTCGGCGAAATTTATTTGAAAACTCGAGGAAATCGTTGTTGAAGTAACTCAGACAACGGTAACATGGACAGGTGGTGACGTATCGCTTCTGCAGGACTGACCACAGTACGAATTAATGACAGGAAAGATTCAAAGAAGGGGGAGCAGCTGGCTGCAGTAACTATGACGCTTATAAGGTAGCCAAATGCCTCGTCATCCGGCGAGGTACATTTGCTAACTCGAGAGACTCGTAGTGCGAGTAACAGAGACGACGTTAACGTGGACATATAGTGGCACATCGGTTCTGTAGGACAGCCCTAGCAAGAATGATAGAGAGAAAGGGCTTAGAAAAGTGGGAGCAGCAGGCAGGGGTACTATGACTCCCTTAAGGTAGCCAAATGCTTCGTCACCATGTGAAATTTTTTTTGAAAACTCGAGACTATCTTCGTTAAGGTAGCTCAGACAACGTTAAGGTTTACATGTAGTGGCATATTGCTACTGCAGGACTGACCACAGTAATAATTAAAGAGTGGAAAGAAAGAAAGTAGGTCGAGCAGCTGGCAGCAGTAACTATGACTCTCTTAAGGTAGCCAAATGCCTCGTCACTCGGCGAAATTTATTTGAAAACTCGGGGAAATCGTCGTTGAAGTAACTCAGAGAACGGTAACATGGACAGGTGGTGGCGTATCGCTTCTGCAGGACACCAAGGTACGAATAAAAGAGAGGAAAGATTCAAAGAAGGGGAGCAGCTGCCTGCAGTAACTATGACTCTCTTAAGGTAGCCAAATGCCTCGTCATCCGGCGACGTACATTTGCTAACTCGAGAGACTCGTAGTGGCAGTAACAGTGACGACGTTAACGTGGACATATAGTGGCACATCGGTTCCGTAGGACAGGCCATAGCAAGAATGATAGAGAGAATGGGCTTAGAAAAGTGGGAGCAGCAGGCAGGGGTACTATGACTCTCTTAAGGTAGCCAAATGCCTCGTCACCATGTGAAATTGTTTTTGAAAACTCGAGAATATCTTAGTTAAGGTAGCTCAGACAACGTTTCTGGTTTACATGTAGTGGCATATTGCTCCTGCAGGACTGACCACAGTAATAATTAATGAGTGGAAAGAAAGAAAGTAGGTCGAGCAGCTGGCAGCAGTAACTATGACTCTCTTAAGGTAGCCAAATGCCTCGTCACTCGGCGAGATTTATTTGAAAACTCGAGGAAATCGTCGTTGAAGTAACTCAGACAACGGTAATATGCACAGGTGGTGGCGTATCGCTTCAGCAGGACTGAACTCAGTACGATTTAAAGGGAGGAAAGATTCAAAGAAGGGGGAGCAGCTGGCTGCAGTAACTATGACTCTCTTAAGGTAGCCAAATGCCTCGTCACCCGGCGAGGTACATTTGCTAACTCGAGAGACTCGTAGTTTGAGTAACAGTGACGACGTTAACGTGGACATATAGTGGCACATCGGTTCTGTAGGACAGCCATAGCAAGAATGATTGAGAGAAAGATTTTAAAAAAGTGGGAGCAGCAGGCAGGGGTGCTATGACTCTCTTAAGGCAGCCAAATGCCTCGTCACCATGTGAAATTTTTTTTGAAAACTCGAGAATATCTTCGTTAAGGTAGCTCAGACAACGTTTAGGTTTACATGTAGTGGCATATTGCTCCTGCAGGACTGACCACAGTAATAATTAGTGATTGGAAACAAAGAAAGTAGGTCGAGCAGCTGGCAGCAGTAACTATGACTCTCTTGAGGTAGCCAAATGCCTTGTCACTCGGCGAAATTAATTTGAAAACTCGAGGAAATCGTCGTTGAAGTAACTCAGACAACGGTAACATGGACAGGTGGTGGCGTATCGCATCTGCAGGACACCACAGTACGAATTAAAGAGAGGAAAGATTCGAAGAAGGGGGAGCAGCTGGCTGCAGTAGCTATGACTCTCTCAAGGTAGCGAAATGCCTCGTCATCCGGCGAGGAACATTTGCTAACTCGAGAGACTCGTAGTGGGAGTAACAGTGACGACGTTAACGTGGACATGTAGTGGCACATCGGTTCCGTAGGACATGCAATAGCAAGAATGATAGAGAGAATGGGCTTAGAAAAGTGGGAGCAGCAGGCAGGAGTACTATGACTCTCTTAAGGTAGCCAAATGCCTCGTCACCAAGTGAAATTTTTTTTGAAAACTCGAGGATATCTTCGATAAGGTAGCTCAGACAACGTTAAGGTTTACATGTAGTGGCATGTTGCTCCTGCAGGACTGACCACAGTAATAATTAATGAGTGGAAAGAAATAAAGTAGGTCCAGCAGCTGGCAGCAGTAACTATGACTCTCTTAAGGTTGCCAAATGCCTCGTCACTCGGCGAGATTTATTTGAAAACTTGAGGAAATCGTCGTTGAATTAAATCAGACAACGGTAACATGCACAGGTGGTGGCGTATCGCTCTGCAGGACTGACCACAGTACGATTTAAAGGGAGGAAAGATTCAAAGAAGGGGGAGCAGCTGGCTGCAGTAACTATGACTCTCTTAAGGTAGCCAAATGCCTCGTCACTCGGCGAAATTTATTTGAAAACTCGAGGAAATCGTTGTTGAAGTAACTCAGAAAACGGTAACATGGACAGGTGGTGACGTATCGCTTCTGCAGGACTGACCACAGTACGAATTAAAGACAGGAAAGATTCAAAGAAGGGGGAGCAGCTGGCTGCAGTAACTATGACGCTTATAAGGTAGCCAAATGCCTCGTCATCCGGCGAGGTACATTTGCTAACTCGAGAGACTCGTAGTGCGAGTAACAGAGACGACGTTAACGTGGACATATAGTGGCACATCGGTTCTGTACGACAGCCCTAGCAAGAATGATAGAGAGAAAGGGCTTAGAAAAGTGGGAGCAGCAGGCAGGGGTACTATGAATCCCTTAAGGTAGCCAAATGCCTCGTCACCATGTGAAATTTTTTTTGAAAACTCGAGAATATCTTTGTTAAGGTAGCTCAGACAACGTTTAGGTTTACATGTAGTGGCATATTGCTCCTGCAGGACTGACCACAGTAATAATTAATGAGTGGAAAGAAAGAAAGTAGGTCGAGCAGCTGGCAGCAGTAACTATGACTCTCTTAAGGTAGCCAAATGCCTCGTCACTCGGCGAGATTTATTTGAAAACTCGAGGAAATCGTCGTCGAAGTAACTCAGACAACGGTAACATATACAGGTGGTGGCGTATCGCTTCTGCAGGACACCAAGGTACGAATTAAAGAGAGGAAAGATTCAAAGAAGGGGGAGCAGCTGGCTGCAGTAACTATGACGCTCTTAAGGTAGCCAAATGCCTCGTCACTCGGCGAAATTTATTTGAAAACTCGAGGAAATCGTTGTTGAAGTAACTCAGACAACGGTAACATGGACAGGTGGTGACGTATCGCTTCTGCAGGACTGACCACAGTACGAATTAATGACAGGAAAGATTCAAAGAAGGGGGAGCAGCTGGCTGCAGTAACTATGACGCTTATAAGGTAGCCAAATGCCTCGTCATCCGGCGAGGTACATTTGCTAACTCGAGAGACTCGTAGTGCGAGTAACAGAGACGACGTTAACGTGGACATATAGTGGCACATCGGTTCTGTAGGACAGCCCTAGCAAGAATGATAGAGAGAAAGGGCTTAGAAAAGTGGGAGCAGCAGGCAGGGGTACTATGACTCCCTTAAGGTAGCCAAATGCCTCGTCACCATGTGAAATTTTTTTTGAAAACTCGAGACTATCTTCGTTAAGGTAGCTCAGACAACGTTAAGGTTTACATGTAGTGGCATATTGCTCCTGCAGGACTGACCACAGTAATAATTAAAGAGTGGAAAGAAAGAAAGTAGGTCGAGCAGCTGGCAGCAGTAACTATGACTCTCTTAAGGTAGCCAAATGCCTCGTCACTCGGCGAAATTTATTTGAAAACTCGAGGAAATCGTCGTTGAAGTAACTCAGAGAACGGTAACATGGACAGGTGGTGGCGTATCGCTTCTGCAGGACACCAAGGTACGAATAAAAGAGAGGAAAGATTCAAAGAAGGGGAGCAGCTGCCTGCAGTAACTATGACTCTCTTAAGGTAGCCAATTGCCTCGTCACCCGGCGAGGTAAATTAGCTAACTCGAGAGACTCGTAGTGGGAGTAACAGTGACGACGTTAACGTGGACATATAGTGGCACATCGGTTCTGTAGGACAGCCATAGCAAGAATGGTAGAGAGAATTGGCTTAGAAAAGTGGGAGCAGCAGGCAGGGGTACTATGACTCCCTTAAGGTAGCCAAATGCATCGTCACCATGTGAAATTTTTTTTGGAAACTCGAGAATATCTCCGTTAAGGTAGCTCAGACAACGTTAAGGTTTACATGTAGTGGCATGTTGCTCCTGCAGGACTGACCACAGTAATAATTAATGAGTGGAAAGAAAGAAAGTAGGTCGAGCAGCTGGCAGCAGTAACTATGACTCTCTTAAGGTAGCCAAATGCCTCGTCACTCGGCGACATTTATTTGAAAACTCGAGGAAATCGTCGTTGAAGTAACTCAGACAACGGTAACATGGACAGGTGGTGGCATATCGCTTCTGCATTACACCACAGTACGAATTAAAGAGAGGAAAGATTCAAAGAAGGGGGAGCAGCTGGCTGCAGTAACTATGACTCTCTTAAGGTAGCCAAATGCCTCGTCATCCGGCGACGTACATTTGCTAACTCGAGAGACTCGTAGTGGCAGTAACAGTGACGACGTTAACGTGGACATATAGTGGCACATCGGTTCCGTAGGACAGGCCATAGCAAGAATGATAGAGAGAATGGGCTTAGAAAAGTGGGAGCAGCAGGCAGGGGTACTATGACTCTCTTAAGGTAGCCAAATGCCTCGTCACAATGTGAAATTGTTTTTGAAAACTCGAGAATATCTTAGTTAAGGTAGCTCAGACAACGTTTCTGGTTTACATGTAGTGGCATATTGCTCCTGCAGGACTGACCACAGTAATAATTAATGAGTGGAAAGAAAGAAAGTAGGTCGAGCAGCTGGCAGCAGTAACTATGACTCTCTTAAGGTAGCCAAATGCCTCGTCACTCGGCGAGATTTATTTGAAAACTCGAGGAAATCGTCGTTGAAGTAACTCAGACAACGGTAACATATACAGGTGGTGGCGTATCGCTTCTGCAGAACACCAAGGTACGAATTAAAGAGAGGAAAGATTCAAAGAAGGGGGAGCAGCTGGCTGCAGTAACTATGACACTCTTAAGGTAGCCAAATGCCTCGTCACTCGGCGAAATATATTTGAAAACTCGAGGAAATCGTTGTTGAAGTAACTCAGACAACGGTAAGATGGACAGGTGGTGGCGTATCGCTTCTGCAGGACTGACCACAGTACGAATTAAAGACAGGAAAGATTCAAAGAAGGGGGAGCAGCTGGCTGCAGTAACTATGACGCTTATAATGTAGCCAAATGCCTCGTCATCCGCCGAGGTACATTTGCTAACTCGAGAGACTCGTAGTGGGAGTAACAGAGACGACGTTAACGTGGACATATAGTGGCACATCGGTTCTGTAGGACAGCCATAGCAAGAATGATAGAGAGAAAGGGCTCAGAAAAGTGGGAGCAGCAGGCAGGGGTACTATGACTCCCTTAAGGTAGCCAAATGCTTCGTCACCTTGCGAAATTTTTTTTGAAAACGCGAGAATATCTTCGTTAAGGTAGCTCAAACAACGTTAAGGTTTACATGTAGTGGCATATTGCTCCTGCAGGACTGACCACAGTAATAATTAAAGAGTGGAAAGAAAGAAAGTAGGTCGAGCAGCTGGCAGCAGTAACTATGACTCTCTTGAGGTAGCCAAATGCTTTGTCACTCGGCGAAATTAATTTGAAAACTCGAGGAAATCGTCGTTGAAGTAACTCAGACAACGGTAACATGGACAGGTGGTGGCGTATCGCATCTGCAGGACACCACAGTACGAATTAAAGAGAGGAAAGATTCGAAGAAGGGGGAGCAGCTGGCTGCAGTAGCTATGACTCTCTCAAGGTAGCGAAATGCCTCGTCATCCGGCGAGGAACATTTGCTAACTCGAGAGTCTCGTAGTGGGAGTAACAGTGACGACGTTAACGTGGACATATAGTGGCACATCGGTTCCGTAGGACAGGCAATAGCAAGAATGATAGAGAGAATGGGCTTAGAAAAGTGGGAGCAGCAGCCTGGAGTACTATGACTCTCTTAAGGTAGCCAAAGGCCTCGTCACCATGTGAAATTTTTTTTGAAAACTCGAGGATATCTTCGATAAGGTAGCTCAGACAACGTTAAGGTTTACATGTAGTGGCATATTGCTCCTGCAGGACTGACCACAGTAATAATTAAAGAGTGGAAAGAAAGAAAGTAGGTCGAGCAGCTGGCAGCAGTAACTATGACTCT
The DNA here is from genome assembly GCF_023864345.2 of Schistocerca serialis cubense. Taxonomy (NCBI): domain Eukaryota; kingdom Metazoa; phylum Arthropoda; class Insecta; order Orthoptera; family Acrididae; genus Schistocerca; species Schistocerca serialis. The sequence continues at coordinate 21,871,298 of NW_026047583.1, read as the reverse complement.
CTTAAGGTAGCCAAATGCCTCGTCACTCGGCGAGATTTATTTGAAAACTCGAGGAAATCGTCGTTGAAGTAAATCAGACAACGGTAACATGCACAGGTGGTGGCGTATCGCTCTGCAGGACTGACCACAGTACGATTTAAAGGGAGGAAAGATTCAAAGAAGGGGGAGTAGCTGGCTGCAGTAACTATGACTCTCTTAAGGTAGCCAAATGCCTCGTCACCCGGCGAGGTACATTTGCTAACTCGAGAGACTCGTAGTGGGAGTAACAGAGACGACGTTAACGTGGACATATAGTGGCACATCGGTTGTGTAGGACAGCCATAGCAAGAATGATAGAGAGAATGGGCTTAGAAAAGTGGGAGCAGCAGGCAGGGGTACTATGACTCTCTTAAGGTAGCCAAATGCCTCTTCACCATGTGAAATTGTTTTCGAAAACTCGAGAATATCTTAGTTAAGGTAGCTCAGACAACGTTTAGGTTTACATGTAGTGGCATATTGCTCCTGCAGGACTGACCACAGTAATAATTAGTGATTGGAAAGAAAGAAAGTAGGTCGAGCAGCTGGCAGCAGTAACTATGACTCTCTTGAGGTAGCCAAATGCTTTGTCACTCGGCGAAATTAATTTGAAAACTCGAGGAAATCGTCGTTGAAGTAACTCAGACAACGGTAACATGGACAGGTGGTGGCGTATCGCATCTGCAGGACACCACAGTACGAATTAAAGAGAGGAAAGATTCGAAGAAGGGGGAGCAGCTGGCTGCAGTAGCTATGACTCTCTCATGGTAGCGAAATGCCTCGTCATCCGGCGAGGAACATTTGCTAACTCGAGAGACTCGTAGTGGGAGTAACAGAGACGACGTTAACGTGGACATATAGTGGCACATCGGTTGTGTAGGACAGCCATAGCAAGAATGATAGAGAGAATGGGCTTAGAAAAGTGGGAGCAGCAGGCAGGGGTACTATGACTCTCTTAAGGTAGCCAAATGCCTCTTCACCATGTGAAATTGTTTTCGAAAACTCGAGAATATCTTAGTTAAGGTAGCTCAGACAACGTTTAGGTTTACATGTAGTGGCATATTGCTCCTCAGGACTGACCACAGTAATATATAATGAGTGGAAAGAAAGAAAGTAGGTCGAGCAGCTGGCAGCAGAACTATGACTCTCTTAAGGTACCCAAATGCCTCGTCACTCGGTGAGATTTATTTGAAAACTCGAGGAAATCGTCGTTGAAGTAACTCAGACAACGGTAACATGCACAGGTGGTGGCGTATCGCTTCACCAGGACACCAAAGTACGATTGAAAGGGAGGAAAGATTCAAAGAAGGGGGAGCAGCTGGCTCTAGTAACTATGACTCTCTTAAGGTAGCCAAATGCCTCGTCACCCGGCGAGGTACATTTGCTAACTCGAGAGACTCGTAGTGGGAGTAACAGTGACGACGTTAACCTGGACATATAGTGGCACATCGGTTCTGTATGACAGCCATAGCAAGAATGATAGAGAGAATGGGCTTAGAAAAGTGGGAGCGGAAGGCAGGGGTACTATGACTCTCTTAAGGCAGCCAAATGCCTCGTCACCATGTGAAATTTTTTTTGAAAACTCGAGAATATCTTCGTTAAGGTAGCTCAGACAACGTTAAGGTTTACATGTAGTGGCATATTGCTCCTGCAGGACTGACCACAGTAATAATTAATGAGTGGAATGAATGAAGGTAGGTCGAGCAGCTGGCAGCAGTAACTATGACTCTCTTAAGGTAGCCAAATGCCTCGTCACTCGTCGAAATTTATTTGAAAACTCGAGGAAATCGTCGTCGAAGTAACTCAGACAACGGTAACATATACAGGTGGTGGCGTATCGCTTCTGCAGGACACCAAGGTACGAATTAAAGAGAGGAAAGATTCAAAGAAGGGGGAGCAGCTGGCTGCAGTAACTATGACACTCTTAAGGTAGCCAAATGCCTCGTCACTCGGCGAAATTTATTTGAAAACTCGAGGAAATCGTTGTTGAAGTAACTCAGACAACGGTAAGATGGACAGGTGGTGGCGTATCGCTTCTGCAGGACTGACCACAGTACGAATTAAAGACAGGAAAGATTCAAAGAAGGGGGAGCAGCTGGCTGCAGTAACTATGACGCTTATAATGTAGCCAAATGCCTCGTCATCCGGCGAGGTACATTTGCTAACTCGAGAGACTCGTAGTGGGAGTAACAGAGACGACGTTAACGTGGACATATAGTGGCACATCGGTTCTGTAGGACAGCCATAGCAAGAATGATAGAGAGAAAGGGCTTAGAAAAGTGGGAGCAGCAGGCAGGGGTACTATGACTCCCTTAAGGTAGCCAAATGCCTCGTCACCTTGTGAAATTTTTTTTGAAAACGCGAGAATATCTTCGTTAAGGTAGCTCAAACAACGTTAAGGTTTACATGTAGTGGCATATTGCTCCTGCAGGACTGACCACAGTAATAATTAAAGAGTGGAAAGAAAGAAAGTAGGTCGAGCAGCTGGCAGCAGTAACTATGACTCTCTTAAGGTAGCTAAATGCCTCGTCACTCGGCGAAATTTATTTGAAAACTCGAGGAAATCGTCGTTGATGTAACTCAGACAACGGTAACATGGACAGGTGGTGGCGTATCGCTTCTGCAGGACACCAAGGTACGAATAAAAGAGAGGAAAGATTCAAAGAAGGGGGAGCAGCTGGCTGCAGTAACTATGACTCTCTTAAGGTAGCCAATTGCCTCGTCACCCGGCGAGGTAAATTAGCTAACTCGAGAGACTCGTAGTGGGAGTAACAGCGACGACGTTAACGTGGACATATAGTGGCACATCGGTTCTGTAGGACAGCCATAGCAAGAATGATAGAGAGAATGGGCTTAGAAAAGTGGGAGCAGCAGGCAGGGGTACTATGACTCCCTTAAGGTAGCCAAATGCTTCGTCACCATGTGAAATTTTTTTTGGAAACTCGAGAATATCTCCGTTAAGGTAGCTCAGACAACGTTAAGGTTTACATGTAGTGGCATGTTGCTCCTGCAGGACTGACCACAGTAATAATTAATGAGTGGAAAGAAAGAAAGTAGGTCGAGCAGCTGGCAGCAGTAACTATGACTCTCTTAAGGTAGCCAAATGCCTCGCCACTCGGCGAAATTTATTTGAAAACTCGAGGAAATCGTCGTTGAAGTAACTCAGACAACGGTAACATGGACAGGTGGTGGCATATCCCTTTGCATTACACCACAGTACGAATGAAAGAGAGGAAAGATTCAAAGAAGGGGGAGCAGCTGGCTGCAGTAACTATGACTCTCTTAAGGTAGCCAAATGCCTCGTCATCCGGCGACGTACATTTGCTAACTCGAGAGACTCGTAGTGGGAGTAACAGTGACGACGTTAACCTGGACATATAGTGGCACATCGGTTCTGTAGGACGGCCATAGCAAGAATGATAGAGAGAAAGGGCTTAAAAAAGTGGGAGCAGCAGGCAGGGGTACTATGACTCACTTAAGGCAGCCAAATGCCTCGTCACCATGTGAAATTTTTTTTGAAAACTCGAGAATATCTTCGTTAAGGTAGCTCAGACAACGTTAAGGTTTACATGTAGTGGCATATTGCTCCTTCAGGACTGACCACAGTAATAATTAAAGAGTGGAAAGAAAGAAAGTAGGTCGAGCAGCTGGCAGCAGTAACTATGACTCTCTTAAGGTAGCCAAATGCCTCGTCACTCGGCGAGATTTATTTGAAAACTCGAGGAAATCGTCGTTGAAGTAAATCAGACAACGGTAACATGCACAGGTGGTGGCGTATCGCTCTGCAGGACTGACCACAGTACGATTTAAAGGGAGGAAAGATTCAAAGAAGGGGGAGCAGCTGGCTGCAGAAACTATGACTCTCTTAAGGTAGCCAAATGCATCGTCACCATGTGAAATTGTTTTTGAAAACTCGATAATATCTTAGTTAAGGTAGCTCAGACAACGTTTAGGTTTACATGTAGTTTCATATTGCTCCTGCAGGACTGACCACAGTAATAATTAGTGATTGGAAAGAAAGAAAGTAGGTCGAGCAGCTGGCAGCAGTAACTATGACTCTCTTGAGGTAGCCAAATGCCTTGTCACTCGGCGAAATTAATTTGAAAACTCGAGGAAATCGTCGTTGAAGTAACTCAGACAACGGTAACATGGACAGGTGGTGGCGTATCGCATCTGCAGGACGCCACAGTACGAATTAAAGAGAGGAAAGATTCAAAGAAGGGGGAGCAGCTGGCTGCAGTAGCTATGACTGTCTCAAGGTAGCGAAATGCCTCGTCATCCGGCGAGGAACATTTGCTAACTCGAGAGACTCGTAGTGGGAGTAACAGTGACGACGTTAACGTGGACATATAGTGGCACATCGGTTCCGTAGGACAGGCAATAGCAAGAATGATAGAGAGAATGGGCTTAGAAAAGTGGGAGCAGCAGGCAGGAGTACTATGACTCTCTTAAGGTAGCCAAATGCCTCGTCACCATGTGAAATTTTTTTTGAAAACTCGAGGATATCTTCGATAAGGTAGCTCAGACAACGTTAAGGTTTACATGTAGTGGCATATTGCTCCTGCAGGACTGACCACAGTAATAGTTAAAGAGTGGAAAGAAAGAAAGTAGGTCGAGCAGCTGGCAGCAGTAGCTATGACTCTCTTAAGGTAGCCAAATGCCTCGTCACTCGGCGAGATTTATTCGAAAACTCGAGGAAATCGTCGTTGAAGTAAATCAGACAACGGTAACATGCACAGGTGGTGGCGTATCGCTCTGCAGGACTGACCACAGTACGATTTAAAGGGAGGAAAGATTGAAAGAAGGGGGAGCAGCTGGCTGCTGTAACTATGACTCTCTTAAGGTAGCCAAATGCCTCGTCACCCGGCGAGGTACATTTGCTAACTCGAGAGACTCGTAGTGGGAGTAACAGAGACGACGTTAACGTGGACATATAGTGGCACATCGGTTGTGTAGGACAGCCATAGCAAGAATGATAGAGAGAATGGGCATAGAAAAGTGGGAGCAGCAGGCAGGGGTACTATGACTCTCTTAAGGTAGCCAAATGCCTCGTCACCATGTGAAATTGTTTTTGAAAACTCGAGAATATCTTAGTTAAGGTAGCTCAGACAACGTTTAGGTTTACATGTAGTGGCATATTGCTCCTGCAGGACTGACCACAGTAATAATTAATGAGTGGAAAGAAAGAAAGTAGGTCGAGCAGCTGGCAGCAGTAACTATGACTCTCTTAAGGTACCCAAATGCCTCGTCACTCGGCGAGATTTATTTGAAAACTCGAGGAAATCGTCGTTGAAGTAAATCAGACAACGGTAACATGCACAGGTGGTGGCGTATCGCTCTGCAGGACTGACCACAGTACGATTTAAAGGGAGGAAAGATTCAAAGAAGGGGGAGCAGCTGGCTGCAGTAACTATGACTCTCTTAAGGTAGCCAAATGCCTCGTCACCATGTGAAATTTTTTTTGAAAACTCGAGGATATCTTCGATAAGGTAGCTCAGACAACGTTAAGGTTTACATGTAGTGGCATATTGCTCCTGCAGGACTGACCACAGTAATAATTAAAGAGTGGAAAGAAAGAAAGTAGGTCGAGCAGCTGGCAGCAGTAACTATGAGTCTCTTAAGGTAGCCAAATACCTCGTCACTCGGCGAAATTTATTTGAAAACTCGAGGAAATCGTCATCGAAGTAACTCAGACAACGGTAACATGCACAGGTGGTGGCGTATCGCTCTGCAGGACTGACCACAGTACGATTTAAAGGGAGGAAAGATTCAAAGAAGGGGGAGCAGCTGGCTGCAGTAATTATGACTCTCTTAAGGTAGCCAAATGCCTCGTCACCCGGCGAGGTACATTTGCTAACTCGAGAGACTCGTAGTGGGAGTAACAGTGACGACGTTAACGTGGACATATAGTGGAACATCGGTTCTGTAGGACAGCCATAGCAAGAATGATAGAGAGAATGGGCTTAGAAAAGTGGGAGCAGCAGGCATTGGTACTATGACTCTCTTAAGGCAGCCAAATGCCCCGTCACCATGTGAAATTTTTTTTGAAATCTCGAGAATATCTTCGTTAAGGTAGCTCAGACAACGTTAAGGTTTACATGCAGTGGCATATTGCTCCTGCAGGACTGACCACAGTACGAATTAAAGACAGGAAAGATTCAAAGAAGGGGGAGCAGCTGGCTGCAGTAACTATGACGCTTATAATGTAGCCAAATGCCTCGTCATCCGGCGAGGTACATTTGCTAACTCGAGAGACTCGTAGTGGGAGTAACAGAGACGACGTTAACGTGGACATATAGTGGCACATCGGTTCCGTAGGACAGGCAATAGCAAGAATGATAGAGAGAATGGGCTTAGAAAAGTGGGAGCAGCAGGCAGGGGTACTATGACTCCCTTAAGGTAGCCAAATGCATCGTCACCATGTGAAATTTTTTTTGGAAACTCGAGAATATCTCCGTTAAGGTAGCTCAGACAACGTTAAGGTTTACATGTAGTGGCATGTTGCTCCTGCAGGACTGACCACAGTAATAATTAATGAGTGGAAAGAAAGAAAGTAGGTCGAGCAGCTGGCAGCAGTAACTATGACTCTCTTAAGGTAGCCAAATGCCTCGTCACTCGGCGAAATTTATTTGAAAACTCGAGGAAATCGTCGTTGAAGTAACTCAGGCAACGGTAACATGGACAGGTGGTGGCATATCGCTTCTGCATTACACCACAGTACGAATTAAAGAGAGGAAAGATTCAAAGAAGGGGGAGCAGCTGGCTGCAGTAACTATGACTCTCTTAAGGTAGCCAAATGCCTCGTCACCCGGCGAGGTACATTTGCTAACTCGAGAGACTCGTAGTGGGAGTAACAGTGACGACGTTAACGAGGACATATAGTGGCACATCGGTTCCGTAGGACAGGCCATAGCAAGAATTATAGAGAGAATGGGCTTAGAAAAGTGGGAGCAGCAGGCAGGGGTACTAAGACTCTCTTAAGGTAGCCAAATGCCTCGTCACCATGTGAAATTGTTTTTGAACTCGAGAATATCTTAGTTAAGGTAGCTCAGACAACGTTTAGGTTTACATGTAGTGGCATATTGCTCCTGCAGGACTGACCACAGTAATAATTAGTGATTGGAAAGAAAGAAAGTAGGTCGAGCAGCTGGCAGCAGTAACTATGACTCTCTTGAGGTAGCCAAATGCCTTGTCACTCGGCGAAATTAATTTGAAAACTCGAGGAAATCGTCGTTGAAGTAACTCAGACAACGGTAACATGGACAGGTGGTGGCGTATCGCATCTGCAGGACACCACAGTACGAATTAAAGAGAGGAAAGATTCAAAGAAGGGGGAGCAGCTGGCTGCAGTAGCTATGACTCTCTCAAGGTAGCGAAATGCCTCGTCATCCGGCGAGGAACATTTGCTAACTCGAGAGACTCGTAGTGGGAGTAACAGTGACGACGTTAACTTGGACATATAGTGGCACATCGGTTCCGTAGGACAGGCAATAGCAAGAATGATAGAGAGAATGGGCTTAGAAAAGTGGGAGCAGCAGGCAGGAGTACTATGACTCTCTTAAGGTAGCCAAATGCCTCGTCACCATGTGAAATTTTTTTTGAAAACTCGAGGATATCTTCGATAAGGTAGCTCAGACAACGTTAAGGTTTACATGTAGTGGCATATTGGTCCTGCAGGACTGACCACAGTAATAATTAAAGAGTGGAAAGAAAGAAAGTAGGTCGAGCAGCTGGCAGCAGTAACTATGACTCTCTTAAGGTAGCCAAATGCCTCGTCACTCGGCGAGATTTATTTGAAAACTCGAGGAAATCGTCGTTGAAGTAAATCAGACAACGGTTACATGCACAGGTGGTGGCGTATCGCTCTGCAGGACTGACCACAGTACGATTTAACGGGAGGAAAGATTCAAAGAAGGGGGAGCAGCTGGCTGCAGTAACTTTGACTCTCTTAAGGTAGCCAAATGCCTCGTCACCCGGCGAGGTACATTTGCTAACTCGAGAGACTCGTAGTGGGAGTAACAGAGACGACGTTAACGTGGACATATAGTGGCACATCGGTTGTGTAGGACAGCCATAGCAAGAATGATAGAGAGAATGGGCTTAGAAAAGTGGGAGCAACAGGCAGGGGTACTATGACTCTCTTAAGGTAGCCAAATGCCTCGTCACCATGTGAAATTGTTTTTGAAAACTCGAGAATATCTTAGTTAAGGTAGCTCAGACAACGTTTAGGTTTACATGTAGTGGCATATTGCTCCTGCAGGACTGACCACAGTAATAATTAATGAGTGGAAAGAAAGAAAGTAGGTCGAGCAGCTGGCAGCAGTAACTATGACTCTCTTAAGGTACTTAAATGCCTCGTCACTCGGCGAGATTTATTTGAAAACTCGAGGAAATCGTCGTTGAAGTAAATCAGACAACGGTAACATGCACAGGTGGTGGCGTATCGCTCTGCAGGACTGACCACAGTACGATTTAAAGGGAGGAAAGATTCAAAGAAGGGGGAGCAGCTGGCTGCAGTAACTATGACTCTCTTAAGGTAGCCAAATGCCTCGTCACCCGGCAAGGTACATTTGCTAACTCGAGAGACTCGTAGTGGGAGTAACAGTGACGACGTTAACGTGGACATATAGTGGCACATCGGTTCCGTAGGACAGGCGATGGCAAGAATGATAGAGAGAATGGGCTTAGAAAAGTGGGAGCAGCGGGCAGGAGTACTATGACTCTCTTAAGGTAGCCAAATGCCTCGTCACCATTTGAAATTTTTTTTGAAAACTCGAGGATATATTCGATAAGGTAGCTCAGACAACGTTAAGGTTTACATGTAGTGGCATATTGTTCCTGCAGGACTGACCACAGTAATAATTAAAGAGTGGAAAGAAAGAAAGTAGGTCGAGCAGCTGGCAGCAGTAACTATGAGTCTCTTAAGGTAGCCAAATACCTTGTTACTCGGCGAAATTTATTTGAAAACTCGAGGAAATCGTCATCGAAGTAACTCAGACAACGGTAACATGCACAGGTGGTGGCGTATCGCTCTGCAGGACTGACCACAGTACGATTTAAAGGGAGGAAAGATTCAAAGAAGGGGGAGCAGCTGGCTGCAGTAACTATGACTCTCTTAAGGTAGCCAAATGCCTCGTCACCCGGCGAGATTTATTTAAAAACTCGAGGAAATCGTTGTTGAAGTAACACAGACAACGGTAACATGGACAGGTGGTGGCGAATCGCTTCTGCAGGACTGACCACAGTACGAATTAAAGACAGGAAAGATTCAAAGAAGGGGGAGCAGCTGGCTGCAGTAACTATGACTCTCTTAAGGTAGAAAATGCCTCGTCACCCGGCGTGGTACATTTGCTAACTCGAGAGACTCGTAGTGGGAGTAACAGTGACGACGTTAACCTGGACATATAGTGGCACATTGGTTCTGTAGGACAGCCATAGCAAGAATGATAGAGAGAAAGGGCTTAAAAAAGTGGGAGCAGCAGGCAGGGGTACTATGACTCTCTTAAGGCAGCCAAACGCCTCGTCACCATGTGAAATTTTTTTTGAAAGCTCGAGAGTATCTTCGTTAAGGTAGCTCAGACAACGTTAAGGTTTACATGTAGTGGCATACTGCTCCTTCAGGACTGACCACAGTAATAATTAAAGAGTGGAAAGAAAGAAAGTAGGTCGAGCAGCTGGCAGCAGTAACTATGACTCTCTTAAGGTAGCCAAATGCCTCGTCACTCGGCGAGATTTATTTGAAAACTCGAGGAAATCGTCGTTGAAGTAAATCAGACAACGGTAACATGCACAGGTGGTGGCGTATCGCTCTGCAGGACTGACCACAGTACGATTTAAAGGGAGGAAAGATTCAAAGAAGGGGGAGCAGCTGGCTGCAGTAACTATGACTCTCTTAAGGTAGCCAAATGCCTCGTCACCATGTGAAATTGTTTTTGAAAACTCGAGAATATCTTAGTTAAGGTAGCTCAGGCAACGTTTAGGTTTTCATGTAGTGGCATATTGCTCCTGCAGGACTGACCACAGTAATAATTAGTGTTTGGAAAGAAAGAAAGTAGGTCGAGCAGCTGGCAGCAGTAACTATGACTCTCTTAAGGTAGCCAAATGCCTCGTCACTCGGCGAGATTTATTTGAAAACTCGAGGAAATAGTCGTTGAAGTAAATCAGACAACGGTAACATGCACAGGTGGTGGCGTATCGCTCTGCAGGACTGACCACAGTACGATTTAAAGGGAGGAAAGTATCAAAGAAGGGGGAGCAGCTGGCTGCAGTAACTATGACTCTCTTAAGGTTGCCAAATGCCTCGTCACCCGGCGAGGTACATTTGCTAACTCGAGAGACTCGTAGTGGGAGTAACAGTGACGACGTTAACGTGGACATATAGAGGCACATCGGTTCTGTAGGACAGCCATAGCAAGAATGATCGAGAGAATGGGCTTAGAAAAGTGGGAGCAGCAGGCAGGGGTACTATGACTCTCTGAAGGCAGCCAAATGCCTCGTCACCATGTGAAATTTTTTTTGAAAACTGGAGAATATCGTCGTTAAGGTAGCTCAGACAACGTTAAGGTTTACATGTAGTGGCATACTGCTCCTGCAGGACTGACCACAGTAATAATTAATGAGTGGAAAGAATGAAAGTAGGTCGAGCAGCTGGCAGCAGTAACTATGACTCTCTTAAGGTAGCCAAATGCCTCGTCACTCGGCGAAATTTATTTGAAAACTTGAGGAAATCGTTGTTGAAGTAACGCAGACAACGGTAACATGGACAGGTGGTGGCGTATCGCTTCTGCAGGACTGACCACAGTACGAATTAAAGACAGGAAAGATTCAAAGAAGGGGGAGCAGCTGGCTGCAGTAACTATGATGCTTATAAGGTAGCCAAATGCCTCGTCATCCGGCGAGGTACATTTGCTAACTCGAGAGACTCGTAGTGGGAGTAACAGAGACGACGTTAACGTGGACATATAGTGGTACATCGGTTCTGTAGGACAGCCATAGCAAGAATGGTAGAGAGAAAGGGCTTAGAAAAGTGGGAGCAGCAGGCAGGGGTACTATGACTCCCTTAAGGTAGCCAAATGCAACGTCACCATGTAAAATTTTTTTTGAAAACTCGAGGATATTTTCCTTAAGGTAGCTCAGACAACGTTAAGGTTTACATGTAGTGGCATATTGCTCCTGCAGGACTGACCACAGTAATAATTAAAGAGTGGAAAGAAAGAATGTAGGTCGAGCAGCTGGCAGCAGTAACTTTGCCTCTCTTAAGGTAGCCAAATGCCTCGTCACTCGGCGAAATTTACTTGAAAACTCGAGGAAATCGTCGTTGAAGTAACTGATACAACGGTAACATGGACAGGTGGTGGCGTATCGCTTCTGCAGGACACCAAGGTACGAATTAAAGAGAGGAAAGATTCAAAGAAGGGGGAGCAGCTGGCTGCAGTAACTATGACTCTCTTAAGGTAGCCAAATGCCTCGTCACCATGTGAAATTGTTTTTGAAAACTCAAGGATATCATCGATAAGGTAGCTCAGACAATGTTAAGGTTTACATGTAGTGGCATATTGCTCCTGCAAAACTGACCACAGCAATAATTAAAGAGTGGGAAGAAAGAAAGTAGGTCGAGCAGCTGGCAGCAGTAACTATGACTCTCTTAAGGTAGCCAAATGCCTCGCCACTCGGCGAGATTTATTTGAAAACTCGAGGAAATCGTTGTTGAAGTAAATCAGACAACGGTAACATGCACAGGTGTTGGCGTATCGCTCTGCAGGACTGACCACAGTACGATTTAAAGGGAGGAAAGATTAAAAGAAGGGGGAGCAGCTGGCTGCAGTAACTATGACTCTCTTAAGGTAGCCAAATGCCTCGTCACCCGGCGAGGTACATTTGCTAACTCGAGAGACTCGTAGAGGGAGTAACAGTGACGACGTTAACCTGGACATATAGTGGCACATCGGTTCTGTAGGACAGCCATAGCAAGAATGTTAGAGAGAAAGGGCTTAAAAAAGTGGGAGCAGCAGGCAGGGGTACTATGACTCTCTTAAGGCAGCCAAATGCCTCGTCACCATACGAAATTTTCTTTGAAAACTCGAGAGTATCTTCGTTAAGGTAGCTCAGACAACGTTAAGGTTTACATGTAGTGGCATATTGCTCCTTCGGGACTGACCACAGTAATAATTAAAGAGTGGAAAGAAAGAAATAAGGTCGAGCAGCTGGCAGCAGTAACTATGACTCTCTTAAGGTAGCCAAATGCCTCGTCACTCGGCGAGATTTATTTGCAAACTCGAGGAAATCGTCGTTGAAGTAAATCAGACAACGGTAACATGCACAGGTGGTGGCGTATCGCTCTGCAGGACTGACCACAGTACGATTTAAAGGGAGGAAAGATTCAAAGAAGGGGGAGCAGCTGGCTGCAGTAACTATGACTCTCTTAAGGTAGCCAAATGCCTCGTCACCATGTGAAATTGTTTTTGAAAACTCGAGAATATCTTAGTTAAGGTAGCTCAGGCAACGTTTAGGTTTACATGTAGTGGCATATTGCTCCTGCAGGACTGACCACAGTAATAATTAGTGATTGGAAAGAAAGAAAGTAGGTCGAGCAGCTGGCAGCAGTAACTATGACTCTCTTAAGGTAGCCAAATGCCTTGTCACTCGGCGAAATTTATTTGAAAACTCGAGGAAATAGTCGTTGAAGTAAATCAGACAACGGTAACATGCACAGGTGGTGGCGTAACGCTCTGCAGGACTGACCACAGTACGATTTAAAGGGAGGAAAGTATCAAAGAAGGGGGAGCAGCTGGCTGCAGTAACTATGACTCTCTTAAGGTAGCCAAATGCCTCGTCACCCGGCGAGATACATTTGCTAACTCGAGAGACTCGTAGTGGGAGTAACAGTGACGACGTTAACGTGGACATATAGTGGCACATCGGTTCTGTAGGACAGCCATAGCAAGAATGATCGAGAGAATGGGCTTAGAAAAGTGGGAGCAGCAGGCAGGGGTACTATGACTCTCTGAAGGCAGCCAAATGCCTCGTCACCATGTGAAATTTTTTTTGAAAACTGGAGAATATCTTAGTTAAGGTAGCTCAGACAACGTTTAGGTTTACATGTAGTGGCATACTGCTCCTGCAGGACTGACCACAGTAATAATTAATGAGTGGAAAGAATGAAAGTAGGTCGAGCAGCTGGCAGCAGTAACTATGACTCTCTTAAGGTAGCCAAATGCCTCGTCACTCGGCGAAATTTATTTGAAAACTTGAGGAAATCGTTGTTGAAGTAACGCAGACAACGGTAACATGGACAGGTGGTGGCGTATCGCTTCTGCAGGACTGACCTCAGTACGATTTAAAGGGAGGAAAGATTCAAAGAAGGGGGAGCAGCTGGCAGCAGTAACTATGACTCTCTTAAGGTAGCCAAATGCCTCGTCACCATGTGAAATTGTTTTTGAAAACTCGATAATATCTTAGTTAAGGTAGCTCAGACAACGTTTAGGTTTACATGTAGTGGCATATTGCTCCTGCAGGACTGACCACAGTAATAATTAGTGATTGGAAAGAAAGAAAGTAGGTCGAGCAGCTGGCAGCAGTAACTATGACTCTCTTGAGGTAGCCAAATGCCTTGTCACTCGGCGAAATTAATTTGAAAACTCGAGGAAATCGTCGTTGAAGTAACTCAGACAACGGTAACATGGACAGGTGGTGGCGTATCGCATCTGCAGGACACCACAGTACGAATTAAAGAGAGGAAAGATTCAAAGAAAGGGGAGCAGCTGGCTGCAGTAGCTATGACTCTCTCAAGGTAGCGAAATGCCTCGTCATCCGGCGAGGAACATTTGCTAACTCGAGAGACTCGTAGTGGGAGTAACAGTGACGACGTTAACGTGGACATATAGTGGCACATCGGTTCCGTAGGACAGGCAATAGCAAGAATGATAGAGAGAATGGGCTTAGAAAAGTGGGAGCAGCAGGCAGGAGTACTATGACTCTCTTAAGGTAGCCAAATGCCTCGTCACCATGTGAAATTTTTTTTGAAAACTCGAGGATATCTTCGATAAGGTAGCTCAGACAACGTTAAGGTTTACATGTAGTGGCATATTGCTCCTGCAGGACTGACCACAGTAATAATTAAAGAGTGGAAAGAAAGAAAGTAGGTCGAGCAGCTGGCAGCAGTAGCTATGACTCTCTTAAGGTAGCCAAATGCCTCGTCACTCGGCGAGATTTATTTGAAAACTCGAGGAAATCGTCGTTGAAGTAAATCAGACAACGGTAACATGCACAGGTGGTGGCGTATCGCTCTGCAGGACTGACCACAGTACGATTTAAAGGGAGGAAAGATTGAAAGAAGGGGGTGCAGCTGGCTGCAGTAACTATGACTCTCTTAAGGTAGCCAAATGCCTCGTCACCCGGCGAGGTACATTTGCTAACTCGAGAGACTCGTAGTGGGAGTAACAGAGACGACGTTAACGTGGACATATAGTGGCACATCGGTTGTGTAGGACAGCCATAGCAAGAATGATAGAGAGAATGGGCATAGAAAAGTGGGAGCAGCAGGCAGGGGTACTATGACTCTCTTAAGGTAGCCAAATGCCTCGTCACCATGTGAAACTGTTTTGGAAAACTCGAGAATATCTTAGTTAAGGTAGCTCAGACAACGTTTAGGTTTACATGTAGTGGCATATTGCTCCTGCAGGACTGACCACAGTAATAATTAATGAGTGGAAAGAAAGAAAGTAGGTCGAGCAGCTGGCAGCAGTAACTATGACTCTCTTAAGGTACCCAAATGCCTCGTCACTCGGCGAGATTTATTTGAAAACTCGAGGAAATCGTCGTTGAAGTAAATCAGACAACGGTAACATGCACAGGTGGTGGCGTATCGCTCTGCAGGACTGACCACAGTACGATTTAAAGGGAGGAAAGATTCAAAGAAGGGGGAGCAGCTGGCTGCAGTAACTATGACTCTCTTAAGGTAGCCAAATGCCTCGTCACCATGTGAAATTTTTTTTGAAAACTCGAGGATATCTTCGATAAGGTAGCTCAGACAACGTTAAGGTTTACATGTAGTGGCATATTGCTACTGCAGGACTGACCACAGTAATAATTAAAGAGTGGAAAGAAAGAAAGTAGGTCGAGCAGCTGGCAGCAGTAACTATGAGTCTCTTAAGGTAGCCAAATACCTCGTCACTCGGCGAAATTTATTTGAAAACTCGAGGAAATCGTCATCGAAGTAACTCAGACAACGGTAACATGCACAGGTGGTGGCGTATCGCTCTGCAGGACTGACCACAGTACGATTTAAAGGGAGGAAAGATTCAAAGAAGGGGGAGCAGCTGGCTGCAGTAACTATGACTCTCTTAAGGTAGCCAAATGCCTCGTCACCCGGCGAGGTACATTTGCTAACTCGAGAGACTCGTAGTGGGAGTAACAGTGACGACGTTAACGTGGACATATAGTGGAACATCGGTTCTGTAGGACAGCCATAGCAAGAATGATAGAGAAAATGGGCTTAGAAAAGTGTGAGCAGCAGGCAGGGGTACTATGACTCTCTTAAGGCAGCCAAATGCCCCGTTACCATGTGAAATATATTTTGAAAACTCGAGAATATCTTCGTTAAGGTAGCTCAGACAACGTTAAGGTTTACATGTAGTGGCATATTGCTCCTGCAGGACTGACCACAGTACGAATTAAAGACAGGAAAGATTCAAAGAAGGGGGAGCAGCTGGCTGCAGTAACTATGACTCTCTTAAGGTAGCAAATGCCTCGTCACCCGGCAAGGTACATTTGCTAACTCGAGAGACTCGTAGTGGGAGTAACAGTGACGACGTTAACGTGGACATATAGTGGCACATCGGTTCCGTAGGACAGGCGATGGCAAGAATGATAGAGAGAATGGGCTTAGAAAAGTGGGAGCAGCGGGCAGGAGTACTATGACTCTCTTAAGGTAGCCAAATGCCTCGTCACCATGTGAAATTTTTTTTGAAAACTCGAGGATATCTTCGATAAGGTAGCTCAGACAACGTTAAGGTTTACATGTAGTGGCATATTGCTCCTGCAGGACTGACCACAGTAATAATTAAAGAGTGGAAAGAAAGAAAGTAGGTCGAGCAGCTGGCAGCAGTAACTATGAGTCTCTTAAGGTAGCCAAATACCTTGTTACTCGGCGAAATTTATTTGAAAACTCGAGGAAATCGTCATCGAAGTAACTCAGACAACGGTAACATGCACAGGTGGTGGCGTATCGCTCTGCAGGACTGACCACAGTACGATTTAAAGGGAGGAAAGATTCAAAGAAGGGGGAGCAGCTGGCTGCAGTAACTATGACTCTCTTAAGGTAGCCAAATGCCTCGTCACCCGGCGAGGTACATTTGCTAACTCGAGAGACTCGTAGTGGGAGTAACAGTGACGACGTTAACGTGGACATATAGTGGAACATCGGTTCTGTAGGACAGCCATAGCAAGAATGATAGAGAAAATGGGCTTAGAAAAGTGTGAGCAGCAGGCAGGGGTACTATGACTCTCTTAAGGCAGCCAAATGCCCCGTTACCATGTGAAATATATTTTGAAAACTCGAGAATATCTTCGTTAAGGTAGCTCAGACAACGTTAAGGTTTACATGTAGTGGCATATTGCTCCTGCAGGACTGACCACAGTAATAAATAATGAGTGGAAAGAATGAGAGTAGGTCGAGCAGCTGGCAGCAGTAACTATGACTTTCTTAAGGTAGCCAAATGCCTCGTCACTGGGCGAAATTTAATTGAAAACTCGAGGAAATCGTCGTCGAAGTAACTCAGACAACGGTAACATATACAGGTGGTGGCGTATCGCTTCTGCAGGACACCAAGGTACGAATTAGAGAGAGGAAAGATTCAAAGAAGGGGGAGCAGCTGGCTGCAGTAACTATGACTCTCTTAAGGTAGCCAAATGCCTCGTCACTCGGCGAAATTTATTTGAAAACTCGAGGAAATCGTTGTTGAAGTAACTCAGACAACGGTAACATGGACAGGTGGTGGCGAATCGCTTCTGCAGGACTGACCACAGTACGAATTAAAGACAGGAAAGATTCAAAGAAGGGGGAGCAGCTGGCTGCAGTAACTATGACTCTCTTAAGGTAGAAAATGCCTCGTCACCCGGCGAGGTACATTTGCTAACTCGAGAGACTCGTAGTGGGAGTAACAGTGACGACGTTAACCTGGACATATAGTGGCACATTGGTTCTGTAGGACAGCCATAGCAAGAATGATAGAGAGAAAGGGCTTAAAAAAGTGGGAGCAGCAGGCAGGGGTACTATGACTCTCTTAAGGCAGCCAAATGCCTCGTCACCATGTGAAATTTTTTTTGAAAACTCGAGAGTATCCTCGTTAAGGTAGCTCAGACAACGTTAAGGTTTACATGTAGTGGCATACTGCTCCTTCAGGACTGACCACAGTAATAATTAAAGAGTGGAAAGAAAGAAAGTAGGTCGAGCAGCTGGCAGCAGTAACTATGACTCTCTTAAGGTAGCCAAATGCCTCGTCACTCGGCGAGATTTATTTGAAAACTCGAGGAAATCGTCGTTGAAGTAAATCAGACAACGGTAACATGCACAGGTGGTGGCGTATCGCTCTGCAGGACTGACCACAGTACGATTTAAAGGGAGGAAAGATTCAAAGAAGGGGGAGCAGCTGGCTGCAGTAACTATGACTCTCTTAAGGTAGCCAAATGCCTCGTCACCATGTGAAATTGTTTTTGAAAACTCGAGAATATCTTAGTTAAGGTAGCTCAGGCAACGTTTAGGTTTTCATGTAGTGGCATATTGCTCCTGCAGGACTGACCACAGTAATAATTAGTGTTTGGAAAGAAAGAAAGTAGGTCGAGCAGCTGGCAGCAGTAACTATGACTCTCTTAAGGTAGCCAAATGCCTCGTCACTCGGCGAGATTTATTAGAAAACTCGAGGAAATAGTCGTTGAAGTAAATCAGACAACGGTAACATGCACAGGTGGTGGCGTATCGCTCTGCAGGACTGACCACAGTACGATTTAAAGGGAGGAAAGTATCAAAGAAGGGGGAGCAGCTGGCTGCAGTAACTATGACTCTCTTAAGGTTGCCAAATGCCTCGTCACCCGGCGAGGTACATTTGCTAACTCGAGAGACTCGTAGTGGGAGTAACAGTGACGACGTTAACGTGGACATATAGAGGCACATCGGTTCTGTAGGACAGCCATAGCAAGAATGATCGAGAGAATGGGCTTAGAAAAGTGGGAGCAGCAGGCAGGGGTACTATGACTCTCTGAAGGCAGCCAAATGCCTCGTCACCATGTGAAATTTTTTTTGAAAACTGGAGAATATCGTCGTTAAGGTAGCTCAGACAACGTTAAGGTTTACATGTAGTGGCATACTGCTCCTGCAGGACTGACCACAGTAATAATTAATGAGTGGAAAGAATGAAAGTAGGTCGAGCAGCTGGCAGCAGTAACTATGACTCTCTTAAGGTAGCCAAATGCCTCGTCACTCGGCGAAATTTATTTGAAAACTTGAGGAAATCGTTGTTGAAGTAACGCAGACAACGGTAACATGGACAGGTGGTGGCGTATCGCTTCTGCAGGACTGACCACAGTACGAATTAAAGACAGGAAAGATTCAAAGAAGGGGGAGCAGCTGGCTGCAGTAACTATGATGCTTATAAGGTAGCCAAATGCCTCGTCATCCGGCGAGGTACATTTGCTAACTCGAGAGACTCGTAGTGGGAGTAACAGAGACGACGTTAACGTGGACATATAGTGGTACATCGGTTCTGTAGGACAGCCATAGCAAGAATGGTAGAGAGAAAGGGCTTAGAAAAGTGGGAGCAGCAGGCAGGGGTACTATGACTCCCTTAAGGTAGCCAAATGCAACGTCACCATGTAAAATTTTTTTTGAAAACTCGAGGATATTTTCCTTAAGGTAGCTCAGACAACGTTAAGGTTTACATGTAGTGGCATATTGCTCCTGCAGGACTGACCACAGTAATAATTAATGATTGGAAAGAATGAAAGTAGGTCGAGCAGCTGGCAGCAGTAACTATGACTCTCTTAAGGTAGCCAAATGCCTCGTCACTCGGCGAAATTTATTTGAAAACTTGAGGAAATCGTTGTTGAAGTAACGCAGACAACGGTAACATGGACAGGTGGTGGCGTATCGCTTCTGCAGGACACCAAGGTACGAATTAAAGAGAGGAAAGATTCAAAGAAGGGGGAGCAGCTGGCTGCAGTAACTATGACTCTCTTAAGGTAGCCAAATGCCTCGTCACCATGTGAAATTGTTTTTGAAAACTCAAGGATATCATCGTTAAGGTAGCTCAGACAATGTTAAGATTTACATGTAGTGGCATATTGCTCCTGCAAAACTGACCACAGCAATAATTAAAGAGTGGAAAGAAAGAAAGTAGGTCGAGCAGCTGGCAGCAGTAACTATGACTCTCTTAAGGTAGCCAAATGCCTCGCCACTCGGCGAGATTTATTTGAAAACTCGAGGAAATCGATGTTGAAGTAAATCAGACAACGGTAACATGCACAGGTGTTGGCGTATCGCTCTGCAGGACTGACCACAGTACGATTTAAAGGGAGGAAAGATTAAAAGAAGGGGGAGCAGCTGGCTGCAGTAACTATGACTCTCTTAAGGTAGCCAAATGCCTCGTCACCCGGCGAGGTACATTTGCTAACTCGAGAGACTCGTAGTGGGAGTAACAGTGACGACGTTAACCTGGACATATAGTGGCACATCGGTTCTGTAGGACAGCCATAGCAAGAATGATAGAGAGAAAGGGCTTAAAAAAGTGGGAGCAGCTGGCAGGGGTACTATGACTCTCTTAAGGCAGCCAAATGCCTCGTCACCATGTGAAATTTTCTTTGAAAACTCGAGAGTATCTTCGTTAAGGTAGCTCAGACAACGTTAAGGTATACATGTAGTGGCATATTGCTCCTTCGGGACTGACCACAGTAATAATTAAAGAGTGGAAAGAAAGAAAGTAGGTCGAGCAGCTGGCAGCAGTAACTATGACTCTCTTAAGGTAGCCAAATGCCTCGTCACTCGGCGAGATTTATTTGCAAACTCGAGGAAATCGTCGTTGAAGTAAATCAGACAACGGTAACATGCACAGGTGGTGGCGTATCGCTCTGCAGGACTGACCACAGTACGAATTAAAGACAGGAAAGATTCAAAGAAGGGGGAGCAGCTGGCTGCAGTAACTATGATGCTTATAAGGTAGCCAAATGCCTCGTCATCCGGCGAGGTACATTTGCTAACTCGCGAGACTCGTAGTGGGAGTAACAGAGACGACGTTAACGTGGACATATAGTGGTACATCGGTTCTGTAGGACAGCCATAGCAAGAATGGTAGAGAGAAAGGGCTTAGAAAAGTGGGAGCAGCAGGCAGGGGTACTATGACTCCCTTAAGGTAGCCAAATGCAACGTCACCATGTAAAATTTTTTTTGAAAACTCGAGGATATTTTCCTTAAGGTAGCTCAGACAACGTTAAGGTTTACATGTAGTGGCATATTGCTCCTGCAGGACTGACCACAGTAATAATTAAAGAGTGGAAAGAAAGAATGTAGGTCGAGCAGCTGGCAGCAGTAACTTTGCCTCTCTTAAGGTAGCCAAATGCCTCGTCACTCGGCGAAATTTACTTGAAAACTCGAGGAAATCGTCGTTGAAGTAACTGATACAACGGTAACATGGACAGGTGGTGGCGTATCGCTTCTGCAGGACACCAAGGTACGAATTAAAGAGAGGAAAGATTGAAAGAAGGGGGAGCAGCTGGCTGCAGTAACTATGACTCTCTTAAGGTAGCCAAATGCCTCGTCACCATGTGAAATTGTTTTTGAAAACTCAAGGATATCATCGATAAGGTAGCTCAGACAATGTTAAGGTTTACATGTAGTGGCATATTGCTCCTGCAAAACTGACCACAGCAATAATTAAAGAGTGGAAAGAAAGAAAGTAGGTCGAGCAGCTGGCAGCAGTAACTATGACTCTCTTAAGGTAGCCAAATGCCTCGCCACTCGGCGAGATTTATTTGAATGCTCGAGGAAATCGTTGTTGAAGTAAATCAGACAACGGTAACATGCACAGGTGTTGGCGTATCGCTCTGCAGGACTGACCACAGTACGATTTAAAGGGAGGAAAGATTAAAAGAAGGGGGAGCAGCTGGCTGCAGTAACTATGACTCTCTTAAGGTAGCCAAATGCCTCGTCACCCGGCGAGGTACATTTGCTAACTCGAGAGACTCGTAGTGGGAGTAACAGTGACGACGTTAACCTGGACATATAGTGGCCCATCGGTTCTGTAGGACAGCCATAGCAAGAATGATAGAGAGAAAGGGCATAAAAAAGTGGGAGCAGCAGGCAGGGGTACTATGACTCTCTTAAGGCAGCCAAATGCCTCGTCACCATGTGAAATTTTCTTTGAAAACTCGAGAGTATCTTCGTTAAGGTAGCTCAGACAACGTTAAGGTTTACATGTAGTGGCATATTGCACCTTCGGGACTGACCACAGTAATAATTAAAGAGTGGAAAGAAAGAAAGTAGGTCGAGCAGCTGGCAGCAGTAACTATGACTCTCTTAAGGTAGCCAAATGCCTCGTCACTCGGCGAGATTTATTTGCAAACTCGAGGAAATCGTCGTTGAAGTAAATCAGACAACGGTAACATGCACAGGTGGTGGCGTATCGCTCTGCAGGACTGACCACAGTACGATTTAAAGGGAGGAAAGATTCAAAGAAGGGGGAGCAGCTGGCTGCAGTAACTATGACTCTCTTAAGGTAGCCAAATGCCTCGTCACCATGTGAAATTGTTTTTGAAAACTCGAGAATATCTTAGTTAAGGTAGCTCAGGCAACGTTTAGGTTTACATGTAGTGGCATATTGCTCCTGCAGGACTGACCACAGTAATAATTAGTGATTGGAAAGAAAGAAAGTAGGTCGAGCAGCTGGCAGCAGTAACTATGACTCTCTTAAGGTAGCCAAATGCCTTGTCACTCGGCGAAATTTATTTGAAAACTCGAGGAAATAGTCGTTGAAGTAAATCAGACAACGGTAACATGCACAGGTGGTGACGTATCGCTCTGCAGGACTGACCACAGTACGATTTAAAGGGAGGAAAGTATCAAAGAAGGGGGAGCAGCTGGCTGCAGTAACTATGACTCTCTTAAGGTAGCCAAATGCCTCGTCACCCGGCGAGGTACATTTGCTAACTCGAGAGACTCGTAGTGGGAGTAACAGTGACGACGTTAACGTGGACATATAGTGGCACATCGGTTCTGTAGGACAGCCATAGCAAGAATGATCGAGAGAATGGGCTTAGAAAAGTGGGAGCAGCAGGCAGGGGTACTATGACTCTCTGAAGGCAGCCAAATGCCTCGTCACCATGTGAAATTTTTTTTGAAAACTCTAGAATATCGTCGTTAAGGTAGCTCAGACAACGTTGAGGTTTACATGTAGTGGCATACT
The DNA here is from genome assembly GCF_023864345.2 of Schistocerca serialis cubense. Taxonomy (NCBI): domain Eukaryota; kingdom Metazoa; phylum Arthropoda; class Insecta; order Orthoptera; family Acrididae; genus Schistocerca; species Schistocerca serialis. The sequence goes on along the minus strand of NW_026047583.1, from coordinate 21,848,835 downwards.
GCTCCTGCAGGACTGACCACAGTAATAATTAATGAGTGGAAAGAATGAAAGTAGGTCGAGCAGCTGGCAGCAGTAACTATGACTCTCTTAAGGTAGCCAAATGCCTCGTCACTCGGCGAAATTTATTTGAAAACTTGAGGAAATCGTTGTTGAAGTAACGCAGACAACGGTAACATGGACAGGTGGTGGCGTATCGCTTCTGCAGGACACCACAGTACGAATTAAAGACAGGAAAGATTCAAAGAAGGGGGAGCAGCTGGCTGCAGTAACTATGATGCTTATAAGGTAGCCAAATGCCCCGTCATCCGGCGAGGTACATTTGCTAACTCGAGAGACTCGTAGTGGGAGTAACAGAGACGACGTTAACGTGGACATATAGTGGTACATCGGTTGTGTAGGACAGCCATAGCAAGAATGGTAGAGAGAAAGGGCTTAGAAAAGTGGGAGCAGCAGGCAGGGGTACTATGACTCCCTTAAGGTAGCCAAATGCAACGTCACCATGTAAAATTTTTTTTGAAAACTCGAGGATATTTTCCTTAAGGTAGCTCAGACAACGTTAAGGTTTACATGTAGTGGCATATTGCTCCTGCAGGACTGACCACAGTAATAATTAATGATTGGAAAGAATGAAAGTAGGTCGAGCAGCTGGCAGCAGTAACTATGACTCTCTTAAGGTAGCCAAATGCCTCGTCACTCGGCGAAATTTATTTGAAAACTTGAGGAAATCGTTGTTGAAGTAACGCAGACAACGGTAAAATGGACAGGTGGTGGCGTATCGCTTCTGCAGGACACCAAGGTACGAATTAAAGAGAGGAAAGATTCAAAGAAGGGGGAGCAGCTGGCTGCAGTAACTATGACTCTCTTAAGGTAGCCAAATGCCTCGTCACCATGTGAAATTGTTTTTGAAAACTCAAGGATATCATCGATAAGGTAGCTCAGACAATGTTAAGGTTTACATGTAGTGGCATATTGCTCCTGCAAAACTGACCACAGCAATAATTAAAGAGTGGAAAGAAAGAAAGTAGGTCGAGCAGCTGGCAGCAGTAACTATGACTCTCTTAAGGTAGCCAAATGCCTCGCCACTCGGCGAGATTTATTTGAAAACTCGAGGAAATCGTTGTTGAAGTAAATCAGACAACGGTAACATGCACAGGTGTTGGCGTATCGCTCTGCAGGACTGACCACAGTACGATTTAAAGGGAGGAAAGATTAAAAGAAGGGGGAGCAGCTGGCTGCAGTAACTATGACTCTCTTAAGGTAGCCAAATGCCTCGTCACCCGGCGAGGTACATTTGCTAACTCGAGAGACTCGTAGTGGGAGTAACAGTGACGACGTTAACCTGGACATATAGTGGCACATCGGTTCTGTAGGACAGCCATAGCAAGAATGATAGAGAGAAAGGGCTTAAAAAAGTGGGAGCAGCTGGCAGGGGTACTATGACTCTCTTAAGGCAGCCAAATGCCTCGTCACCATGTGAAATTTTCTTTGAAAACTCGAGAGTATCTTCGTTAAGGTAGCTCAGGCAACGTTAAGGTTTACATGTAGTGGCATATTGCTCCTTCGGGACTGACCACAGTAATAATTAAAGAGTGGAAAGAAAGAAAGTAGGTCGAGCAGCTGGCAGCAGTAACTATGACTCTCTTAAGGTAGCCAAATGCCTCGTCACTCGGCGAGATTTATTTGCAAACTCGAGGAAATCGTCGTTGAAGTAAATCAGACAACGGTAACATGCACAGGTGGTGGCGTATCGCTCTGCAGGACTGACCACAGTACGATTTAAAGGGAGGAAAGATTCAAAGAAGGGGGAGCAGCTGGCTGCAGTAACTATGACTCTCTTAAGGTAGCCAAATGCCTCGTCATGATGTGAAATTGTTTTTGAAAACTCGAGAATATCTTAGTTAAGGTAGCTCAGGCAACGTTTAGGTTTACATGTAGTGGCATATTGCTCCTGCAGGACTGACCACAGTAATAATTAGTGATTGGAAAGAAAGAAAGTAGGTCGAGCAGCTGGCAGCAGTAACTATGACTCTCTTAAGGTAGCCAAATGCCTTGTCACTCGGCGAAATTTATTTGAAAACTCGAGGAAATCGTCGTTGAAGTAACTCAGACAACGGTAACATGGACAGGTGGTGGCGTATCGCATCTGCAGGACACCACAGTACGAATTAAAGAGAGGAAAGATTCAAAGAAGGGGGAGCAGCTGGCTGCAGTAGCTATGACTCTCTCAAGGTAGCGAAATGCCTCGTCATCCGGCGAGGAACATTTGCTAACTCGAGAGACTCGTAGTGGGAGTAACAGTGACGACGTTAACGTGGACATATAGTGGCACATCGGTTCCGTAGGACAGGCAATAGCAAGAATGATAGAGAGAATGGGCTTAGAAAAGTGGGAGCAGCAGGCAGAAGTACTATGACTCTCTTAAGGTAGCCAAATGCCTCGTCACCATGTGAAATTTTTTTTGAAAACTCGAGGATATCTTCGATAAGGTAGCTCAGACAACGTTAAGGTTTACATGTAGTGGCTTATTGCTCCTGGAGGACTGACCACAGTAATAATTAAAGAGTGGAAAGAAAGAAAGTAGGTCGAGCAGCTGGCAGCAGTAACTATGACTCTCTTAAGGTAAAAATGCCTCGTCACTCGGCGAGATTTATTTGAAAACTCGAGGAAATCGTCGTTGAAGTAAATCAGACAACGGTAACATGCACAGGTGGTGGCGTATCGCTCTGCAGGACTGACCACAGTACGATTTAAAGGGAGGAAAGATTCAAAGAAGGGGGAGCAGCTGGCTGCAGTAACTATGACTCTCTTAAGGTAGCCAAATGCCTCGTCACCCGGCGAGGTACATTTGCTAACTCGAGAGACTCGTAGTGGGAGTAACAGAGACGACGTTAACGTGGACATATAGTGGCACATCTTTTCTGTAGGACAGCCATAGCAAGAATGATAGAGAGAATGGGCTTAGAAAAGTGGGAGCAGCAGGCAGGGGTACTATGACTCTCTTAAGGTAGCCAAATGCCTCGTCACCATGTGAAATTGTTTTTGAAAACTCGAGAATATCTTAGTTAAGGTAGCTCAGACAACGTTTAGGTTTACATGTAGTGGCATATTGCTCTTGCAGGACTGACCACAGTAATAAAAAATGAGTGGAAAGAAAGAAAGTAGGTCTAGCAGCTGGCAGCAGTAACTATGACACTCTTAAGGTACCCAAATGCCTCGTCACTCGGCGAGATTTATTTGAAAACCCGAGGAAATCGTCGTTGAAGTAACTCAGACAACGGTAACATGCACAGGTGGTGGCGTATCGCTTCAGCAGGACACCACAGTACGAATTAAAGAGAGGAAAGATTCAAAGAAGGGGGAGCAGCTGGCTGCAGTAGCTATGACTCTCTCAAGGTAGCGAAATGCCTCGTCATCCGGCGAGGAACATTTGCTAACTCGAGAGACTCGTAGTGGGAGTAACAGTGACGACGTTAACGTGGACATATAGTGGCACATCGGTTCCGTAGGACAGGCCATAGCAAGAATGATAGAGAGAATGGGCTTAGAAAAGTGGGAGCAGCAGGCAGGAGTACTATGACTCTCTTAAGGTAGCCAAATGCCTCGTCACCATGTGAAATTGTTTTTGAAAACTCGAGGATATCATCGATAAGGTAGCTCAGACAATGTTAAGGTTTACATGTAGTGGCATATTGCTCCTGCAAAACTGACCACAGTAATAATTAAAGAGTGGAAAGAAAGAAAGTAAATCGAGCAGCTGGCAGCAGTATCTATGACTCTCTTAAGGTAGCCAAATGCCTCGTCACTCGGCGAGATTTATTTGAAAACTCGAGGAAATCGTTGTTGAAGTAAATCAGACAACGGTAACATGCACAGGTGTTGGCGTATCGCTCTGCAGGACTGACCACAGTACGATTTAAAGGGAGGAAAGATTCAAAGAAGGGGGAGCAGCTGGCTGCAGTAACTATGACTCTCTTAAGGTAGCCAAATGCCTTGTCACCCGGCGAGGTACATTTGCTAACTCGAGAGACTCGTAGTGGGAGTAGCAGTGACGACGTTAACGTGGACATATAGTGGCACATCGGTTCTGTAGGACAGCCATAGCAAGAATGATAGAGAGAATGGGCTTAGAAAAGTGGGAGCAGCAGGCAGGGGTACTATGACTCTCTTAAGGCAGCCAAAAGCCTCGTCACCATGTGAAATTTTTTTTGAAAACTCGAGAATATCTTCGCTAAGGTAGCTCAGACACCGTTAAGGTTTACATGTAGTGGCATATTGCTCCTGCAGGACTGACCACAGTAATAACTAATGAGTGGAAAGAATGAAAGTAGGTCGAGCAGCTGGCAGCAGTAACTATGACTCTCTTAAGGAAGCCAAATGCCTCGTCACTCGGCGAAATTTATTTGAAAACTCGAGGAAATCGTCGTCGAAGTAACTCAGACAACGGTAACATATACAGGTGGTGGCGTATCGCTTCTGCAGGACTGACCACAGTACGATTTAAAGGGAGGAAAGATTCAAAGAAGGGGGAGCATCTGGCTGCAGTAACTATGACTCTCTTAAGGTAGCCAAATGCCTCGTCACCCGGCGAGGTACATTTGCTAACTCGAGAGACTCGTAGTGGGAGTAACAGAGACGACGTTAACGTGGACATATAGTGGCACATCTTTTCTGTAGGACAGCCATAGCAAGAATGATAGAGAGAATGGGCTTAGAAAAGTGGGAGCAGCAGGCAGGGGTACTATGACTCTCTTAAGGTAGCCAAATGCCTCGTCACCATGTGAAATTTTTTTTGAAAACTCGAGAATATCTACGTTAAGGTAGCTCAGACAACGTTAAGGTTTACATGTAGTGGCATATTGCTCCTGCAGGACTGACCACAGTAATAACTAATGAGTGGAAAGAATGAAAGTAGGTCGAGCAGCTGGCAGCAGTAACTATGACTCTCTTAAGGTAGCCAAATGCCTCGTCACTCGGCGAAATTTATTTGAAAACGAGAGGAAATCGTTGTTGAAGTAACTCAGACAACGGTAACATGGATAGGTGGTGGCGTATCGCTTCGTGCCTTGGTGTCCTGCAGAAGCGATACGCCACCACCTGTCCATGTTACCGCTGTATCAGTTACTTCAACGACGATTTCCTCGAGTTTTCAAGTAAATTTCGCCGAGTGACGAGGCATTTGGCTACCTTAAGAGAGTCATAGTTACTGCTGCCAGCTGCTCGACCTACTTTCTTTCTTTCCACTCTTTAATTATTACTGTGGTCAGTCCTGCAGGAGCAATATGCCACTACATGTAAACCTTAACGTTGTCTGAGCTACCTTAAGGAAAATATCCTCGAGTTTTCAAAAAAAATTTTACATGGTGACGAGGCATTTGGCTACCTTAAGGGAGTCATAGTACCCCTGCCTGCTGCTCCCACTTTTCTAAGCCCTTTCTCGCTACCATTCTTGCTATGGCTGTCCTACAGAACCGATGTACCACTATATGTCCACGTTAACGTCGTCTCTGTTACTCCCACTACGAGTCTCTCGAGTTAGCAAATGTACCTCGCCGGATGACGAGGCACTTGGCTACCTTATAAGCATCATAGTTACTGCAGCCAGCTGCTCCCCCTTCGTTGAATCTTTCCTGTCTTTAATTCGTACTGTGGTCAGTCCTGCAGAAGCGATACGCCACCACCTATCCATGTTACCGTTGTCTGAGTTACTTCAACAACGATTTCCTCGAGTTTTCAAATAAATTTCGCCTAGTGACGAGGCATTTGGCTACCTTAAGAGAGTCATAGTTACTGCAGCCAGCTGCTCCCCCTTCTTTGAATCTTTCCTCTCTTTAATTCGTACCTTGGTGTCCTGCAGAAGCGACACGCCACCACCTGTATATGTTACCGTTGTCTGAGTTACTTCGACGACGATTTCCTCGAGTTTTCAAATAAATTTCGCCAAGTGACGAGGCATTTGGCTACCTTAAGAGAGTCATAGTTACTGCTGCCAGCTGCTCGACCTACTTTCTTTCTTTCCAATCATTAATTATTACTGTGGTCAGTCCTGCAGGAGCAATATGCCACTACATGTATACCTTAACGTTGTCTGAGCTACCTTAACGAAGATATTCTCGAGTTTTCAAAAAAAATTTCACATGGTGACGAGGCTTTTGGCTGCCTTAAGAGAGTCATAGTACCCCTGCCTGCTGCTCCCACTTTTCTAAGCCCATTCTCTCTATCATTCTTGCTATGGCTGTCCTACAGAACCGATGTGCCACTATATGTCCACGTTAACGTCGTCACTGTTACTCCCACTACGAGTCTCTCGAGTTAGCAAATGTACCTCGCCGGGTGACGTGGCATTTGGCTACCTTAAGAGAGTCATAGTTACTGCAGCCAGCTGCTCCCCCTTCTTTGAATCTATCCTCCCTTTAAATCGTACTGTGGTCAGTCCTGCAGAGCGATACGCCAACACCAAATGCCTCGTCATCCGGCGAGGTACATTTGCTAACTCGAGAGACCTGTAGTGGGGGTAATAGAGACGACGTTAACGTGGACATATAGTGGCACATCGGTTCTGTAGGACAGCCATAGCAAGAATGATAGAGAGAATGGGCTTAGAAAAGTGGGAGCAGCAGGCAGGGGTACTATGACTCTCTTAAGGCAGCCAAAAGCCTCGTCACCATGTGAAATTGTTTTTGAAAACTCGAGAATATCTTCGTTAAGGTAGCTCAGACAACGTTAAGGTTTACATGTAGTGGCATATTGCTCCTGCAGGACTGACCACAGTAATAACTAATGAGTGGAAAGAATGAAAGTAGGTCGAGCAGCTGGCAGCAGTAACTATGACTCTCTTAAGGTAGCCAAATGCCTCGTCACTCGGCGAAATTTATTTGAAAACGCGAGGAAATCGTTGTTGAAGTAACTCAGACAACGGTAACATGGATAGGTGGTGGCGTATCGCTTCGTGCCTTGGTGTCCTGCAGAAGCGATACGCCACCACCTGTCCATGTTACCGTTGTCTGCGTTACTTCAACAACGATTTCCTCAAGTTTTCAAATAAATTTCGCCGAGTGACGAGGCATTTGGCTTCCTTAAGAGAGTCATAGTTACTGCTGCCAGCTGCTCGACCTACTTTCTTTCTTTCCACTCTTTAATTATTACTGTGGTCAGTCCTGCAGGAGCAATATGCCACTACATGTAAACCTTAACGTTGTCTGAGCTACCTTAAGGAAAATATCCTCGAGTTTTCAAAAAAAATTTTACATGGTGACGAGGCATTTGGCTACCTTAAGGGAGTCATAGTACCCCTGCCTGCTGCTCCCACTTTTCTAAGCCCTTTCTCTCTGCCATTCTTGCTATGGCTGTCCTACAGAACCGATGTACCACTATATGTCCACGTTAACGTCGTCTCTGTTACTCCCACTACGAGTCTCTCGAGTTAGCAAATGTACCTCGCCGGATGACGAGGCATTTGGCTACCTTATAAGCATCATAGTTACTGCAGCCAGCTGCTCCCCCTTCGTTGAATCTTTCCTGTCTTTAATTCGTACTGTGGTCAGTCCTGCAGAAGCGATACGCCACCACCTATCCATGTTACCGTTGTCTGAGTTACTTCAACAACGATTTCCTCGAGTTTTCAAATAAATTTCGCCGAGTGACGAGGCATTTGGCAACCTTAAGAGAGTCATAGATACTGCAGCCAGCTGCTCCCCCTTCTTTGAATCTTTCCTCTCTTTAATTCGTACCTTGGTGTCCTGCAGAAGCGACACGCCACCACCTGTATATGTTACCGTTGTCTGAGTTACTTCGACGACGATTTCCTCGAGTTTTCAAATAAATTTCGCCAAGTGACGAGGCATTTGGCTACCTTAAGAGAGTCATAGTTACTGCTGCCAGCTGCTCGACCTACTTTTATTCTTTCCACTCATTAGTTATTACTGTGGTCAGTCCTGCAGGAGCAATATGCCACTACATGTAAACCTTAACGTTGTCTGAGCTACCTTAACGAAGATATTCTCGAGTTTTCAAAAAAAATTTCACATGGTGACGAGGCTTTTGGCTGCCTTAAGAGAGTCATAGTACCCCTGCCTGCTGCTCCCACTTTTCTAAGCCCATTCTCTCTATCATTCTTGCTATGGCTGTCCTACAGAACCGATGTGCCACTATATGTCCACGTTAACGTCGTCACTGTTACTCCCACTACGAGTCTCTCGAGTTAGCAAATGTACCTCGCCGGGTGACGAGGCATTTGGCTACCTTAAGAGAGTCATAGTTACTGCAGCCAGCTGCTCCCCCTTCTTTGAATCTTTCCTCCCTTTAAATCGTACTGGGTTCAGTCCTGCAGAGCGATACGCCAACACCAAATGCCTCGTCATCCGGCGAGGTACATTTGCTAACTCGAGAGACCTGTAGTGGTGGTAACAGAGACGACGTTAACGTGGACATATAGTGGCACATCGGTTCTGTAGGACAGCCATAGCAAGAATGATAGAGAGAATGGGCTTAGAAAAGTGGGAGTAGCAGGCAGGGGTACTATGACTCCCTTAAGGTAGACAAATGCCTCGTCACCATGTAAAATTTTTTTTGAAAACTCGAGGATATTTTCCTTAAGGTAGCTCAGACAACGTTAAGGTTTACATGTAGTGGCATATTGCTCCTGCAGGACTGACCACAGTAATAATTAAAGAGTGGAAAGACAGAAAGTAGGTCGAGCAGCTGGCAGCAGTAACTATGACTCTCTTAAGGTAGCCAAATGCCTCGTCACTCGGCGAAATTTATTTGAAAACTCGAGGTAATCGTTGTTGAAGTAACGCAGACAACGGTAACATGGACAGGTGGTGGCGTAACGCTTCTGCAGGACACCAAGGTACGAATTAAAGAGAGGAAAGATTCAAAGAAGGGGGAGCAGCTGGCTGCAGTAACTATGACTCTCTTAAGGTAGCCAAATGCCTCGTCACTCGGCGAAATTTAATTGAAAACTCGAGGAAATCGTTGTTGAAGTAACTCAGACAACGGTAACATGGATAGGTGTTGGCGTATCGCTTCTGCAGGACTGACCACAGTACGAATTAAAGACAGGAAAGATTCAAAGAAGGGGGAGCAGCTGGCTGCAGTAACTATGATGCTTATAAGGTAACCAAATGCCTCGTCATCCGGCGAGGTACATTTGCTAACTCGAGAGACTCGTAGTGGGAGTAACAGAGACGACGTTAACGTGGACATATAGTGGCACATCGGTTCTGTAGGACAGCCATAGCAAGAATGGTAGAGAGAAAGGGCTTAGAAAAGTGGGAGCAGCAGGCAGGGGTACTATGACTCCCTTAAGGTAGCCAAATGCCTCGTCACCATGTAAAATTTTTTTTGAAAACTCGAGGATATTTTCCTTAAGGTAGCTCAGACAACGTTAAGGTTTACATGTAGTGGCATATTGCTCCTGCAGGACTGACCACAGTAATAATTAAAGAGTGGAAAGATAGAAAGTAGGTCGAGCAGCTGGCAGCAGTAACTATGACTCTCTTAAGGTAGCCAAATGCCTCGTCACTCGGCGAAATTTACTTGAAAACTCGAGGAAATCGTCGTTGAAGTAACTGATACAACGGTAACATGGACAGGTGGTGGCGTATCGCTTCTGCAGGACACCAAGGTACGAATTAAAGAGAGAGGAAAGATTCAAAGAAGGGGGTGCAGCTGGCTGCAGTAACTATGACTCTCTTAAGGTAGCCAAATGCCTCGTCACCCGGCGAGGTACATTTGCTAACTCGAGAGACTCGTAGCGGGAGTAACAGTGACGACGTTAACGTGGACATATAGTGGCACATCGGTACTGTAGGACAGCTATAGCAAGAATGATAGAGAGAATGGGCTTAGAAAAGTGGGAGCAGCAGGCAGGGGTACTATGACTCTCTTAAGGCAGCCAAAAGCCTCGTCACCATGTGAAATTTTTTTTGAAAACTCGAGAATATCTTCGTTAAGGTAGCTCATACAACGTTAAGGTTTACATGTAGTGGCATATTGCTCCTGCAGGACTGACCACAGTAATAACTAATGAGTGGAAAGAATGAAAGTAGGTCGAGCAGCTGGCAGCAGTAACTATGACTCTCTTAAGGTAGCCAAATGCCTCGTCAATTGGCGAAATTTATTTGAAAACTCGAGGAAATCGTCGTCGAAGTAACTCAGACAACGGTAACATATACAGGTGGTGGCGTGTCGCTTCTGCAGGACACCAAGGTACGAATTAAAGAGAGGAAGGATTCAAAGAAGGGGGAGCAGCTGGCTGCAGTAACTATGACTCTCTTAAGGTAGCCTAATGCCTCGTCACTCGGCGAAATTTATTTGAAAACTCGAGAGACTCGTAGTGGGAGTAACAGTGACGACGTTAACGTGGACATATAGTGGCACATCGGTTCTGTAGGACAGCCATAGCAAGAATGATAGAGAGAATGGGCTTAGAAAAGTGGGAGCAGCAGGCAGGGGTACTATGACTCTCTTAAGGTAGCCAAATGCCTCGTCACCATGTGAAATTGTTTTTGAGAACTCGAGGATATCATCGATAAGGTAGCTCAGACAATGTTAAGGTTTACATGTAGTGGCATATTGCTCCTGCAAAACTGACCACAGTAATAATTAAAGAGTGGAAAGAAAGAAAGTAGGTCGAGCAGCTGGCAGCGGTAACTATGACTCTCTTAAGGTAGCCAAATGCCTCGTCACTCGGAGAGATTTATTTGAAAACTCGAGGAAATCGTTGTTGAAGTAAATCAGACAACGGTAACATGCACAGGTGTTGGCGTATCGCTCTGAAGGACTGACCACAGTACGATTTAAAGGGAGGAAAGATTCAAAGAAGGGGGAGCAGCTGGCTGCAGTAACTATGACTCTCTTAAGGTAGCCAAATGCCTCGTCACCCGGCGAGGTACATTTGCTAACTCGAGAGACTCGTAGCGGGAGTAACAGTGACGACGTTAACGTGGACATATAGTGGCACATCGGTACTGTAGGACAGCTATAGCAAGAATGATAGAGAGAATGGGCTTAGAAAAGTGGGAGCAGCAGGCAGGGGTACTATGACTCCCTTAAGGCAGCCAAAAGCCTCGTCACCATGTGAAATTTTTTTTGAAAACTCGAGAATATCTTCGTTAAGGTAGCTCATACAACGTTAAGGTTTACATGTAGTGGCATATTGCTCCTGCAGGACTGACCACAGTAATAACTAATGAGTGGAAAGAATGAAAGTAGGTCGAGCAGCTGGCAGCAGTAACTATGACTCTCTTAAGGTAGCCAAATGCCTCGTCAATTGGCGAAATTTATTTGAAAACTCGAGGAAATCGTCGTCGAAGTAACTCAGACAACGGTAACATATACAGGTGGTGGCGTGTCGCTTCTGCAGGACACCAAGGTACGAATTAAAGAGAGGAAAGATTCAAAGAAGGAGGAGCAGCTGGCTGCAGTAACTATGACTCTCTTAAGGTAGCCAAATGCCTCATCACTCGGCGAAATTTATTTGAAAACTCGAGAGACTCGTAGTGGGAGTAACAGTGACGACGTTAACGTGGACATATAGTGGCACATCGGTTCTGTAGGACAGCCATAGCAAGAATGATAGAGAGAATGGGCTTAGAAAAGTGGGAGCAGCAGGCAGGGGTACTATGACTCTCTTAAGGTAGCCAAATGCCTCGTCATCATGTGAAATTGTTTTTGAGAACTCGAGGATATCATCGATAAGGTAGTTCAGACAATGTTAAGGTTTACATGTAGTGGTATATTGCTCCTGCAAAACTGAACACAGTAATAATTAAAGAGTGGAAAGAAAGAAAGTAGGTCGAGCAGCTGGCAGCGGTAACTATGACTCCCTTAAGGTAGCCAAATGCCTCGTCACTCGGAGAGATTTATTTGAAAACTCGAGGAAATCGTTGTTGAAGTAAATCAGACAACGGTAACATGCACAGGTGTTGGCGTATCGGTCTGAAGGACTGACCACAGTACGATTTAAAGGGAGGAAAGATTCAAAGAAGGGGGAGCAGCTGGCTGCAGTAACTATGACTCTCTTAAGGTAGCCAAATGCCTCGTCACCCGGCGAGGTACATTTGCTAACTCGAGAGACTCGTAGTGGGAGTAACAGTGACGACGTTAACGTGGACATATAGTGGCACATCGGTACTGTAGGACAGGTATAGCAAGAATGATAGAGAGAATGGGCTTAGAAAAGTGGGAGCAGCAGGCAGGGGTACTATGACTCTCTTAAGGCAGCCAAAAGCCTCGTCACCATGTGAAATTTTTTTTGAAAACTCGAGAATATCTTCGTTAAGGTAGCTCATACAACGTTAAGTTTTACATGTAGTGGCATATTGCTCCTGCAGGACTGACCACAGTAATAACTAACGAGTGGAAAGAATGAAAGTAGATCGAGCAGCTGGCAGCAGTAACTATGACTCTCTTAAGGTAGCCAAATGCCTCGTCAATTGGCGAAATTTATTTGAAAACTCGAGGAAATCGTCGTCGAAGTAACTCAGACATCGGTAACATATACAGGTGGTGGCGTGTCGCTTCTGCAGGACACCAAGGTACGAATTAAAGAGAGGAAAGATTCAAAGAAGGGGGAGCAGCTGGCTGCAGTAACTATGACTCTCTTAAGGTAGCCAAATGCCTCGTCACTCGGCGAAATTTATTTGAAAACTCGAGAGACTCGTAGTGGGAGTAACAGTGACGACGTTAACGTGGACATATAGTGACACATCGGTTCTGTAGGACAGCCATAGCAAGAATGATAGAGAGAATGGGCTTAGAAAAGTGGGAGCAGCAGGCAGGGGTACTATGACTCTCTTAAGGCAGCCAAAAGCCTCGTCACCATGTGAAATTTTTTTTGAATACTCGAGAATATCTTCGTTAAGGTAGCTCAGACAACGTTAAGGTTTACATGTAGTGGCATATTGCTCCTGCAGGACTGACCACAGTAATAACTAATGAGTGGAAAGAATGAGAGTAGGTCGAGCAGCTGGCAGCAGTAACTATGACTCTCTTAAGGTAGCCAAATGCCTCGTCACTTGGCGAAATTTATTTGAAAACTCGAGGAAATCGTCGTCGAAGTAACTCAGACAACGGTAACATATACAGGTGGTGGCGTGTCGCTTCTGCAGGACACCAAGGTACGAATTAAAGAGAGGAAAGATTCAAAGAAGGGGGAGCAGCTGGTTGCAGTAACTATGACTCTCTTAAGGTAGCCAAATGCCTCGTCATCCGGCGAGGTACATTTGCTAACTCGAGAGACTCGTAGTGGGAGTAACAGAGACGAGGTTAACGTAGACATATAGTGGCACATCGGTTCTGTAGGACAGCCATAGCAAGAATGGTAGAGAGAAAGGGCTTAGAAAAGTGGGAGCAGCAGGCAGGGGTACTGTGACTCCCTTAAGGTAGCCAAATGCCTCGTCACCATGTAAAACTTTTTTTGAAAACTCGAGGATATTTTCGTTAAGGTAGCTCAGACAACGTTAAGGTTTACATTTAGTGGCATATTGCTCCTGCAGGACTGACCACAGTAATAATTAAAGAGTGGAAAGAAAGAAAGTAGGTCGAGCAGCTGGCAGCAGTAACTATGACTCTCTTAAGGTAGCCAAATGCCTCGTCACTCGGCGAAATTTATTTGAAAACTCGAGGAAATCGTCGTTGAAGTAACTCAGACAACGGTAACATGGACAGGTGGTGGCGTATCGCTTCTGCAGGACACCAAGGTACGAATTAAAGAGAGGAAAGATTCAAAGAAGGGGGAGCAGCTGGCTGCAGTAACTATGACTCTCTTAAGGTAGCCAAATGCCTCGTCATCCGGCGAGGTACATTTGCTAACTCGAGAGACTCGTAGTGGGAGTAACAGTGACGACGTTAACGTGGACATATAGTGGCACATCGGTTCCGTAGGACAGGCCATAGCAAGAATGATAGAGAGAATGGGCTTAGAAAAGTGGGAGCAGCAGGCAGGAGTACTATGACTCTCTTAAGGTAGCCAAATGCCTCGTCACCATGTGAAATTGTTTTTGAGAACTCGTGGATATCATCGATAAGATAGCTCAGACAATGTTAAGGTTTACATGTAGTGGCATATTGCTCCTGCAAAACTGACCACAGTAATAATTAAAGAGTGGAAAGAAAGAAAGTAGGTCGAGCAGCTGGCAGCAGTAACTATGACTCTCTTAAGGTAGCCAAATGCCTCGTCACTCGGCGAGATTTATTTGAAAACTCGAGGAAATCGTTGTTGAAGTAAATCAGACAACGGTAACATGCACAGGTGTTGGCGTATCGCTCTGCAGGACTGACCACAGTACGATTTAAAGGGAGGAAAGATTCAAAGAAGGGGGAGCAGCTGGCTGCAGTAACTATGACTCTCTTAAGGTAGCCAAATGCCTCGTCACCCGGCGAGGTACATTTGCTAACTCGAGAGACTCGTAGTGGGAGTAACAGAGACGACGTTAACGTAGACATATAGTGGCACATCGGTTCTGTAGGACAGCCATAGCAAGAATGGTAGAGAGAAAGGGCTTAGAAAAGTACGAGCAGCAGGCAGGAGTACTATGACTCTCTTAAGGTAGCCAAATGCCTCGTCACCATGTGAAATTGTTTTTGAGAACTCGAGGATATCATCGATAAGGTAGCTCAGACAATGTTAAGGTTTACATGTAGTGGCATATTGCTTCTGCAAAACTGACCACAGTAATAATTAAAGAGTGGAATGAAAGAAAGTAGGTCGAGCAGCTGGCAGCGGTAACTATGACTCTCTTAAGGTAGCCAAATGCCTCGTCACTCGGAGAGATTTATTTGAAAACTCGAGGAAATCGTTGTTGAAGTAAATCAGACAACGGTAACATGCACAGGTGTTGGCGTATCGCTCTGAAGGACTGACCACAGTACGATTTAAAGGGAGGAAAGATTCAAAGAAGGGGGAGCAGCTGGCTGCAGTAACTATGACTCTCTTAAGGTAGCCAAATGCCTCGTCACCCGGCGAGGTACATTTGCTAACTCGAGAGACTCGTAGCGGGAGTAACAGTGACGACGTTAACGTGGACATATAGTGGCACATCGGTACTGTAGGACAGCTATAGCAAGAATGATAGAGAGAATGGGCTTAGAAAAGTGGGAGCAGCAGGCAGGGGTACTATGACTCTCTTAAGGCAGCCAAATGCCTCGTCACCATGTGAAATTGTTTTTGAAAACTCGTGGATATCATCGATAAGATAGCTCAGACAATGTTAAGGTTTACATGTCGTGGCATATTGCTCCTGCAAAACTGACCACAGTAATAATTAAAGAGTGGAAAGAAAGAAAGTAGGTCGAGCAGCTGGCAGCAGTAACTATGACTCTCTTAAGGTAGCCAAATGCCTCGTCACTCGGCGAGATTTATTTGAAAACTCGAGGAAATCGTTGTTGAAGTAAATCAGACAACGGTAACATGCACAGGTGTTGGCGTATCGCTCTGCAGGACTGACCACAGTACGATTTAAAGGGAGGAAAGATTCAAAGAAGGGGGAGCAGCTGGCTGCAGTAACTATGACTCTCTTAAGGTAGCCAAATGCCTCGTCACCCGGCGAGGTACATTTGCTAACTCGAGAGACTCGTAGTGGGAGTAACAGAGACGACGTTAACGTAGACATATAGTGGCACATCGGTTCTGTAGGACAGCCATAGCAAGAATGGTAGAGAGAAAGGGCTTAGAAAAGTGGGAGCAGCAGGCAGGAGTACTATGACTCTCTTAAGGTAGCCAAATGCCTCGTCACCATGTGAAATTGTTTTTGAGAACTCGAGGATATCATCGATAAGGTAGCTCAGACAATGTTAAGGTTTACATGTAGTGGCATATTGCTCCTGCAAAACTGACCACAGTAATAATTAAAGGGTGGAAAGAAGGAAAGTAGGTCGAGCAGCTGGCAGCGGTAACTATGACTCTCTTAAGGTAGCCAAATGCCTCGTCACTCGGAGAGATTTATTTGAAAACTCGAGGAAATCGTTGTTGAAGTAAATCAGACAACGGTAACATGCACAGGTGTTGGCGTATCGCTCTGAAGGACTGACCACAGTACGATTTAAAGGGAGGAAAGATTCAAAGAAGGGGGAGCAGCTGGCTGCAGTAACTATGACTCTCTTAAGGTAGCCAAATGCCTCGTCACCCGGCGAGGTACATTTGCTAACTCGAGAGACTCGTAGCGGGAGTAACAGTGACGACGTTAACGTGGACATATAGTGGCACATCGGTACTGTAGGACAGTTATAGCAAGAATGATAGAGAGAATGGGCTTAGAAAAGTGGGAGCAGCAGGCAGGGGTACTATGACTCTCTTAAGGCAGCCAAAAGCCTCGTCACCATGTGAAATTTTTTTTGAAAACTCGAGAATATCTTCGTTAAGGTAGCTCATACAACGTAAAGGTTTACATGTAGTGGCATATTGTTCCTGCAGGACTGACCACAGTAATAACTAATGAGTGGAAAGAATGAAAGTAGGTCGAGCAGCTGGCAGCAGTAACTATGACTCTCTTAAGGTAGCCAAATGCCTGGTCAATTGGCGAAATTTATTTGAAAACTCGAGGAAATCGTCGTCGAAGTAACTCAGACAACGGTAACATATACAGGTGGTGGCGTGTCGCTTCTGCAGGACACCAAGGTACGAATTAAAGAGAGGAAAGATTCAAAGAAGGGGGAGCAGCTGGTTGCAGTAACTATGACTCTCTTAAGGTAGCCAAATGCCTCGTCATCCGGCGAGGTACATTTGCTAACTCGAGAGACTCGTAGTGGGAGTAACAGAGACGACGTTAACGTAGACATATAGTGGCACATCGGTTCTGTAGGACAGCCATAGCAAGAATGGTAGAGAGAAAGGGCTTAAAAAAGTGGGAGCAGAAGGCAGGGGTACTATGACTCCCTTAAGGTAGCCAAATGCCTCGTCACCATGTAAAACTTTTTTTGAAAACTCGAGGATATTTTCGTTAAGGTAGCTCAGACAACGTTAAGGTTTACATTTAGTGGCATATTGCTCCTGCAGGACTGACCACAGTAATAATTAAAGAGTGGAAAGAAAGAAAGTAGGTCGAGCAGCTGGCAGCAGTAACTATGACTCTCTTAAGGTAGCCAAATGCCTCGTCACTCGGCGAAATTTATTTGAAAACTCGAGGAAATCGTCGTTGAAGTAACTCAGACAACGGTAACATGGACAGGTGGTGGCGTATCGCTTCTGCAGGACACCAAGGTACGAATTAAAGAGAGGAAAGATTCAAAGAAGGGGGAGCAGCTGGCTGCAGTAACTATGACTCTCTTAAGGTAGCCAAATGCCTCGTCATACGGCGACGTACATTTGCTAACTCGAGAGACTCGTAGTGGGAGTAACAGTGACGACGTTAACGTGGACATATAGTGGCACATCGGTTCCGTAGGACAGGCCATAGCAAGAATGATAGAGAGAATGGGCTTAGAAAAGTGGGAGCAGCAGGCAGGGGTACTATGACTCTCTTAAGGCAGCCAAAAGCCTCGTCACCATGTGAAATTTTTTTTGAAAACTCGAGAATATCTTCGTTAAGGTAGCTCAGACAACGTTAAGGTTTACATGTAGTGGCATATTGCTCCTGCAAAACTGACCACAGTAATAATTAAAGAGTGGAAAGAAAGAAAGTAGGTCGAGCAGCTGGCAGCAGTAACTATGACTCTCTTAAGGTAGCCAAATGCCTCGTCACTCGGCGTGATTTATTTGAAAACTCGAGGAAATCGTCGTTGAAGTAAATCAGACAACGATAACATGCATAGGTGTTGGCGTATCGCTCTGCAGGACTGACCACAGTACGATTTAAAGGGAGGAAAGATTCAAAGAAGGGGGAGCAGCTGGCTGCAGTAACTATGACTCTCTTAAGGTAGCCAAATGCCTCGTCACTTGGCGAAATTTATTTGAAAACTCGAGGAAATCGTCGTCGAAGTAACTCAGACAACGGTAACATATACAGGTGGTGGCGTGTCGCTTCTGCAGGACACCAAGGTACGAATTAAAGAGAGGAAGGATTCAAAGAAGGGGGAGCAGCTGGCTGCAGTAACTATGACTCTCTTAAGGTAGCCAAATGCCTCGTCACTCGGCGAAATTTATTTGAAAACTCGAGAGACTCGTAGTGGGAGTAACAGTGACGACGTTAACGTGGACATATAGTGGCACATCGGTTCTGTAGGACAGCCATAGCAAGAATGATAGAGAGAATGGGCTTAGAAAAGTGGGAGCAGCAGGCAGGGGTACTATGACTCTCTTAAGGCAGCCAAAAGCCTCGTCACCATGTGAAATTTTTTTTGAAAACTCGAGAATATCTTCGTTAAGGTAGCTCAGACAACGTTAAGGTTTACATGTAGTGGCATATTGCTCCTGCAGGACTGACCACAGTAATAATTAAAGAGTGGAAAGAAAGAAAGTAGGTCGAGCAGCTGGCAGCAGTAACTATGACTCTCTTAAGGTAGCCAAATGCCTCGTCACTCGGCGAAATTTATTTGAAAACTCGAGGAAATCGTCGTTGAAGTAACTCAGACAACGGTAACATGGACAGGTGGTGGCGTATCGCTTCTGCAGGACACCAAGGTACGAATTAAAGAGAGGAAAGATTCAAAGAAGGGGGAGCAGCTGGCTGCAGTAACTATGACGCTTATAATGTAGCCAAATGCCTCGTCATCCGGCGAGGTACATTTGCTAACTCGAGAGACTCGTAGTGGGAGTAACAGTGACGACGTTAACGTGGACATATAGTGGCACATCGGTTCCATAGGACAGGCCATAGCAAGAATGATAGAGAGAATGGGCTTAGAAAAGTGGGAGCAGCAGGCAGGAGTACTATGACTCTCTTAAGGTAGCCAAATGCCTCGTCACCATGTGAAATTGTTTTTGAAAACTCGTGGATATCATCGATAAGATAGCTCAGACAATGTTAAGGTTTACATGTAGTGGCATATTGCTCCTGCAGGACTGACCACAGTAATAAATAAAGAGTGGAAAGAAAGAAAGTAGGTCGAGCAGCTGGCAGCAGCAACTATGACTCTCTTAAGGTACCCAAATGCCTCGTCACTCGGCGAGATTTATTTGAAAACTCGAGGAAATCGTTGTTGAAGTAAATCAGACAACGGTAACATGCACAGGTGTTGGCGTATCGCTCTGCAGGACAGACCACAGTACGATTTAAAGGGAGGAAAGATTCAAAGAAGGGGGAGCAGCTGGCTGCAGTAACTATGACTCTCTTAAGGTAGCCAAATGCCTTGTCACCCGGCGAGGTACATTTGCTAACTCGAGAGACTCGTAGTGGGAGTAGCAGTGACGACGTTAACGTGGACATATAGTGGCACATCGGTTCTGTAGGACAGCCATAGCAAGAATGATAGAGAGAATGGGCTTTGAAAAGTGGGAGCAGCAGGCAGGGGTAGTATGACTCTCTTAAGGCAGCCAAAAGCCTCGTCACCATGTGAAATTTTTTTTGAAAACTCGAGAATATCTTCGTTAAGGTAGCTCAGACAACGTTAAGGTTTACATGTAGTGGCATATTGCTCCTGCAAAACTGACCACAGTAATAATTAAAGAGTGGAAAGAAAGAAAGTAGGTCGAGCAGCTGGCAGCAGTAACTATGACTCTCTTAAGGTAGCCAAATGCCTCGTCACTCGGCGTGATTTATTTGAAAACTCGAGGAAATCGTCGTTGAAGTAAATCAGACAACGATAACATGCATAGGTGTTGGCGTATCGCTCTGCAGGACTGACCACAGTACGATTTAAAGGGAGGAAAGATTCAAAGAAGGGGGAGCAGCTGGCTGCAGTAACTATGACTCTCTTAAGGTAGCCAAATGCCTCGTCACCCGGCGTGGTACATTTGCTAACTCGAGAGACTCGTAGCGGGAGTAACAGTGACGACGTTAACGTGGACATATAGTGGCACATCGGTACTGTAGGACAGCCATAGCAAGAATGATAGAGAGAATGGGCTTAGAAAAGTGGGAGCAGCAGGCAGGGGTACTATGACTCTCTTAAGGCAGCCAAAAGCCTCGTCACCATGTGAAATTTTTTTTGAAAACTCGAGAATATCTTCGTTAAGGTAGCTCATACAACGTTAAGGTTTACATGTAGTGGCATATTGCTCCTGCAGGACTGACCACAGTAATAACTAATGAGTGGAAAGAATGAAAGTAGGTCGAGCAGCTGGCAGCAGTAACTATGACTCTCTTAAGGTAGCGTAATGCCTCGTCAATTGGCGAAATTTATTTGAAAACTCGAGGAAATCGTCGTCGAATTAACTCAGACAACGGTAACATATACAGGTGGTGGCGTGTCGCTTCTGCAGGACACCAAGGTACGAATTAAAGAGAGGAAAGATTCAAAGAAGGGGGAGCAGCTGGCTGCAGTAACTATGACTCTCTTAAGGTAGCCAAATGCCTCGTCACTCGGCGAAATTTATTTGAAAACTCGAGAGACTCGTAGTGGGAGTAACAGTGACGACGTTAACGTGGACATATAGTGGCACATCGGTTCTGTGGGACAGCCATAGCAAGAATGATAGAGAGAATGGGCTTAGAAAAGTGGGAGCAGCAGGCAGGGGT
This sequence comes from Schistocerca serialis cubense, assembly GCF_023864345.2. NCBI lineage: Eukaryota > Metazoa > Arthropoda > Insecta > Orthoptera > Acrididae > Schistocerca > Schistocerca serialis. Next base: position 21,828,280 of record NW_026047583.1, on the reverse strand, counting down.
ACTATGACTCTCTTAAGGCAGCCAAAAGCCTCGTCACCATGTGAAATTTTTTTTGAAAACTCGAGAATATCTTCGTTAAGGTAGCTCAGACAACGTTAAGGTTTACATGTAGTGGCATATTGCTCCTGCAGGACTGACCACAGTAATAACTAATGAGTGGAAAGAATGAAAGTAGGTCGAGCAGCTGGCAGCAGTAACTATGACTCTCTTAAGGTAGCCAAATGCCTCGTCACTTGGCGAAATTTATTTGAAAACTCGAGGAAATCGTCGTCGAAGTAACTCAGACAACGGTAACATATACAGGTGGTGGCGTGTCGCTTCTGCAGGACACCAAGGTACGAATTAAAGAGAGGAAAGATTCAAAGAAGGGGGAGCAGCTGGTTGCAGTAACTATGACTCTCTTAAGGTAGCCAAATGCCTCGTCATCCGGCGAGGTACATTTGCTAACTCGAGAGACTCGTAGTGGGAGTAACAGAGACGACGTTAACGTAGACATATAGTGGCACATCGGTTCTGTAGGACAGCCATAGCAAGAATGGTAGAGAGAAAGGGCTTAAAAAAGTGGGAGCAGAAGGCAGGGGTACTATGACTCCCTTAAGGTAGCCAAATGCCTCGTCACCATGTAAAACTTTTTTTGAAAACTCGAGGATATTTTCGTTAAGGTAGCTCAGACAACTTTAAGGTTTACATTTAGTGGCATATTGCTCCTGCAGGACTGACCACAGTAATAATTAAAGAGTGGAAAGAAAGAAAGTAGGTCGAGCAGCTGGCAGCAGTAACTATGACTCTCTTAAGGTAGCCAAATGCCTCGTCACTCGGCGAAATTTATTTGAAAACTCGAGGAAATCGTCGTTGAAGTAACTCAGACAACGGTAACATGGACAGGTGGTGGCGTATTGCTTCTGCAGGACACCAAGGTACGAATTAAAGAGAGGAAAGATTCAAAGAAGGGGGAGCAGCTGGCTGCAGTAACTATGACGCTTATAATGTAGCCAAATGCCTCGTCATCCGGCGAGGTACATTTGCTAACTCGAGAGACTCGTAGTGGGAGTAACAGTGACGACGTTAACGTGGACATATAGTGGCACATCGGTTCCATAGGACAGGCCATAGCAAGAATGATAGAGAGAATGGGCTTAGAAAAGTGGGAGCAGCAGGCAGGAGTACTATGACTCTCTTAAGGTAGCCAAATGCCTCGTCACCATGTAAAATTGTTTTTGAAAACTCGTGGATATCATCGATAAGATAGCTCAGACAATGTTAAGGTTTACATGTAGTGGCATATTGCTCCTGCAAAACTGACCACAGTAATAATTAAAGAGTGGAAAGAAAGAAAGTAGGTCGAGCAGCTGGCAGCAGTAACTATGACTCTCTTAAGGTAGCCAAATGCCTCGTCACTCGGCGAGATTTATTTGAAAACTCGAGGAAATCGTTGTTGAAGTAAATCAGACAACGGTAACATGCACAGGTGTTGGCGTATCGCTCTGCAGGACTGACCACAGTACGATTTAAAGGGAGGAAAGATTCAAAGAAGGGGGAGCAGCTGGCTGCAGTAACTATGACTCTCTTAAGGTAGCCAAATGCCTTGTCACCCGGCGAGGTACATTTGCTAACTCGAGAGACTCGTAGTGGGAGTAGCAGTGACGACGTTAACGTGGACATATAGTGGCACATCGGTTCTGTAGGACAGCCATAGCAAGAATGATAGAGAGAATGGGCTTTGAAAAGTGGGAGCAGCAGGCAGGGGTACTATGACTCTCTTAAGGCAGCCAAAAGCCTCGTCACCATGTGAAATTTTTTTTGAAAACTCGAGAATATCTTCGTTAAGGTAGCTCAGACAACGTTAAGGTTTACATGTAGTGGCATATTGCTCCTGCAGAACTGACCACAGTAATAATTAAAGAGTGGAAAGAAAGAAAGTAGGTCGAGCAGCTGGCAGCAGTAACTATGACTCTCTTAAGGTAGCCAAATGCCTCGTCACTCGGCGAGATTTATTTGAAAACTCGAGGAAATCGTCGTTGAAGTAAATCAGACAACGATAACATGCATAGGTGTTGGCGTATCGCTCTGCAGGACTGACCACATTACGATTTAAAGGGAGGAAAGATTCAAAGAAGGGGGAGCAGCTGGCTGCAGTAACTATGACTCTCTTAAGGTAGCCAAATGCCTCGTCATCCGCCGAGGTACATTTGCTAACTCGAGAGACTCGTAGTGGGAGTAACAGAGACGACGTTAACGTAGACATATAGTGGCACATCGGTTCTGTAGGACATCCATAGCAAGAATGGTAGAGAGAAAGGGCTTAGAAAAGTGGGAGCAGCAGGCAGGGGTACTATGACTCCCTTAAGGTAGCCAAATGCCTCGTCACCATGTAAAACTTTTTTTGAAAACTCGAGGATATTTTCGTTAAGGTAGCTCAGACAACGTTAAGGTTTACATTTAGTGGCATATTGCTCCTGCAGGACTGACCACAGTAATAATTAAAGAGTGGAAAGAAAGAAAGTAGGTCGAGCAGCTGGCAGCAGTAACTATGACTCTCTTAAGGTAGCCAAATGCCTCGTCACTCGGCGAAATTTATTTGAAAACTCGAGGAAATCGTCGTTGAAGTAACTCAGACAACGGTAACATGGACAGGTGGTGGCGTATCGCTTCTGCAGGACACCAAGGTACGAATTAAAGAGAGGAAAGATTCAAAGAAGGGGGAGCAGCTGGCTGCAGTAACTATGACTCTCTTAAGGTAGCCAAATGCCTCGTCATACGGCGACGTACATTTGCTAACTCGAGAGACTCGTAGTGGGAGTAACAGTGACGACGTTAACGTGGACATATAGTGGCACAACGGTTCCGTAGGACAGGCCATAGCAAGAATGATAGAGAGAATGGGCTTAGAAAAGTGGGAGCAGCAGGCAGGAGTACTATGACTCTCTTAAGGTAGCCAAATGCCTCGTCACCATGTGAAATTGTTTTTGAAAACTCGTGGATATCATCGATAAGATAGCTCAGACAATGTTAAGGTTTACATGTAGTGGCATATTGCTCCTGCAAAACTGACCACAGTAATAATTAAAGAGTGGAAAGAAAGAAAGTAGGTCGAGCAGCTGGCAGCAGTAACTATGACTCTCTTAAGGTATCCAAATGCCTCGTCACTCGGCGAGATTTATTTGAAAACTCGAGGAAATCGTTGTTGAAGTAAATCAGACAACGGTAACATGCACAGGTGTTGGCGTATCGCTCTGCAGGACTGACCACAGTACGATTTGAAGGGAGGAAAGATTCAAAGAAGGGGGAGCAGCTGGCTGCAGTAACTATGACTCTCTTAAAGTAGCCAAATGCCTTGTCACCCGGCGAGGTACATTTGCTAACTCGAGAGACTCGTAGTGGGAGTAGCAGTGACGACGTTAACGTGGACATATAGTGGCACATCGGTTCTGTATGACAGCCATAGCAAGAATGGTAGAGAGAAAGGGCTTAGAAAAGTGGGAGCAGCAGGCAGGGGTACTATGACTCCCTTAAGGTAGCCAAATGCCTCGTCACCATGTAAAACTTTTTTTGAAAACTCGAGGATATTTTTGTTAAGGTAGCTCAGACAACGTTAAGGTTTACATTTAGTGGCATATTGCTCCTGCAGGACTGACCACAGTAATAATTAAAGAGTGGAAAGAAAGAAAGTAGGTCGAGCAGCTGGCAGCAGTAACTATGACTCTCTTAAGGTAGCCAAATGCCTCGTCACTCGGCGAAATTTATTTGAAAACTCGAGGAAATCGTCGTTGAAGTAACTCAGACAACGGTAACATGGACAGGTGGTGGCGTATCGCTTCTGCAGGACACCAAGGTACGAATTAAAGAGAGGAAAGATTCAAAGAAGGGGGAGCAGCTGGCTGCAGTAACTATGACTCTCTTAAGGTAGCCAAATGCCTCGTCATACGGCGACGTACATTTGCTAACTCGAGAGACTCGTAGTGGGAGTAACAGTGACGACGTTAACGTGGACATATAGTGGCACATCGGTTCCGTAGGACAGGCCATAGCAAGAATGATAGAGAGAATGGGCTTAGAAGAGTGGGAGCAGCAGGCAGGGGTACTATGACTCTCTTAAGGTAGCCAAATGCCTCGTCACCATGTGAAATTGTTTTTGAAAACTCGTGGATATCATCGATAAGATAGCTCAGACAATGTTAAGGTTTACATGTAGTGGCATATTGCTCCTGCAAAACTGACCACAGTAATAATTAAAGAGTGGAAAGAAAGAAAGTAGGTCGAGCAGCTGGCAGAAGTAACTATGACTCTCTTAAGGTATCCAAATGCCTCGTCACTCGGCGAGATTTATTTGAAAACTCGAGGAAATCGTTGTTGAAGTAAATCAGACAACGGTAACATGCACAGGTGTTGGCGTATCGCTCTGCAGGACTGACCACAGTACGATTTGAAGGGAGGAAAGATTCAAAGAAGGGGGAGCAGCTGGCTGCAGTAACTATGACTCTCTTAAGGTAGCCAAATGCCACGTCACCCGGCGAGGTACATTTGCTAACTCGAGAGACTCGTAGTGGGAGTAGCAGTGACGACGTTAACGTGGACATATAGTGGCACATCGGTTCTGTAGGACAGCCATAGCAAGAATGATAGAGAGAATGGGCTTAGAAAAGTGGGAGCAGCAGGCAGGGGTACTATGACTCTCTTAAGGCAGCCAAAAGCCTCGTCACCATGTGAAATTTTTTTTGAAAACTCGAGAATATCTTCGTTAAGGTAGCTCAGACAACGTTAAGGTTTACATGTAGTGGCATATTGCTCCTGCAGAACTGACCACAGTAATAATTAAAGAGTGGAAAGAAAGAAAGTAGGTCGAGCAGCTGGCAGCAGTAACTATGACTCTCTTAAGGTAGCCAAATGCCTCGTCACTCGGCGTGATTTATTTGAAAACTCGAGGAAATCGTCGTTGAAGTAAATCAGACAACGATAACATGCATAGGTGTTGGCGTATCGCTCTGCAGGACTGACCACAGTACGATTTAAAGGGAGGAAAGATTCAAAGAAGGGGGAGCAGCTGGCTGCAGTAACTATGACTCTCTTAAGGTAGCCAAATGCCTCGTCACCCGGCGTGGTACATTTGCTAACTCGAGAGACTCGTAGCGGGAGTAACAGTGACGACGTTAACGTGGACATATAGTGGCACATCGGTACTGTAGGACAGCCATAGCAAGAATGATAGAGAGAATGGGCTTAGAAAAGTGGGAGCAGCAGGCAGGGGTACTATGACTCTCTTAAGGCAGCCAAAAGCCTCGTCACCATGTGAAATTTTTTTTGAAAACTCGAGAATATCTTCGTTAAGGTAGCTCATACAACGTTAAGGTTTACATGTAGTGGCATATTGCTCCTGCAGGACTGACCACAGTAATAACTAATGAGTGGAAAGAATGAAAGTAGGTCGAGCAGCTGGCAGCAGTAACTATGACTCTCTTAAGGTAGCCAAATGCCTCGTCAATTGGCGAAATTTATTTGAAAACTCGAGGAACTCGTCGTCGAAGTAACTCAGACAACGGTAACATATACAGGTGGTGGCGTGTCGCTTCTGCAGGACACCAAGGTACGAATTAAAGAGAGGAAAGATTCAAAGAAGGGGGAGCAGCTGGTTGCAGTAACTATGACTCTCTTAAGGTAGCCAAATGCCTCGTCATCCGCCGAGGTACATTTGCTAACTCGAGAGACTCGTAGTGGGAGTAACAGAGACGACGTTAACGTAGACATATAGTGGCACATCGGTTCTGTAGGACATCCATAGCAAGAATGGTAGAGAGAAAGGGCTTAGAAAAGTGGGAGCAGCAGGCAGGGGTACTATGACTCCCTTAAGGTAGCCAAATGCCTCGTCACCATGTAAAACTTTTTTTGAAAACTCGAGGATATTTTCGTTAAGGTAGCTCAGACAACGTTAAGGTTTACATTTAGTGGCATATTGCTCCTGCAGGACTGACCACAGTAATAATTCAAGAGTGGAAAGAAAGAAAGTAGGTCGAGCAGCTGGCAGCAGTAACTATGACTCTCTTAAGGTAGCCAAATGCCTCGTCACTTGGCGAAATTTATTTGAAAACTCGAGGAAATCGTCGTCGAAGTAACTCAGACAACGGTAACATATACAGGTGGTGGCGTGTCGCTTCTGCAGGACACCAAGGTACGAATTAAAGAGAGGAAAGATTCAAAGAAGGGGGAGCAGCTGGTTGCAGTAACTATGACTCTCTTAAGGTAGCCAAATGCCTCGTCATCCGGCGAGGTACATTTGCTAACTCGAGAGACTCGTAGTGGGAGTAACAGAGACGACGTTAACGTAGACATATAGTGGCACATCGGTTCTGTAGGACAGCCATAGCAAGAATGGTAGAGAGAAAGGGCTTAAAAAAGTGGGAGCAGAAGGCAGGGGTACTATGACTCCCTTAAGGTAGCCAAATGCCTCGTCACCATGTAAAACTTTTTTTGAAAACTCGAGGATATTTTCGTTAAGGTAGCTCAGACAACTTTAAGGTTTACATTTAGTGGCATATTGCTCCTGCAGGACTGACCACAGTAATAATTAAAGAGTGGAAAGAAAGAAAGTAGGTCAAGCAGCTGCCAGCAGTAACTATGACTCTCTTAAGGTAGCCAAATGCCTCGTCACTCGGCGAAATTTATTTGAAAACTCGAGGAAATCGTCGTTGAAGTAACTCAGACAACGGTAACATGGACAGGTGGTGGCGTATTGCTTCTGCAGGACACCAAGGTACGAATTAAAGAGAGGAAAGATTCAAAGAAGGGGGAGCAGCTGGCTGCAGTAACTATGACGCTTATAATGTAGCCAAATGCCTCGTCATCCGGCGAGGTACATTTGCTAACTCGAGAGACTCGTAGTGGGAGTAACAGTGACGACGTTAACGTGGACATATAGTGGCACATCGGTTCCATAGGACAGGCCATAGCAAGAATGATAGAGAGAATGGGCTTAGAAAAGTGGGAGCAGCAGGCAGGAGTACTATGACTCTCTTAAGGTAGCCAAATGCCTCGTCACCATGTAAAATTGTTTTTGAAAACTCGTGGATATCATCGATAAGATAGCTCAGACAATGTTAAGGTTTACATGTAGTGGCATATTGCTCCTGCAAAACTGACCACAGTAATAATTAAAGTGTGGAAAGAAAGAAAGTAGGTCGAGCAGCTGGCAGCAGTAACTATGACTCTCTTAAGGTAGCCAAATGCCTCGTCACTCGGCGAGATTTATTTGAAAACTCGAGGAAATCGTTGTTGAAGTAAATCAGACAACGGTAACATGCACAGGTGTTGGCGTATCGCTCTGCAGGACTGACCACAGTACGATTTAAAGGGAGGAAAGATTCAAAGAAGGGGGAGCAGCTGGCTGCAGTAACTATGACTCTCTTAAGGTAGCCAAATGCCTTGTCACCCGGCGAGGTACATTTGCTAACTCGAGAGACTCGTAGTGGGAGTAGCAGTGACGACGTTAACGTGGACATATAGTGGCACATCGGTTCTGTAGGACAGCCATAGCAAGAATGATAGAGAGAATGGGCTTTGAAAAGTGGGAGCAGCAGGCAGGGGTACTATGACTCTCTTAAGGCAGCCAAAAGCCTCGTCACCATGTGAAATTTTTTTTGAAAACTCGAGAATATCTTCGTTAAGGTAGCTCAGACAACGTTAAGGTTTACATGTAGTGGCATATTGCTCCTGCAGAACTGACCACAGTAATAATTAAAGAGTGGAAAGAAAGAAAGTAGGTCGAGCAGCTGGCAGCAGTAACTATGACTCTCTTAAGGTAGCCAAATGCCTCGTCACTCGGCGAGATTTATTTGAAAACTCGAGGAAATCGTCGTTGAAGTAAATCAGACAACGATAACATGCATAGGTGTTGGCGTATCGCTCTGCAGGACTGACCACATTACGATTTAAAGGGAGGAAAGATTCAAAGAAGGGGGAGCAGCTGGCTGCAGTAACTATGACTCTCTTAAGGTAGCCAAATGCCTCGTCATCCGCCGAGGTACATTTGCTAACTCGAGAGACTCGTAGTGGGAGTAACAGAGACGACGTTAACGTAGACATATAGTGGCACATCGGTTCTGTAGGACATCCATAGCAAGAATGGTAGAGAGAAAGGGCTTAGAAAAGTGGGAGCAGCAGGCAGGGGTACTATGACTCCCTTAAGGTAGCCAAATGCCTCGTCACCATGTAAAACTTTTTTTGAAAACTCGAGGATATTTTCGTTAAGGTAGCTCAGACAACGTTAAGGTTTACATTTAGTGGCATATTGCTCCTGCAGGACTGACCACAGTAATAATTAAAGAGTGGAAAGAAAGAAAGTAGGTCGAGCAGCTGGCAGCAGTAACTATGACTCTCTTAAGGTAGCCAAATGCCTCGTCACTCGGCGAAATTTATTTGAAAACTCGAGGAAATCGTCGTTGAAGTAACTCAGACAACGGTAACATGGACAGGTGGTGGCGTATCGCTTCTGCAGGACACCAAGGTACGAATTAAAGAGAGGAAAGATTCAAAGAAGGGGGAGCAGCTGGCTGCAGTAACTATGACTCTCTTAAGGTAGCCAAATGCCTCGTCATACGGCGACGTACATTTGCTAACTCGAGAGACTCGTAGTGGGAGTAACAGTGACGACGTTAACGTGGACATATAGTGGCACAACGGTTCCGTAGGACAGGCCATAGCAAGAATGATAGAGAGAATGGGCTTAGAAAAGTGGGAGCAGCAGGCAGGAGTACTATGACTCTCTTAAGGTAGCCAAATGCCTCGTCACCATGTGAAATTGTTTTTGAAAACTCGTGGATATCATCGATAAGATAGCTCAGACAATGTTAAGGTTTACATGTAGTGGCATATTGCTCCTGCAAAACTGACCACAGTAATAATTAAAGAGTGGAAAGAAAGAAAGTAGGTCGAGCAGCTGGCAGCAGTAACTATGACTCTCTTAAGGTATCCAAATGCCTCGTCACTCGGCGAGATTTATTTGAAAACTCGAGGAAATCGTTGTTGAAGTAAATCAGACAACGGTAACATGCACAGGTGTTGGCGTATCGCTCTGCAGGACTGACCACAGTACGATTTGAAGGGAGGAAAGATTCAAAGAAGGGGGAGCAGCTGGCTGCAGTAACTATGACTCTCTTAAGGTAGCCAAATGCCTTGTCACCCGGCGAGGTACATTTGCTAACTCGAGAGACTCGTAGAGGGAGTAGCAGTGACGACGTTAACGTGGACATATAGTGGCACATCGGTTCTGTATGACAGCCATAGCAAGAATGGTAGAGAGAAAGGGCTTAGAAAAGTGGGAGCAGCAGGCAGGGGTACTATGACTCCCTTAAGGTAGCCAAATGCCTCGTCACCATGTAAAACTTTTTTTGAAAACTCGAGGATATTTTTGTTAAGGTAGCTCAGACAACGTTAAGGTTTACATTTAGTGGCATATTGCTCCTGCAGGACTGACCACAGTAATAATTAAAGAGTGGAAAGAAAGAAAGTAGGTCGAGCAGCTGGCAGCAGTAACTATGACTCTCTTAAGGTAGCCAAATGCCTCGTCACTCGGCGAAATTTATTTGAAAACTCGAGGAAATCGTCGTTGAAGTAACTCAGACAACGGTAACATGGACAGGTGGTGGCGTATCGCTTCTGCAGGACACCAAGGTACGAATTAAAGAGAGGAAAGATTCAAAGAAGGGGGAGCAGCTGGCTGCAGTAACTATGACTCTCTTAAGGTAGCCAAATGCCTCGTCATACGGCGACGTACATTTGCTAACTCGAGAGACTCGTAGTGGGAGTAACAGTGACGACGTTAACGTGGACATATAGTGGCACATCGGTTCCGTAGGACAGGCCATAGCAAGAATGATAGAGAGAATGGGCTTAGAAGAGTGGGAGCAGCAGGCAGGGGTACTATGACTCTCTTAAGGTAGCCAAATGCCTCGTCACCATGTGAAATTGTTTTTGAAAACTCGTGGATATCATCGATAAGATAGCTCAGACAATGTTAAGGTTTACATGTAGTGGCATATTGCTCCTGCAAAACTGACCACAGTAATAATTAAAGAGTGGAAAGAAAGAAAGTAGGTCGAGCAGCTGGCAGAAGTAACTATGACTCTCTTAAGGTATCCAAATGCCTCGTCACTCGGCGAGATTTATTTGAAAACTCGAGGAAATCGTTGTTGAAGTAAATCAGACAACGGTAACATGCACAGGTGTTGGCGTATCGCTCTGCAGGACTGACCACAGTACGATTTGAAGGGAGGAAAGATTCAAAGAAGGGGGAGCAGCTGGCTGCAGTAACTATGACTCTCTTAAGGTAGCCAAATGCCTTGTCACCCGGCGAGGTACATTTGCTAACTCGAGAGACTCGTAGTGGGAGTAGCAGTGACGACGTTAACGTGGACATATAGTGGCACATCGGTTCTGTAGGACAGCCATAGCAAGAATGATAGAGAGAATGGGCTTAGAAAAGTGGGAGCAGCAGGCAGGGGTACTATGACTCTCTTAAGGCAGCCAAAAGCCTCGTCACCATGTGAAATTTTTTTTGAAAACTCGAGAATATCTTCGTTAAGGTAGCTCAGACAACGTTAAGGTTTACATGTAGTGGCATATTGCTCCTGCAGAACTGACCACAGTAATAATTAAAGAGTGGAAAGAAAGAAAGTAGGTCGAGCAGCTGGCAGCAGTAACTATGACTCTCTTAAGGTAGCCAAATGCCTCGTCACTCGGCGTGATTTATTTGAAAACTCGAGGAAATCGTCGTTGAAGTAAATCAGACAACGATAACATGCATAGGTGTTGGCGTATCGCTCTGCAGGACTGACCACAGTACGATTTAAAGGGAGGAAAGATTCAAAGAAGGGGGGGCAGCTGGCTGCAGTAACTATGACTCTCTTAAGGTAGCCAAATGCCTCGTCACCCGGCGTGGTACATTTGCTAACTCGAGAGACTCGTAGCGGGAGTAACAGTGACGACGTTAACGTGGACATATAGTGGCACATCGGTACTGTAGGACAGCCATAGCAAGAATGATAGAGAGAATGGGCTTAGAAAAGTGGGAGCAGCAGGCAGGGGTACTATGACTCTCTTAAGGCAGCCAAAAGCCTCGTCACCATGTGAAATTTTTTTTGAAAACTCGAGAATATCTTCGTTAAGGTAGCTCATACAACGTTAAGGTTTACATGTAGTGGCATATTGCTCCTGCAGGACTGACCACAGTAATAACTAATGAGTGGAAAGAATGAAAGTAGGTCGAGCAGCTGGCAGCAGTAACTATGACTCTCTTAAGGTAGCCAAATGCCTCGTCAATTGGCGAAATTTATTTGAAAACTCGAGGAAATCGTCGTCGAAGTAACTCAGACAACGGTAACATATACAGGTGGTGGCGTGTCGCTTCTGCAGGACACCAAGGTACGAATTAAAGAGAGGAAAGATTCAAAGAAGGGGGAGCAGCTGGCTGCAGTAACTATGACTCTCTTAAGTTAGCCAAATGCCTCGTCACTCGGCGAAATTTATTTGAAAACTCGAGAGACTCGTAGTGGGAGTAACAGTGACGACGTTAACGTGGACATATAGTGGCACATCGGTTCTGTAGGACAGCCATGGCAAGAATGATAGAGAGAATGGGCTTAGAAAAGTGGGAGCAGCAGGCAGGGGTACTATGACTCTCTTAAGGCAGCCAAAAGCCTCGTCACCATGTGAAATTTTTTTTGAAAACTCGAGAATATCTTCGTTAAGGTAGCTCAGACAACGTTAAGGTTTACATGTAGTGGCATATTGCTCCTGCAGGGCTGACCACAGTAATAACTAATGAGTGGAAAGAATGAAAGTAGGTCGAGCAGCTGGCAGCAGTAACTATGACTCTCTTAAGGTAGCCAAATGCCTCGTCACTTGGCGAAATTTATTTGAAAACTCGAGGAAATCGTCGTCGAAGTAACTCAGACAACGGTAACATATACAGGTGGTGGCGTGTCGCTTCTGCAGGACACCAAGGTACGAATTAAAGAGAGGAAAGATTCAAAGAAGGGGGAGCAGCTGGCTGCAGTAACTATGACTCTCTTAAGGTAGCCAAATGCCTCGTCATCCGCCGAGGTACATTTGCTAACTCGAGAGACTCGTAGTGGGAGTAGCAGTGACGACGTTAACGTGGACATATAGTGGCACATCGGTTCTGTATGACAGCCATAGCAAGAATGGTAGAGAGAAAGGGCTTAGAAAAGTGGGAGCAGCAGGCAGGGGTACTATGACTCCCTTAAGGTAGCCAAATGCCTCGTCACCATGTAAATCTTTTTTTGAAAACTCGAGGATATTTTTGTTAAGGTAGCTCAGACAACGTTAAGGTTTACATTTAGTGGCATATTGCTCCTGCAGGACTGACCACAGTAATAATTAAAGAGTGGAAAGAAAGAAAGTAGGTCGAGCAGCTGGTAGCAGTAACTATGACTCTCTTAAGGTAGCCAAATGCCTCGTCACTCGGCGAAATTTATTTGAAAACTCGATGAAATCGTCGTTGAAGTAACTCAGACAACGGTAACATGGACAGGTGGTGGCGTATCGCTTCTGCAGGACACCAAGGTACGAATTAAAGAGAGGAAAGATTCAAAGAAGGGGTAGCAGCTGGCTGCAGTAACTATGACTCTCTTAAGGTAGCCAAATGCCTCGTCATACGGCGACGTACATTTGCTAACTCGAGAGACTCGTAGTGGGAGTAACAGTGACGACGTTAACGTGGACATATAGTGGCACATCGGTTCCGTAGGACAGGCCATAGCAAGAATGATAGAGAGAATGGGCTTAGAAAAGTGGTAGCAGCAGGCAGGAGTACTATGACTCTCTTAAGGTAGCCAAATGCCTCGTCACCATGTGAAATTGTTTTTGAAAACTCGTGGATATCATCGATAAGATAGCTCAGACAATGTTAAGGTTTACATGTAGTAGCATATTGCTCCTGCAAAACTGACCACAGTAATAATTAAAGAGTGGAAAGAAAGAAAGTAGGTCGAGCAGCTGGCAGCAGTAACTATGACTCTCTTAAGGTATCCAAATGCCTCGTCACTCGGCGAGATTTATTTGAAAACTCGAGGAAATCGTTGTTGAAGTAAATCAGACAACGGTAACATGCACAGGTGTTGGCGTATCGCTCTGCAGGACTGACCACAGTACGATTTGAAGGGAGGAAAGATTCAAAGAAGGGGGAGCAGCTGGCTGCAGTAACTATGACTCTCTTAAGGTAGCCAAATGCCTAGTCATCCGGCGAGGTACATTGGCTAACTCGAGAGACTCGTAGTGGGAGTAGCAGTGACGACGTTAACGTGGACATATAGTGGCACATCGGTTCTGTAGGACAGCCATAGCAAGAATGATAGAGAGAATGGGCTTAGAAAAGTGGGAGCAGCAGGCAGGGGTACTATGACTCTCTTAAGGCAGCCAAAAGCCTCGTCACCATGTGAAATTTTTTTTGAAAACTCGAGAATATCTTCGTTAAGGTAGCTCAGACAACGTTAAGGTTTACATGTAGTGGCATATTGCTCCTGCAGAACTGACCACAGTAATAATTAAAGAGTGGAAAGAAAGAAAGTAGGTCGAGCAGCTGGCAGCAGTAACTATGACTCTCTTAAGGTAGCCAAATGCCTCGTCACTCGGCGTGATTTATTTGAAAACTCGAGGAAATCGTCGTTGAAGTAAATCAGACAACGATAACATGCATAGGTGTTGGCGTATCGCTCTGCAGGACTGACCACAGTACGATTTAAAGGGAGGAAAGATTCAAAGAAGGGGGAGCAGCTGGCTGCAGTAACTATGACTCTCTTGAGGTAGCCAAATGCCTCGTCACCCGGCGTGGTACATTTGCTAAATCGAGAGACTCGTAGCGGGAGTAACAGTGACGACGTTAACGTGGACATATAGTGGCACATCGGTACTGTAGGACAGCCATAGCAAGAATGATAGAGAGAATGGGCTTAGAAAAGTGGGAGCAGCAGGCAGGGGTACTATGACTCTCTTAAGGCAGCCAAAAGCCTCGTCACCATGTGAAATTTTTTTTGAAAACTCGAGAATATCTTCGTTAAGGTAGCTCAGACAACGTTAAGGTTTACATGTAGTGGCATATTGCTCCTGCAGGACTGACCACAGTAATAACTAATGAGTGGAAAGAATGAAAGTTGGTCGAGCAGCTGGCAGCAGTAACTATGACTCTCTTAAGGTAGCCAAATGCCTCGTCAATTGGCGAAATTTATTTGAAAACTCGAGGAAATCGTCGTCGAAGTAACTCAGACAACGGTAACATATACAGGTGGTGGCGTGTCGCTTCTGCAGGACACCAAGGTACGAATTAAAGAGAGGAAAGATTCAAAGAAGGGGGAGCAGCTGGCTGCAGTAACTATGACTCTCTTAAGGTAGCCAAATGCCTCGTCACTCGGCGAAATTTATTTGAAAACTCGAGAGACTCGTAGTGGGAGTAACAGTGACGACGTTAACGTGGACATATAGTGGCACATGGGTTCTGTAGGACAGCCATGGCAAGAATGATAGAGAGAATGGGCTTAGAAAAGTGGGAGCAGCAGGCAGGGGTACTATGACTCTCTTAAGGCAGCCAAAAGCCTCGTCACCATGTGAAATTTTTTTTGAAAACTTGAGAATATCTTCGTTAAGGTAGCTCAGACAACGTTAAGGTTTACATGTAGTGGCATATTGCTCCTGCAGGACTGACCACAGTAATAACTAATGAGTGGAAAGAATGAAAGTAGGTCGAGCAGCTGGCAGCAGTAACTATGACTCTCTTAAGGTAGCCAAATGCCTCGTCACTTGGCGAAATTTATTTGAAAACTCGAGGAAATCGTCGTCGAAGTAACTCAGACAACGGTAACATATACAGGTGGTGGCGTGTCGCTTCTGCAGGACACCAAGGTACGAATTAAAGAGAGGAAAGATTCAAAGAAGGGGGAGCAGCTGGTTGCAGTAACTATGACTCTCTTAAGGTAGCCAAATGCCTCGTCATCCGGCGAGGTACATTTGCTAACTCGAGAGACTCGTAGTGGGAGTAACAGAGACGTCGTTAACGTAGACATATAGTGGCACATCGGTTCTGTAGGACAGCCATAGCAAGAATGGTAGAGAGAAAGGGCTTAGAAAAGTGGGAGCAGAAGGCAGGGGTACTATGACTCCCTTAAGGTAGCCAAATGCCTCGTCACCATGTAAAACTTTTTTTGAAAACTCGAGGATATTTTCGTTAAGGTAGCTCAGACAACTTTAAGGTTTACATTTAGTGGCATATTGCTCCTGCAAAACTGACCACAGTAATAATTAAAGAGTGGAAAGAAAGAAAGTAGGTCGAGCAGCTGGCAGCAGTAACTATGACTCTCTTAAGGTAGCCAAATGCCTCGTCACTCGGCGAAATTTATTTGAAAACTCGAGGAAATCGTCGTTGAAGTAACTCAGACAACGGTAACATGGACAGGTGGTGGCGTATCGCTTCTGCAGGACACCAAGGTACGAATTAAAGAGAGGAAAGATTCAAAGAAGGGGGAGCAGCTGGCTGCAGTAACTATGACTCCCTTAAGGTAGCCAAATGCCTTGTCACCATGTGAAATTGTTTTTGAAAACTCGTGGATATCATCGATAAGATAGCTCAGACAATGTTAAGGTTTACATGTAGTGGCATATTGCTCCTGCAAAACTGACCACAGTAATAATTAAAGAGTGGAAAGAAAGAAAGTCGGTCGAGCAGCTGGCAGCAGTAACTATGACTCTCTTAAGGTAGCCAAATGCCTCGTCACTCGGCGAGATTTATTTGAAAACTCGAGGAAATCGTTGTTGAAGTAAATCAGACAACGGTAACATGCACAGGTGTTGGCGTATCGCTCTGCAGGACTGACCACAGTACGATTTAAAGGGTGGAAAGATTCAAAGAAGGGGGAGCAGCTGGCTGCAGTAACTATGACTCCCTTAAGGTAGCCAAATGCCTTGTCACCCGGCGAGGTACATTTGCTAACTCGAGAGACTCGTAGTGGGAGTAGCAGTGACGACGTTAACGTGGACATATAGTGGCACATCGGTTCTGTAGGACAGCCATAGCAAGAATGATAGAGAGAATGGGCTTTGAAAAGTGGGAGCAGCAGGCAGGGGTAGTATGACTCTCTTAAGGCAGCCAAAAGCCTCGTCACCATGTGAAATTTTTTTTGAAAACTCGAGAATATCTTCGTTAAGGTAGCTCAGACAACGTTAAGGTTTACATGTAGTGGCATATTGCTCCTGCAGAACTGACCACAGTAATAATTAAAGAGTGGAAAGAAAGAAAGTAGGTCGAGCAGCTGGCAGCAGTAACTATGACTCTCTTAAGGTAGCCAAATGCCTCGTCACTCGGCGAGATTTATTTGAAAACTCGAGGAAATCGTCGTTGAAGTAAATCAGACAACGATAACATGCATAGGTGTTGGCGTATCGCTCTGCAGGACTGACCACATTACGATTTAAAGGGAGGAAAGATTCAAAGAAGGGGGAGCAGCTGGCTGCAGTAACTATGACTCTCTTAAGGTAGCCAAATGCCTCGTCATCCGCCGAGGTACATTTGCTAACTCGAGAGACTCGTAGTGGGAGTAACAGAGACGACGTTAACGTAGACATATAGTGGCACATCGGTTCTGTAGGACATCCATAGCAAGAATGGTAGAGAGAAAGGGCTTAGAAAAGTGGGAGCAGCAGGCAGGGGTACTATGACTCCCTTAAGGTAGCCAAATGCCTCGTCACCATGTAAAACTTTTTTTGAAAACTCGAGGATATTTTCGTTAAGGTAGCTCAGACGACTTTAAGGTTTACATTTAGTGGCATATTGCTCCTGCAGGACTGACCACAGTAATAATTAATGAGTGGAAAGAAAGAAAGTAGGTCGAGCAGCTGGCAGCAGTAACTATGACTCTCTTAAGGTAGCCAAATGCCTCGTCACTCGGCGAAATTTATTTGAAAACTCGAGGAAATCGTCGTTGAAGTAACTCAGACAACGGTAACATGGACAGGTGGTGGCGTATCGCTTCTGCAGGACACCAAGGTACGAATTAAAGAGAGGAAAGATTCAAAGAAGGGGTAGCAGCTGGCTGCAGTAACTATGACTCTCTTAAGGTAGCCAAATGCCTCGTCATACGGCGACGTACATTTGCTAACTCGAGAGACTCGTAGTGGGAGTAACAGTGACGACGTTAACGTGGACATATAGTGGCACATCGGTTCCGTAGGACAGGCCATAGCAAGAATGATAGAGAGAATGGGCTTAGAAAAGTGGGAGCAGCAGGCAGGAGTACTATGACTCTCTTAAGGTAGCCAAATGCCTCGTCACCATGTGAAACTGTTTTTGAAAACTCGTGGATATCATCGATAAGATAGCTCAGACAATGTTAAGGTTTACATGTAGTGGCATATTGCTCCTGCAAAACTGACCACAGTAATAATTAAAGAGTGGAAAGAAAGAAAGTAGGTCGAGCAGCTGGCAGCAGTAACTATGACTCTCTTAAGGTAGCCAAATGCCTCGTCACTCGGCGAGATTTATTTGAAAACTCGAGGAAATCGTTGTTGAAGTAAATCAGACAACGGTAACATGGACAGGTGGTGGCGTATCGCTTCTGCAGGACACCAAGGTACGAATTAAAAAGAGGAAAGATTCAAAGAAGGTTAGCAGCTGCCTGCAGTAACTATGACGCTCTTAAGGTAGCCAAATGCCTCGTCATCCGGCGAGGTACATTTGCTAACTCGAGAGACTCGTAGTGGGAGTAACAGAGACGACGTTATCGTGGACATATAGTGGCACATCGGTTCTGTACGACAGCCATAGCAAGAATGATAGAGAGAAAGGGCTTAGAAAAGTGGGAGCAGCAGGCAGGGGTACTATGACTCCCTTAAGGTAGCCAAATGCCTCGTCACCATGTAAATTTTTTTTTGAAAACTCGAGGATATTTTCGTTAAGGTAGCTCAGACACCGTTAAGGTTAACATGTAGTGGCATATTGCTCCTGCAGGACTGACCACAGTAATAATTAAAGAGTGGAAAGAAAGAAAGTAGGTCGAGCAGCTGGCAGCAGTAACTATGACTCTCTTAAGGTAGCCAAATGCCTCGTCACTCGGCGAAATTTACTTGAAAACTCGAGGAAATCGTCGTTGACGTAACTGATACAACGGTAACATGGACAGGTGGTGGCGTATCGCTTCTGCAGGACTGACCACAGTACGATTTTAAGGGAGGAAAGATTCAAGGAAGGGGGAGCAGCTGGCTGCAGTAACTATGACTCTCTTAAGGTAGCCAAATGCCTCGTCATCCGCCGAGGTACATTTGCTAACTCGAGAGACTCGTAGTGGGAGTAACAGAGACGACGTTAACGTAGACATATAGTGGCACATCGGTTCTGTAGGACATCCATAGCAAGAATGGTAGAGAGAAAGGGCTTAGAAAAGTGGGAGCAGCAGGCAGGGGTACTATGACTCCCTTAAGGTAGCCAAATGCCTCGTCACCATGTAAAATTTTTTTTGAAAACTCGAGGATATCATCGATAAGGTAGCTCAGACAATGTTAAGGTTTACATGTAGTGGCATATTGCTCCTGCAGAACTGACCACAGTAATAATTAAAGAGTGGAAAGAAAGAAAGTAGGTCGAGCAGCTGGCAGCAGTAACTATGACTCTCTTAAGGTAGCCAAATGCCTCGTCACTCGGCGAGATTTATTTGAAAACTCGAGGAAATCGTCGTTGAAGTAAATCAGACAACGATAACATGCATAGGTGTTGGCGTATCGCTCTGCAGGACTGACCACATTACGATTTAAAGGGAGGAAAGATTCAAAGAAGGGGGAGCAGCTGGCTGCTGAAACTATGACTCTCTTAAGGTAGCCAAATGTCTCGTCACCCGGCGAGGTACATTTGCTAACTCGAGAGACTCGTAGTGGGAGTAACAGTGACGACGTTAACGTGGACATATAGTGGCACATCGGTTCTGTAGGACAGCCATAGCAAGAATGATAGAGAGAATGGGCTTAGAAAAGTGGGAGCAGCAGGCAGGGGTACTATGACTCTCCTAAGGCAGCCAAAAGCCTCGTCACCATGTGAAATTTTTTTTGAAAACTCGAGAATATCTTCGTTAAGGTAGCTCAGACAACGTTAAGGTTTACATGTAGTGGCATATTGCTCCTGCAGGACTGACCACAGTAATAACTAATGAGTGGAAAGAATGAAAGTAGGTCGAGCAGCTGGCAGCAGTAACTATGACTCTCTTAAGGTAGCCAAATGCCTCGTCACTCGGCGAAATTTATTTGAAAACTCGAGGAAATCGTCGTCGAAGTAACTCAGACAACGGTAACATGGACAGGTGGTGGCGTATCGCTTCTGCAGGACACCAAGGTACGAATTAAAGAGAGGAAAGATTCAACGAAGGGGGAGCAGCTGGCTGCAGTAACTATGACTCTCTTAAGGTAGCCAAATGCCTCGTCATCCGGCGAGGAACATTTGCTAACTCGAGAGACTCGTAGTGGGAGTAACAGAGACGACGTTAACGTAGACATATAGTGGCACATCGGTTCTGTAGGACAGCCATAGCAAGAATGGTAGAGAGAAAGGGCTTAGAAAAGTGGGAGCAGAAGGCAGGGGTACTATGACTCCCTTAAGGTAGCCAAATGCCTCGTCACCATGTAAAACTTTTTTTGAAAACTCGAGGATATTTTCGTTATGGTAGCTCAGACAACTTTAAGGTTTACATTTAGTGGCATATTGCTCCTGCAGGACTGACCACAGTAATAATTAATGAGTGGAAAGAAAGAAAGTAGGTCGAGCAGCTGGCAGCAGTAACTATGACTCTCTTAAGGTAGCCAAATGCCTCGTCACTCGGCGAAATTTACTTGAAAACTCGAGGAAATCGTCGTTGAAGTAACTGATACAACGGTAACATGGACAGGTGGTGGCGTATCGCTTCTGCAGGACTGACCACAGTACGATTTTAAGGGAGGAAAGATTCAAGGAAGGGGGAGCAGCTGGCTGCAGTAACTATGACTCTCTTAAGGTAGCCAAATGCCTCGTCATCCGCCGAGGTACATTTGCTAACTCGAGAGACTCGTAGTGGGAGTAACAGAGACGACGTTAACGTAGACATATAGTGGCACATCGGTTCTGTAGGACATCCATAGCAAGAATGGTAGAGAGAAAGGGCTTAGAAAAGTGGGAGCAGCAGGCAGGGGTACTATGACTCCCTTAAGGTAGCCAAATGCCTCGTCACCATGTAAAATTTTTTTTGAAAACTCGAGGATATCATCGATAAGGTAGCTCAGACAATGTTAAGGTTTACATGTAGTGGCATATTGCTCCTGCAGAACTGACCACAGTAATAATTAAAGAGTGGAAAGAAAGAAAGTAGGTCGAGCAGCTGGCAGCAGTAACTATGACTCTCTTAAGGTAGCCAAATGCCTCGTCACTCGGCGAGATTTATTTGAAAACTCGAGGAAATCGTCGTTGAAGTAAATCAGACAACGATAACATGCATAGGTGTTGGCGTATCGCTCTGCAGGACTGACCACATTACGATTTAAAGGGAGGAAAGATTCAAAGAAGGGGGAGCAGCTGGCTGCTGAAACTATGACTCTCTTAAGGTAGCCAAATGCCTCGTCACCCGGCGAGGTACTTTTGCTAACTCGAGAGACTCGTAGTGGGAGTAACAGTGACGACGTTAACGTGGACATATAGTGGCACATCGGTTCTGTAGGACAGCCATAGCAAGAATGATAGAGAGAATGGGCTTAGAAAAGTGGGAGCAGCAGGCAGGGGTACTATGACTCTCCTAAGGCAGCCAAAAGCCTCGTCACCATGTGAAATTTTTTTTGAAAACTCGAGAATATCTTCGTTAAGGTAGCTCAGACAACGTTAAGGTTTACATGTAGTGGCATATTGCTATTGCAGGACTGACCACAGTAATAACTAATGAGTGGAAAGAATGAAAGTAGGTCGAGCAGCTGGCAGCAGTAACTATGACTCTCTTAAGGTAGCCAAATGCCTCGTCACTCGGCGAAATTTATTTGAAAACTCGAGGAAATCGTCGTCGAAGTAACTCAGACAACGGTAACATGGACAGGTGGTGGCGTATCGCTTCTGCAGGACACCAAGGTACGAATTAAAGAGAGGAAAGATTCAAAGAAGGGGGAGCAGCTGGCTGCAGTAACTATGACTCTCTTAAGGTAGCCAAATGCCTCGTCATCCGGCGAGGAACATTTGCTAACTCGAGAGACTCGTAGTGGGAGTAACAGAGACGACGTTAACGTAGACATATAGTGGCACATCGGTTCTGTAGGACAGCCATAGCAAGAATGGTAGAGAGAAAGGGCTTAGAAAAGTGGGAGCAGAAGGCAGGGGTACTATGACTCCCTTAAGGTAGCCAAATGCCTCGTCACCATGTAAAACTTTTTTTGAAAACACGAGGATATTTTCGTTATGGTAGCTCAGACAACTTTAAGGTTTACATTTAGTGGCATATTGCTCCTGCAGGACTGACCACAGCAATAATTAATGAGTGGAAAGAAAGAAAGTAGGTCGAGCAGCTGGCAGCAGTAACTATGACTCTCTTAAGGTAGCCAAATGCCTCGTCACTCGGCGAAATTTATTTGAAAACTCGAGGAAATCGTCGTTGAAGTAACTCAGACAACGGTAACATGGACAGGTGGTGGCGTATCGCTTCTGCAGGACACCAAGGTACGAATTAAAGAGAGGAAAGATTCAAAGAAGGGGGAGCAGCTGGCTGCAGTAACTATGACGCTTATAATGTAGCCAAATGCCTCGTCATCCGGCGAGGTACATTTGCTAACTCGAGAGACTCGTAGTGGGAGTAACAGTGACGACGTTAACGTGGACATATAGTGGCACATCGGTTCCGTAGGACAGGCCATAGCAAGAATGATAGAGAGAATGGGCTTAGAAAAGTGGGAGCAGCAGGCAGGAGTACTATGACTCTCTTAAGGTAGCCAAATGCCTCGTCACCATGTGAAATTGTTTTTGAAAACTCGTGGATATCATCGATAAGATAGCTCAGACAATGTTAAGGTTTACATGTAGTGGCATATTGCTCCTGCAAAACTGACCACAGTAATAATTAAAGAGTGGAAAGAAAGAAAGTAGGTCGAGCAGCTGGCAGCAGTAACTATGACTCTCTTAAGGTAGCCAAATGCCTCGTCACTCGGCGAGATTTATTTGAAAACTCGAGGAAATCGTTGTTGAAGTAAATCAGACAACGGTAACATGGACAGGTGGTGGCGTATCGCTTCTGCAGGACACCAAGGTACGAATTAAAAAGAGGAAAGATTCAAAGAAGGTTAGCAGCTGCCTGCAGTAACTATGACGCTCTTAAGGTAGCCAAATGCCTCGTCATCCGGCGAGGTACATTTGCTAACTCGAGAGACTCGTAGTGGGAGTAACAGAGACGACGTTATCGTGGACATATAGTGGCACATCGGTTCTGTAGGACAGCCATAGCAAGAATGATAGAGAGAAAGGGCTTAGAAAAGTGGGAGCAGCAGGCAGGGGTACTATGACTCCCTTAAGGTAGCCAAATGCCTCGTCACCATGTAAAATTTTTTTTGAAAACTCGAGGATATTTTCGTTAAGGTAGCTCAGACAACGTTAAGGTTTACATGTAGTGGCATATTGCTCCTGCAGGACTGACCACAGTAATAATTAAAGAGTGGACAGAAAGAAAGTAGGTCGAGCAGCTGGCAGCAGTAACTATGACTCTCTTAAGGTAGCCAAATGCCTCGTCACTCGGCGAAATTTACTTGAAAACTCGAGGAAATCGTCGTTGAAGTAACTGATACAACGGTAACATGGACAGGTGGTGGCGTATCGCTTCTGCAGGACACCAAGGTACGAATTAAAGAGAGGAAAGATTCAAACAAGGGGGAGCAGCTGGCTGCAGTAACTATGACGCTTATAATGTAGCCAAATGCCTCGTCATCCGGCGAGGTACATTTGCTAACTCGAGAGACTCGTAGTGGGAGTAACAGTGACGACGTTAACGTGGACATATAGTGGCACATCGGTTCCGTAGGACAGGCCATAGCAAGAATGATAGAGAGAATGGGCTTAGAAAAGTGGGAGCAGCAGGCAGGAGTACTATGACTCTCTTAAGGTAGCCAAATGCCTCGTCACCATGTGAAACTGTTTTTGAAAACTCGTGGATATCATCGATAAGATAGCTCAGACAATGTTAAGGTTTACATGTAGTGGCATATTGCTCCTGCAAAACTGACCACAGTAATAATTAAAGAGTGGAAAGAAAGAAAGTAGGTCGAGCAGCTGGCAGCAGTAACTATGACTCTCTTAAGGTAGCCAAATGCCTCGT
This sequence comes from Schistocerca serialis cubense, assembly GCF_023864345.2. Lineage (NCBI taxonomy): Eukaryota > Metazoa > Arthropoda > Insecta > Orthoptera > Acrididae > Schistocerca > Schistocerca serialis. Next base: position 21,804,935 of record NW_026047583.1, on the reverse strand, counting down.
CACTCGGCGAGATTTATTTGAAAACTCGAGGAAATCGTTGTTGAAGTAAATCAGACAACGGTAACATGGACAGGTGGTGGCGTATCGCTTCTGCAGGACACCAAGGTACGAATTAAAAAGAGGAAAGATTCAAAGAAGGTTAGCAGCTGCCTGCAGTAACTATGACGCTCTTAAGGTAGCCAAATGCCTCGTCATCCGGCGAGGTACATTTGCTAACTCGAGAGACTCGTAGTGGGAGTAACAGAGACGACGTTATCGTGGACATATAGTGGCACATCGGTTCTGTACGACAGCCATAGCAAGAATGATAGAGAGAAAGGGCTTAGAAAAGTGGGAGCAGCAGGCAGGGGTACTATGACTCCCTTAAGGTAGCCAAATGCCTCGTCACCATGTAAAATTTTTTTTGAAAACTCGAGGATATTTTCGTTAAGGTAGCTCAGACACCGTTAAGGTTAACATGTAGTGGCATATTGCTCCTGCAGGACTGACCACAGTAATAATTAAAGAGTGGAAAGAAAGAAAGTAGGTCGAGCAGCTGGCAGCAGTAACTATGACTCTCTTAAGGTAGCCAAATGCCTCGTCACTCGGCGAAATTTACTTGAAAACTCGAGGAAATCGTCGTTGAAGTAACTGATACAACGGTAACATGGACAGGTGGTGGCGTATCGCTTCTGCAGGACTGACCACAGTACGATTTTAAGGGAGGAAAGATTCAAGGAAGGGGGAGCAGCTGGCTGCAGTAACTATGACTCTCTTAAGGTAGCCAAATGCCTCGTCATCCGCCGAGGTACATTTGCTAACTCGAGAGACTCGTAGTGGGAGTAACAGAGACGACGTTAACGTAGACATATAGTGGCACATCGGTTCTGTAGGACATCCATAGCAAGAATGGTAGAGAGAAAGGGCTTAGAAAAGTGGGAGCAGCAGGCAGGGGTACTATGACTCCCTTAAGGTAGCCAAATGCCTCGTCACCATGTAAAATTTTTTTTGAAAACTCGAGGATATCATCGATAAGGTAGCTCAGACAATGTTAAGGTTTACATGTAGTGGCATATTGCTCCTGCAGAACTGACCACAGTAATAATTAAAGAGTGGAAAGAAAGAAAGTAGGTCGAGCAGCTGGCAGCAGTAACTATGACTCTCTTAAGGTAGCCAAATGCCTCGTCACTCGGCGAGATTTATTTGAAAACTCGAGGAAATCGTCGTTGAAGTAAATCAGACAACGATAACATGCATAGGTGTTGGCGTATCGCTCTGCAGGACTGACCACATTACGATTTAAAGGGAGGAAAGATTCAAAGAAGGGGGAGCAGCTGGCTGCTGAAACTATGACTCTCTTAAGGTAGCCAAATGCCTCGTCACCCGGCGAGGTACTTTTGCTAACTCGAGAGACTCGTAGTGGGAGTAACAGTGACGACGTTAACGTGGACATATAGTGGCACATCGGTTCTGTAGGACAGCCATAGCAAGAATGATAGAGAGAATGGGCTTAGAAAAGTGGGAGCAGCAGGCAGGGGTACTATGACTCTCCTAAGGCAGCCAAAAGCCTCGTCACCATGTGAAATTTTTTTTGAAAACTCGAGAATATCTTCGTTAAGGTAGCTCAGACAACGTTAAGGTTTACATGTAGTGGCATATTGCTATTGCAGGACTGACCACAGTAATAACTAATGAGTGGAAAGAATGAAAGTAGGTCGAGCAGCTGGCAGCAGTAACTATGACTCTCTTAAGGTAGCCAAATGCCTCGTCACTCGGCGAAATTTATTTGAAAACTCGAGGAAATCGTCGTCGAAGTAACTCAGACAACGGTAACATGGACAGGTGGTGGCGTATCGCTTCTGCAGGACACCAAGGTACGAATTAAAGAGAGGAAAGATTCAAAGAAGGGGGAGCAGCTGGCTGCAGTAACTATGACTCTCTTAAGGTAGCCAAATGCCTCGTCATCCGGCGAGGAACATTTGCTAACTCGAGAGACTCGTAGTGGGAGTAACAGAGACGACGTTAACGTAGACATATAGTGGCACATCGGTTCTGTAGGACAGCCATAGCAAGAATGGTAGAGAGAAAGGGCTTAGAAAAGTGGGAGCAGAAGGCAGGGGTACTATGACTCCCTTAAGGTAGCCAAATGCCTCGTCACCATGTAAAACTTTTTTTGAAAACACGAGGATATTTTCGTTATGGTAGCTCAGACAACTTTAAGGTTTACATTTAGTGGCATATTGCTCCTGCAGGACTGACCACAGCAATAATTAATGAGTGGAAAGAAAGAAAGTAGGTCGAGCAGCTGGCAGCAGTAACTATGACTCTCTTAAGGTAGCCAAATGCCTCGTCACTCGGCGAAATTTATTTGAAAACTCGAGGAAATCGTCGTTGAAGTAACTCAGACAACGGTAACATGGACAGGTGGTGGCGTATCGCTTCTGCAGGACACCAAGGTACGAATTAAAGAGAGGAAAGATTCAAAGAAGGGGGAGCAGCTGGCTGCAGTAACTATGACGCTTATAATGTAGCCAAATGCCTCGTCATCCGGCGAGGTACATTTGCTAACTCGAGAGACTCGTAGTGGGAGTAACAGTGACGACGTTAACGTGGACATATAGTGGCACATCGGTTCCGTAGGACAGGCCATAGCAAGAATGATAGAGAGAATGGGCTTAGAAAAGTGGGAGCAGCAGGCAGGAGTACTATGACTCTCTTAAGGTAGCCAAATGCCTCGTCACCATGTGAAATTGTTTTTGAAAACTCGTGGATATCATCGATAAGATAGCTCAGACAATGTTAAGGTTTACATGTAGTGGCATATTGCTCCTGCAAAACTGACCACAGTAATAATTAAAGAGTGGAAAGAAAGAAAGTAGGTCGAGCAGCTGGCAGCAGTAACTATGACTCTCTTAAGGTAGCCAAATGCCTCGTCACTCGGCGAGATTTATTTGAAAACTCGAGGAAATCGTTGTTGAAGTAAATCAGACAACGGTAACATGGACAGGTGGTGGCGTATCGCTTCTGCAGGACACCAAGGTACGAATTAAAAAGAGGAAAGATTCAAAGAAGGTTAGCAGCTGCCTGCAGTAACTATGACGCTCTTAAGGTAGCCAAATGCCTCGTCATCCGGCGAGGTACATTTGCTAACTCGAGAGACTCGTAGTGGGAGTAACAGAGACGACGTTATCGTGGACATATAGTGGCACATCGGTTCTGTAGGACAGCCATAGCAAGAATGATAGAGAGAAAGGGCTTAGAAAAGTGGGAGCAGCAGGCAGGGGTACTATGACTCCCTTAAGGTAGCCAAATGCCTCGTCACCATGTAAAATTTTTTTTGAAAACTCGAGGATATTTTCGTTAAGGTAGCTCAGACAACGTTAAGGTTTACATGTAGTGGCATATTGCTCCTGCAGGACTGACCACAGTAATAATTAAAGAGTGGACAGAAAGAAAGTAGGTCGAGCAGCTGGCAGCAGTAACTATGACTCTCTTAAGGTAGCCAAATGCCTCGTCACTCGGCGAAATTTACTTGAAAACTCGAGGAAATCGTCGTTGAAGTAACTGATACAACGGTAACATGGACAGGTGGTGGCGTATCGCTTCTGCAGGACACCAAGGTACGAATTAAAGAGAGGAAAGATTCAAACAAGGGGGAGCAGCTGGCTGCAGTAACTATGACTCTCTTAAGGTAGCCAAATGCCTCGTCATCCGCCGAGGTACATTTGCTAACTCGAGAGACTCGTAGTGGGAGTAACAGAGACGACGTTAACGTAGACATATAGTGGCACATCGGTTCTGTAGGACATCCATAGCAAGAATGGTAGAGAGAAAGGGCTTAGAAAAGTGGGAGCAGCAGGCAGGGGTACTATGACTCCCTTAAGGTAGCCAAATGCCTCGTCACCATGTAAAATTTTTTTTGAAAACTCGAGGATATCATCGATAAGGTAGCTCAGACAATGTTAAGGTTTACATGTAGTGGCATATTGCTCCTGCAGAACTGACCACAGTAATAATTAAAGAGTGGAAAGAAAGAAAGTAGGTCGAGCAGCTGGCAGCAGTAACTATGACTCTCTTAAGGTAGCCAAATGCCTCGTCACTCGGCGAGATTTATTTGAAAACTCGAGGAAATCGTCGTTGAAGTAAATCAGACAACGATAACATGCATAGGTGTTGGCGTACCGTTCTGCAGGACTGACCACAGTACGATTTAAAGGGAGGAAAGATTCAAAGAAGGGGGAGCAGCTGGCTGCAGTAACTATGACTCTCTTAAGGTAGCCAAATGCCTTGTCACCCGGCGAGGTACATTTGCTAACTCGAGAGACTCGTAGTGGGAGTAGCAGTGACGACGTTAACGTGGACATATAGTGGCACATCGGTTCTGTAGGACAGCCATAGCAAGAATGATAGAGAGAATGGGCTTTGAAAAGTGGGAGCAGCAGGCAGGGGTAGTATGACTCTCTTAAGGCAGCCAAAAGCCTCGTCACCATGTGAAATTTTTTTTGAAAACTCGAGAATATCTTCGTTAAGGTAGCTCAGACAACGTTAAGGTTTACATGTAGTGGCATATTGCTCCTGCAGAACTGACCACAGTAATTATTAAAGAGAGGAAAGAAAGAAAGTAGGTCGAGCAGCTGGCAGCAGTAACTATGACTCTCTTAAGGTAGCCAAATGCCTCGTCACTCGGCGAGATTTATTTGAAAACTCGAGGAAATCGTCGTTGAAGTAAATCAGACAACGATAACATGCATAGGTGTTGGCGCATCGCTCTGCAGGACTGACCACATTACGATTTAAAGGGAGGAAAGATTCAAAGAAGGGGGAGCAGCTGGCTGCAGTAACTATGACTCTCTTAAGGTAGCCAAATGCCTCGTCATCCGCCGAGGTACATTTGCTAACTCGAGAGACTCGTAGTGGGAGTAACAGAGACGACGTTAACGTAGACATGTAGTGGCACATCGGTTCTGTAGGACATCCATAGCAAGAATGGTAGAGAGAAAGGGCTTAGAAAAGTGGGAGCAGCAGGCAGGGGTACTATGACTCCCTTAAGGTAGCCAAATGCCTCGTCACCATGTAAAATTTTTTTTTTAAAACTCGAGGATATTTTCGTTAAGGTAGCTCAGACAACGTTAAGGTTTACATGTAGTGGCATATTGCTCCTGCAGGACTGACCACAGTAATAATTAAAGAGTGGAAAGAAAGAAAGTAGGTCGAGCAGCTGGCAGCAGTAACTATGACTCTCTTAAGGTAGCCAAATGCCTCGTCACTCGGCGAAATTTACTTGAAAACTCGAGGAAATCGTCGTTGAAGTAACTGATACAACGGTAACATGGACAGGTGGTGGCGTATCGCTTCTGCAGGACACCAAGGTACGAATTAAAGAGAGGAAAGATTCAAACAAGGGGGAGCAGCTGGCTGCAGTAACTATGACTCTCTTAAGGTAGCCAAATGCCTCGTCATCCGCCGAGGTACATTTGCTAACTCGAGAGACTCGTAGTGGGAGTAACAGAGACGACGTTAACGTAGACATATAGTGGCACATCGGTTCTGTAGGACATCCATAGCAAGAATGGTAGAGAGAAAGGGCTTAGAAAAGTGGGAGCAGCAGGCAGGGGTACTATGACTCCCTTAAGGTAGCCAAATGCCTCGTCACCATGTAAAATTTTTTTTGAAAACTCGAGGATATCATCGATAAGGTAGCTCAGACAATGTTAAGGTTTACATGTAGTGGCATATTGCTCCTGCAGAACTGACCACAGTAATAATTAAAGAGTGGAAAGAAAGAAAGTAGGTCGAGCAGCTGGCAGCAGTAACTATGACTCTCTTAAGGTAGCCAAATGCCTCGTCACTCGGCGAGATTTATTTGAAAACTCGAGGAAATCGTCGTTGAAGTAAATCAGACAACGATAACATGCATAGGTGTTGGCGTATCGCTCTGCAGAACTGACCACATTACGATTTAAAGGGAGGAAAGATTCAAAGAAGGGGGAGCAGCTGGCTGCTGAAACTATGACTCTCTTAAGGTAGCCAAATGCCTCGTCACCCGGCGAGGTACATTTGCTAACTCGAGAGACTCGTAGTGGGAGTAACAGTGACGACGTTAACGTGGACATATAGTGGCACATCGGTTCTGTAGGACAGCCATAGCAAGAATGATAGAGAGAATGGGCTTAGAAAAGTGGGAGCAGCAGGCAGGGGTACTATGACTCTCCTAAGGCAGCCAAAAGCCTCGTCACCATGTGAAATTTTTTTTGAAAACTCGAGAATATCTTCGTTAAGGTAGCTCAGACAACGTTAAGGTTTACATGTAGTGGCATATTGCTCCTGCAGGACTGACCACAGTAATAACTAATGAGTGGAAAGAATGAAAGTAGGTCGAGCAGCTGGCAGCAGTAACTATGACTCTCTTAAGGTAGCCAAATGCCTCGTCACTCGGCGAAATTTATTTGAAAACTCGAGTAAATCGTCGTCGAAGTAACTCAGACAACGGTAACATGGACAGGTGGTGGCGTATCGCTTCTGCAGGACACCAAGGTACGAATTAAAGAGAGGAAAGATTCAAAGAAGGGGGAGCAGCTGGCTGCAGTAACTATGACTCTCTTAAGGTAGCCAAATGCCTCGTCATCCGGCGAGGTACATTTGCTAACTCGAGAGACTCGTAGTGGGAGTAACAGAGACGACGTTAACGTAGACATATAGTGGCACATCGGTTCTGTAGGACAGCCATAGCAAGAATGGTAGAGAGAAAGGGCTTAGAAAAGTGGGAGCAGAAGGCAGGGGTACTATGACTCCCTTAAGGTAGCCAAATGCCTCGTCACCATGTAAAACTTTTTTTGAAAACTCGAGGATATTTTCGTTAAGGTAGCTCAGACAACTTTAAGGTTTACATTTAGTGGCATATTGCTCCTGCAGGACTGACCACAGTAATAATTAATGAGTGGAAAGAAAGAAAGTAGGTCGAGCAGCTGGCAGCAGTAACTATGACTCTCTTAAGGTAGCCAAATGCCTCGTCACTCGGCGAGATTTATTTGAAAACTCGAGGTATTCGTCGTTGAAGTAACTCAGACAACGGTAACATGCACAGGTGTTGCCGTATCGCTCTGCAGGACTGACCACAGTACGATTTAAAGGGAGGAAAGATTCAAAGAAGGGGGAGCAGCTGGCTGCAGTAACTATGACTCTCTTAAGGTAGCCAAATGCCTAGTCATCCGGCGAGGTACATTTGCTAACTCGAGAGACTCGTAGTGGGAGTAACAGTGACGACGTTAACGTGGAAATATAGTGGCACATCGGTTCCGTAGGGCAGGCCATAGCAAGAATGATAGAGAGAATGGGCTTAGAAAAGTGGGAGCAGCAAGCAGGAGTACAATGACTCTCTTAAGGTAGCCAAATGCCTCGTCACCATGTGAAATTGTTTTTGAAAACTCGAGGATATCATCGATAAGGTAGCTCAGACAACGTTAAGGTTTACATGTAGTGGCATATTGCTCCTGCAGAACTGACCACAGTAATAATTAATGAGTGGAAAGAAAGAAAGTAGGTCGAGCAGCTGGCAGCAGTAACTATGACTCTCTTAAGGTAGCCAAATGCCTCGTCACTCGGCGAGATTTATTTGAAAACTCGAGGAAATCGTCGTTGAAGTAACTCAGACAACGGTAACATGCACAGGTGTTGGCGTATCGCTCTGCAGGACTGACCACAGTACGATTTAAAGGGAGAAAAGATTCAAAGAAGGGGGAGCAGCTGGCTGCAGTAACTATGACTCTCTTATGGTAGCCAAATGCCTCGTCACCCGGCGAGGTACATTTGCTAACTCGAGAGACTCATAGTGGGAGTAACAGTGACGACGTTAACGTGGACATATAGTGGCACATCGGTTCTGTAGGACAGGCCATAGCAAGAATGATAGAGAGAATGGGCTTAGAAAAGTGGGGGCAGCAAGCAGGAGTACTATGACTCTCTTAAGGTAGCCAAATGCCTCGTCACCATGTGAAATTGTTTTTGAAAACTCGAGGATATCATCGATAAGGTAGCTCAGACAACGTTAAGGTTTACATGTAGTGGCATATTGCTCCTGCAGAACTGACCACAGTAATAATTAATGAGTGGAAAGAAAGAAAGTAGGTCGAGCAGCTGGCAGCAGTAACTACGACTCTTAAGGTAGCCAAATGCCTCGTCACTCGGCGAGATTTATTTGAAAACTCGAGGAATTCGTCGTTGAAGTAACTCAGACAACGGTAACATGCACAGGTGTTGCCGTATCGCTCTGCAGGTCTGACCACAGTACGATTTAAAGGGAGGAAAGATTCAAAGAAGGGGGAGCAGCTGGCTGCAGTAACTATGACTCTCTTAAGGTAGCCAAATGCCTCGTCACCCGGCGAGGTACATTTGCTAACTCGAGAGACTCGTAGTGGGAGTAACAGAGACGACGTTAATGTGGACATATAGTGGCACATCGGTTCTGTAGGACAGCCATAGCAAGAATGGTAGAGAGAAAGGGCTTAGAAAAGTGGGAGCAGCAGGCAGGGGTACTATGACTCCCTTAAGGTAGCCAAATGCCCTGTCACCATGTAAAATTTTTTTTGAAAACTCGAGGATATTTTCGTTGAGGTAGCTCAGGCAACGTTAAGGTTTACATGTAGTGGCATATTGCTCCTGCAGGACTGACTGCAGTAATAATTAAAGAGTGGAAAGAAAGAAAGTAGGTCGAGCAGCTGGCAGCAGTGACTATGACTCTCTTAAGGTAGCCAAATGCCTCGTCACTCGGCGAAATTTATTTGAAAACTCGAGGAAATCGTCGTTGAAGTAACTCAGACAACGGTAACATGGACAGGTGGTGGCGTATCGCTTCTGCAGGACACCAAGGTACGAATTAAAGAGAGGAAAGATTCAGAGAAGGGGGAGCAGCTGGCTGCAGTAACTATGACTCACTTAAGGTAGCCAAATGCCTCGTCATCCGGCGAGGTACATTTGCTAACTCGAGAGACTCGTCTTGGGAGTAACAGTGACGACGTTAACGTGGACATATAGTGGCACATCGGTTCCGTAGGACAGGCCATAGCAAGAATGATAGAGAGAATAGGCTTAGAAAAGTGGGAGCAGCAAACAGGAGTACAATGACTCTCTTAAGGTAGCCAAATGCCTCGTCACCATGTGAAATTGTTTTTGAAAACTCGAGAATATCTTAGTTAGGGTAGCTCAGACAACGTTTAGGTTTACATGTAGTGGCATATTGCTCCTGCAGGACTGACCACAGTAATAATTAATGAGTGGAAAGGAAGAAAGTAGGTCGAGCAGCTGGCGGCAGTAACTATGACTCTCTTAAGGTAGCCAAATGCCTCGTCACTCGGCTAGATTTATTTGAAAACTCGAGGAAATCGTCGTTGAAGTAAATCAGACAACGGTAACATGCACAGGTGGTGGCGTATCGCTTGTGCAGGACACATTAAAGAGAGGAAAGATTCAAAGAAGGGGGAGCAGCTGGCTGCAGTAACTATGACTCTCTTATGGTAGCCAAATGCCTCGTCACCCGGCGGGGTACATTTGCTAACTCGAGAGACTCATAGTGGGAGTAACAGTGACGAAGTTAACGTGGACATATAGTGGCACATCGATTCCGTAGGACAGGCCATAGCAAGAATGATAGAGAGAATGGGCTTAGAAAAGTGGGGGCAGCAAGCAGGAGTACTATGACTCTCTTAAGGTAGCCAAATGCCTCGTCACCATGTGAAATTGTTTTTGAAAACTCGAGGATATCATCGATAAGGTAGCTCAGACAACGTTAAGGTTTACATGTAGTGGCATATTGCTCCTGCAGAACTGACCACAGTAATAATTAATGAGTGGAAAGAAAGAAAGTAGGTCGAGCAGCTGGCAGCAGTAACTATGACTCTCTTAAGGTAGCCAAATGCCTCGTCACTCGGCGAGATTTATTTGAAAACTCGAGGTATTCGTCGTTGAAGTAACTCAGACAACGGTAACATGCACAGGTGTTGCCGTATCGCTCTGCAGGACTGACCACAGTACGACTTAAAGGGAGGAAAGATTCAAAGAAGGGGGAGCAGCTGGCTGCAGTAACTATGACTCTCTTAAGGTAGCCAAATGCCTCGTCATCCGGCGAGGTACATTTGCTAACTCGAGAGACTCGTAGTGGGAGTAACAGTGACGACGTTAACGTGGAAATATAGTGGCACATCGGTTCCGTAGGGCAGGCCATAGCAAGAATGATAGAGAGAATGGGCTTAGAAAAGTGGGAGCAGCAAGCAGGAGTACAATGACTCTCTTAAGGTAGCCAAATGCCTCGTCACCATGTGAAATTGTTTTAGAAAACTCGAGGATATCATCGATAAGGTAGCTCAGACAACGTTAAGGTTTACATGTAGTGGCATATTGCTCCTGCAGAACTGACCACAGTAATAATTAATGAGTGGAAAGAAAGAAAGTAGGTCGAGCAGCTGGCAGCAGTAACTATGACTCTCTTAAGGTAGCCAAATGCCTCGTCACTCGGCGAGATTTATTTGAAAACTCGAGGAAATCGTCGTTGAAGTAACTCAGACAACGGTAACATGCACAGGTGTTGGCGTATCGCTCTGCAGGACTGACCACAGTACGATTTAAAGGGAGGAAAGATTCAAAGACGGGGGAGCAGCTGGCTGCAGTAACTATGACTCTCTTATGGTAGCCAAATGCCTCGTCACCCGGCGAGGTACATTTGCTAACTCGAGAGACTCATAGTGGGAGTAACAGTGACGACGTTAACGTGGACATATAGTGGCACATCGGTTCTGTAGGACAGGCCATAGCAAGAATGATAGAGAGAATGGGCTTAGAAAAGTGGGGGCAGCAAGCAGGAGTACTATGACTCTCTTAAGGTAGCCAAATGCCTCGTCACCATGTGAAATTGTTTTTGAAATCTCGAGGATATCATCGATAAGGTAGCTCAGACAACGTTAAGGTTTACATGTAGTGGCATATTGCTCCTGCAGAACTGACCACAGTAATAATTAATGAGTGGAAAGAAAGAAAGTAGGTCGAGCAGCTGGCAGCAGTAACTATGACTCTTAAGGTAGCCAAATGCCTCGTCACTCGGCGAGATTTATTTGAAAACTCGAGGAATTCGTCGTTGAAGTAACTCAGACAACGGTAACATGCACAGGTGTTGGCGTATCGCTCTGCAGGACTGACCACAGTACGATTTAAAGGGAGGAAAGATTCAAAGAAGGGGGAGCAGCTGGCTGCAGTAACTATGACTCTCTTAAGGTAGCCAAATGCCTCGTCACCCGGCGAGGTACATTTGCTAACTCGAGAGACTCGTAGTGGGAGTAACAGAGACGACGTTAATGTGGACATATAGTGGCACATCGGTTCTGTAGGACAGCCATAGCAAGAATGGTAGAGAGAAAGGGCTTAGAAAAGTGGGAGCAGCAGGCAGGGGTACTATGACTCCCTTAAGGTAGCCAAATGCCTCGTCACCATGTAAAATTTTTTTTGAAAACTCGAGGATATTTTCGTTGAGGTAGCTCAGGCAACGTTAAGGTTTACATGTAGTGGCATATTGCTCCTGCAGGACTGACCACAGTAATAATTAAAGAGTGGAAAGAAAGAAAGTAGGTCGAGCAGCTGGCAGCAGTGACTATGACTCTCTTAAGGTAGCCAAATGCCTCGTCACTCGGCGAAATTTATTTGAAAACTCGAGGAAATCGTCGTTGAAGTAACTCAGACAACGGTAACATGGACAGGTGGTGGCGTATCGCTTCTGCAGGACACCAAGGTACGAATTAAAGAGAGGAAAGATTCAGAGAAGGGGGAGCAGCTGGCTGCAGTAACTATGACTCACTTAAGGTAGCCAAATGCCTCGTCATCCAGCGAGGTACATTTGCTAACTCGAGAGACTCGTCTTGGGAGTAACAGTGACGACGTTAACGTGGACATATAGTGGCACATCGGTTCCGTTGGACAGGCCATAGCAAGAATGATAGAGAGAATAGGCTTAGAAAAGTGGGAGCAGCAAGCAGGAGTACAATGACTCTCTTAAGGTAGCCAAATGCCTAGTCACCATGTGAAATTGTTTTTGAAAACTCGAGGATATCATCGATAAGGTAGCTCAGACAACGTTAAGGTTTACATGTAGTGGCATATTGCTCCTGCAGAACTGACCACAGTAATAATTAATGAGTGGAAAGAAAGAAAGTAGGTCGAGCAGCTGGCAGCAGAAACTATGACTCTCTTAAGGTAGCCAAATGCCTCGTCACTCGGCGAGATTTATTTGAAAACTCGAGGAAATCGTCGTTGAAGTAACTCAGACAACGGTAACATGGACAGGTGGTGGCGTATCGCATCTGCAGGACTGACCACAGTACGAAATAAAGAGAGGAAAGATTCAAAGAAGGGGGAGCAGCTGGCTGCAGTAACTATGACTCTCTTAAGGTAGCCAAATGCCTCGTCATCCGGCGAGGTACATTTGCTAACTCGAAGGACTCAAAGTGGGAGTAACAGTGACGACGTTAACGTGGACATATAGTAGCACATCGGTTCCGTAGGACAGGCCATAGCAAGAATGATAGAGAGAATGGGCTTAGAAAAGTGGGGGCAGCAGGCAGGGGTACTGTGACTCTCTTAAGGTAGCCAAATGCCTCGTCACCCGGCGAGGTACATTTGCTAACTCGAGAGACTCGTAGTGGGAGTAACAGTGACGACGTTAACGTGGACATATAGTGGCACATCGGTTTTGTAGGACAGCCATAGCAAGAATGATAGCGAGAATGGGCTTAGAAAAGTGGGAGCAGCAGGCAGGAGTACTATGACTCTCTTAAGGTAGCCAAATGCCTCGTCACCATGTGAAATTTTTTGTTGAAAACTCGAGGATATCTTCGATAAGGTAGCTCAGACAACGTTAAGGTTTACATGTAGTGGCATATTGCTCCTGCAGGACTGACCACAGTAATAATTAAAGAGTGGAAAGAAAGAAAGTAGGTCGAGCAGCTGGCAACAGTAAGTATGACTCTCTTAAGGTAGCCAAATGTCTCGTCACTCGGCGAGATTTATTTGAAAACTCGAGGAAATCGTCGTCGAAGTAACTCAGACAACGGTAACATATACAGGTGGTGGCGTATCGCTTCTGCAGGACACCAAGGTACGAATTAATGAGAGGAAAGATTCAAAGAAGGGGGAGCAGCTGGCTGCACTAAGTATGACTCTCTTAAGGTAGCCAAATGCCTCGTCACTCGGCGAAATTTATTTGAAAACTCGAGAAAATCGTCGTTGAAGTAACTCAGACGACGGTAACATGGACAGGTGGTGGCGTATCGCTTCTGCAGGACTGACCACAGTACGAATTAAAGAGAGGAAAGATTCAAAGAAGGGGGAGCAGCTGGCTGCAGTAACTATGTCGCTTATAAGGTAGCCAAATGCCTCGTCATCCGGCGAGGTACATTTGCTAGCTCGAGAGACTCGTAGTGGGAGTAACAGAGACGACGTTATCGTGGACATATAGTGGCACATCGGTTCTGTAGGACAGCCATAGCAAGAGTGATAGAGAGAAAGGGCTTAGAAAAGTGGGAGCAGCAGGCAGGGGTACTATGACTCCCTTAAGGTAGCCAAATGCCTCGTCACCATGTAAAATTTATTTTGAAAACTCAAGGATATTTTCGTTAAGGTAGCTCAGACAACGTTAAGGTTTACATGTAGTGGCATTTTGCTCCTTCAGGACTGACCACAGTAATAATTAAAGAGTGGAAAGAAAGAAAGTAGGTCGAGCAGCTGGCAGCAGTAACTATGACTCTCTTAAGGTAGCCAAATGCCTCGTCACTCGGCGAAATTTATTTGAAAACTCGAGGAAATCGTCGTTGAAGTAACTCAGACAACGGTAACATATACAGGTGGTGGCGTATCGCTTCTGCAGGACACCAAGGTACGAATTAAAGAGAGGAAAGATTCAAAGAAGGGGGAGCAGCTGGCTCCAGTAACTATGACTCTCTTAAGGTAGCCAAATGCCTCGTCATCCGGCGAGGTACATTTGCTAACTCGAGAGACTCGTAGTGGGAGTAACAGTGACGACGTTAACGTGGCCATATAGTGGCACATCGGTTCCGTAGGACAGGCCATAGCAAGAATGATAGAGAGAATGGGCTTAGAAAAGTGGGAGCAGCAGGCAGGAGTACTATGACTCTCTTAAGGTAGCCAAATGCCTCGTCACCATGTGAAATTTTTTGTTGAAAACTCGAGGATATCTTCGATAAGGTAGCTCAGACAACGTTAAGGTTTACATGTAGTGGCATATTGCTCCTGCAGGACTGACCACAGTAATAATTAATGATTGGAAAGAAAGAAAGTAGGCCGAGCAGCTGGCAGCAGTAACTATGACTCTCTTAAGGTAGCCAAATGCCTTGTCACACGGTGAAATTAATTCGAAAACTCGAGGAAATCGTCGTTGAAGTAACTCAGACAACGGTAACATGGACAGGTAGTGGCGTATCGCATCTGCAGGACACCACAGTACGAATTAAAGAAAGGAAAGATTCAAAGAAGTTAGGGCAGCTGGCTGCAGTAGCTACGACTCTCTCAAGGTAGCGAAGTGCCTCGTCATCCGGCGAGGAACATTTGCTAACTCGAGAGACTCGTAGTGGGAGTAACAGTGACGACGTTAACGTGGACATATAGTGGCACATCGGTTCCGTAGGAAAGGCAATAGCAAGAATGATAGAGAGAATGGGCTTAGGAAAGTGGGAGCAGCAGGCAGGAGTACTATGACTCTCTTAAAGTAGTCAAATGCCTCGTCACCATGTGAAATTGTTTTTGAAAACTCGAGGATATCATCGATAAGGTAGCTCAGACAACGTTAAGGTTTACATGTAGTGGCATATTGCTCCTGCAGAACTGACCACAGTAATAATTAATGAGTGGAAAGAAAGAAAGTAGGTCGAGCAGCTGGCAGCAGTAACTACGACTCTCTTAAGGTAGCCAAATGCCTCGTCACTCGGCGAGATTTATTTGAAAACTCGAGGAAATCGTCGTTGAAGTAACTCAGACAACGGTAACATGCACAGGTGTTGGCGTATCGCTCTGCAGGACTGACCACAGTACCATTTAAAGGGAGGAAAGATTCAAAGAAGGGGGAGCAGCTGGCTGCAGTAACTATGACTCTCTTAAGGTAGCCAAATGCCTCGTCACCCGGCGAGGTACATTTGCTAACTCGAGAGACTCGTAGTGGGAGTAACAGTGACGACGTTAACGTGGACATATAGTGGCACATCGGTTCTGTAGGACAGCCATAGCGAGAATGATTGAGAGAATGGGCTTAGAAAAGTTATAGCAGCAGGCAGGGGTAATATGACTCTCTTAAGGCAGCCAAAAGCCTCGTCACCATGTGAAATTTTTTTTTGAAAACTCGAGAATATCTTCGTTAAGGTAGCTCAGACAACGTTAAGGTTTACATGTAATGGCGTATTGCTCCTGCAGGACTGACCACAGTAATAATTAATGAGTGGAAAGAATGAAAGTAGGTCGAGCAGCTGGCAGCAGTAACTATGACTCTCTTAAGGTAGCCAAATGCCTCGTCACTCGGCGAAATTTATTTGAAAACTCGAGGAAATCGTCGTCGAAGTAACTCAGACAACGGTAACATATACAGGTGGTGGCGTATCGCTTCTGCAGGACACCAAGGTACGAATTAAAGAGAGGAAAGATTCAAAGAAGGGGGAGCAGCTGGCTGCAGTAAGTATGACTCTCTTAAGGTAGCCAAATGCCTCGTCACTCGGCGAAATTTATTTGAAAACTCTAGGAAATCGTTGTTGAAGTAACTCAGACAACGGTAACATGGTCAGGTGGTGGCGTATCGCTTCTGCAGGACACCAAGGTACGAATTAAAGAGAGGAAAGATTCAAAGAAGGGGAACAGCTGGCTGCAGTAACTATGACTCTCTTAAGGTAGCCAAATGCCTCGTCATCCGGCGAGGTACATTTGCTAACTCGAGAGACTCGTAGTGGGAGTAACAGTGACGACGTTAACGTGGACATATAGTGGCACATCGGTTCTGTAGGACAGGCCATAGCAAGAATGATAGAGAGAATGGGCTTCGAAAAGTGGGAGCAGCAAGCAGGAGTACAATGACTCTCTTAAGGTAGCCAAATGCCTCGTCACCATGTGAAATTGTTTTTGATAACTCGAGGATATCATCGATAAGGTAGCTCAGACAACGTTAAGGTTTACATGTAGTGGCATATTGCTCCTGCAGAACTGACCACAGTAATAATTAATGAGTGGAAAGAAAGAAAGTAGGTCGAGCAGCTGGCAGCAGAAACTATGACTCTCTTAAGGTAGCCAAATGCGTCGTCACTCGGCGAGATTTATTTGAAAACTCGAGGAAATCGTCGTTGAAGTAACTCAGACAACGGTAACATGCACAGGTGTTGGCGTATCGCTCTGCAGGACTGACCACAGTACGATTTAAAGGGAGGAAAGATTCAAAGAAGGGGTAGCAGCTGGCTGCAGTAACTATGACTCTCTTAAGGTAGCCAAATGCCTCGTCACCCGGCGAGGTACATTTGCTAACTCGAGAGACTCGTAGTGGGAGTAACAGTGACGACGTTAACGTGGACATATGGTGGCACATCGGTTTTGTAGGACAGCCATAGCAAGAATGATAGAGACAATGGGCTTAGAAAAGTGATAGCAGCAGGCAGGGGTACTATGACTCTCTTAAGGCAGCCAAAAGCCTCGTCACCATGTGAAATTTTTTTTTGAAAACTCGAGAATATCCTCGTTAAGGTAGCTCAGACAACGTTAAGGTTTACATGTAGTGGCATATTGCTCCTGCAGGACTGACCACAGTAATAATTAATGATTGGAAAGAAAGAAAGTAGGTCGAGCAGCTGGCAGCAGTAACTATGACTCTCTTAAGGTAGCCAAATTCCTTGTCACTCGGCGAAATTTATTTGAAAACTCGAGGAAATCGTCGTTGAAGTAACTCAGACAACGGTAACATGGACAGGTGGTGGCGTATCGCATCTGCAGGACTGACCACAGTACGAATTAAAGAGAGGAAAGATTCAAAGAAGGGGGAGCAGCTGGCTGCAGTAACTATGTCGCTTATAAGGTAGCCAAATGCCTCGTCATCCGGCGAGGTACATTTGCTAGCTCGAGAGACTCGTAGTGGGAGTAACAGAGACGACGTTATCGTGGACATATAGTGGCACATCGGTTCTGTAGGACAGCCATAGCAAGAGTGATAGAGAGAAAGGGCTTAGAAAAGTGGGAGCAGCAGGCAGGGGTACTATGAATCCCTTAAGGTAGCCAAATGCCTCGTCACCATGTAAAATTTATTTTGAAAACTCAAGGATATTTTCGTTAAGGTAGCTCAGACAACGTTAAGGTTTACATGTAGTGGCATTTTGCTCCTTCAGGACTGACCACAGTAATAATTAAAGAGTGGAAAGAAAGAAAGTAGGTCGAGCAACTGGCAGCAGTAACTATGACTCTCTTAAGGTAGCCAAATGCCTCGTCACTCGGCGAAATTTATTTCTAAACTCGAGGAAATCGTCGTTGAAGTAACTCAGACAACGGTAACATATACAGGTGGTGGCGTATCGCTTCTGCAGTACACCAAGGTACGAATTAAAGAGAGGAAAGATTCAAAGAAGGGGGAGCAGCTGGCTGCAGTAACTATGACTCTCTTAAGGTAGCCAAATGCCTCGTCATCCGGCGAGGTACATTTGCTAACTCGAGAGACTCGTAGTGGGAGTAACAGTGACGACGTTAACGTGGACATATAGTGGCACATCGGTTCCGTAGGACAGGCCATAGCAAGAATGATAGAGAGAATGGGCTTAGAAAAGTGGGAGCAGCAGGCAGGAGTACTATGACTCTCTTAAGGTAGCCAAATGCCTCGTCACCATGTGAAATTTTTTGTTGAAAACTCGAGGATATCTTCGATAAGGTAGCTCAGACAACGTTAAGGTTTACATGTGGTGGCATATTGCTGCTGCAGGACTGACCACAGTAATAATTAATGATTGGAAAGAAAGAAAGTAGGCCGAGCAGCTGGCAGCAGTAACTATGACTCTCTTAAGGTAGCCAAATGCCTTGTCACTCGGCGAAATTAATTCGAAAACTCGAGGAAATCGTCGTTGAAGTAACTCAGACAACGGTAACATGGACAGGTAGTGGCGTATCGCATCTGCAGGACACCACAGTTCGAATTAAAGAAAGGAAAGATTCAAAGAAGGGGGGGCAGCTGGCTGCAGTAGCTACGACTCTCTCAAGGTAGCGAAATGCCTCGTCATCCGGCGAGGTACATTTGCTAACTCGAGAGACTCGTAGTGGGAGTAACAGAGACGACGTTAACGTGGACATATAGTGGCACATCGGTTCTGTAGGACAGCCATAGCAAGAATGATAGAGAGAATGGGCTTAGAAAAGTGGGAGCAGCAGGCAGGGGTATTATGACTCCCTTAAGGTAGCCAAATGCCTCGTCACCATGTAAAATCTTTTTTGAAAACTCGAGGATATTTTCGTTAAGGTAGCTCAGACAACGTTAAGGTTTACATGTAGTGGCATATTGCTCCTGCAGGACTGACCACAGTAATTATTAAAGAGTGGAAAGAAAGAAAGTAGGTCGAGCAGCTGGCAGCAGTAACTATGAGTCTCTTAAGGTAGCCAAATACCTCGTCACTCGGCGAAATTTATTTGAAAACTCGAGGAAATCGTTGTTGAAGTAACTCAGACAACGGTAACATGGACAGGTGGTGGCGTATCGCATCTGCAGGACTGACAACAGTACGAATTAAAGAGAGGAAACATTCAAAGAGGGGGGAGCAGCTGGCTGCAGTAACTATGACGCTCCAAAGGTAGCCCAATGCCTCGTCATCCGGCGAGGTACATTTGCTAACTCGAGAGACTCGTAGTGGGAGTAACAGAGACGACGTTAACTTGGACATATAGTGGCACATCGGTTCTGTAGGACAGCCATAGCAAGAATGATAGAGATAAAGGGCTTAGAAAAGTGGGAGCAGCAGGCAGGGGTACTATGACTCCCTTAAGGTAGCCAAATGCCTCGTCACCATGTGAAATTTTTCTTGAAAACTCGAGAATATCTTCGTTAAGGTAGCTCAGACAACGTTAAGGTTTACATGTAGTGGCATATTGCTCCTGCAGGACTGACCACAGTAATAATTAATGATTGGAAAGAAAGAAAGGAGGTCGAGCAGCTGGCAGCAGTAACTATGACTCTCTTAAGGTAGCCAAATTCCTTGTCACTCGGCGAAATTTATTTGAAAACTCGAGGAAATCGTCGTTGAAGTAACTCAGACAACGGTAACATGGACAGGTGGTGGCGTATCGCATCTGCAGGACTGACCACAGTACGAATTAAAGACAGGAAAGATTCAAAGAAGGGGGAGCAGCTGCCTGCAGTAACTATGACGCTTATAAGGTAGCCAAATGCCTCGTCATCCGGCGAGGTACATTTGCTAACTCGAGAGACTCGTAGTGGGAGTAACAGAGACGACGTTAACGTGGACATATAGTGGCACATCGGTTCTGTAGGACAGCCATAGCAAGAATGATAGAGAGAAAGGGCTTAGAAAAGTGGGAGCAGCAGGCAGGGGTACTATGGCTCCCTTAAGGTAGCCAAATGCCTCGTCACCATGTAAAATTTTTTTTGAAAACTCGAGGATATTTTCGTTAAGGGAGCTCAGACAACGTTACATCTACATCTACATCTATACTCCGCGAGCCACCTTACGGTGTGTGGCGGAGGGTACTTATTGTACCACTATCTGATCCCCCCTTCCCTGTTCCATTCACGAATTGTGCGTGGGAAGAACGACTGCTTGTAAGTCTCCGTATTTGCTCTAATTTCTCGGATCTTTTCGTTGTGATCATTACGCGAGATATATGTGGGCGGTAGTAATATGTTACCCATCTCTTCCCGGAATGTGCTCTCTCGTAATTTCGATAATAAACCTCTCCGTATTGCGTAACGCCTTTCTTGAAGTGTCCGCCACTGGAGCTTGTTCAGCATCTCCGTAACGCTCTCGCGCTGACTAAATGTCCCCATGACGAATCGCGCTGCTTTTCGCTGGATCATGTCAATCTCTTCTATTAATCCAACCTGGTAAGGGTCCCATACTGATGAGCAATACTCAAGAATCGGACGAACAAGCGTTTTGTAAGCTACTTCTTTCGTCGATGAGTCACATTTTCTTAGAATTCTTCCTATGAATGTCAACCTGGCGCCTGCTTTTCCCACTATTTGTTTTATGTGATCATTCCACTTCAGATCGCTCCGGATAGTAACTCCTAAGTATTTTACGGTCGTTACCGCTTCCACTGATTTACCACCTATGGCATAATCGTACTGGAATGGATTTCTGCCCCTATGTATGCGCATTATATTACATTTATCTACGTTTAGGGAAAGCTGCCAGCTGTCGCACCATGCATAAATCCTCTGCAGGTCCTCCTGGAGTACGTACGAGTCTTCTGATGTTGCTACTTTCTTGTAGACAACCGTGTCATCTGCAAATAGCCTCACGGAGCTACCGATGTTGTCAACTAAGTCATTTATGTATATTGTAAACAATAAAGGTCCTATCACGCTTCCCTGCGGTACTCCCGAAATTACCTCTACATCTGCAGATTTTGAACCGTTAAGAATGACATGTTGTGTTCTTTCTTCTAGGAAATCCTGAATCCAATCGCAAACCTGGTCCGATATTCCGTAAGCTCGTATTTTTTTCACTAAACGTAAGTGCGGAACCGTATCAAATGCCTTCCTGAAGTCCAGGAATACGGCATCAATCTGCTCGCCAGTGTCTACGGCACTGTGAATTTCTTGGGCAAATAGGGCGAGCTGAGTGTCACATGATCTCTGTTTGCGGAATCCATGTTGGTTATGATGAAGGAGATTTGTATTATCTAAGAACGTCATAACACGAGAACACAAAACATGTTCCATTATTCTACAACAGATTGACGTAAGCGAAATAGGCCTATAATTATTCGCATCTGATTTATGACCCTTCTTGAAAATGGGAACGACCTGCGCTTTCTTCCAGTCGCTAGGTACTTTACGTTCTTCCAGCGATCTACGATAAATTGCTGATAGAAAGGGGGCAAGTTCTTTAGCATAATCACTGTAGAATCTTAAGGGTATCTCGTCTGGTCCGGATGCTTTTCCGCTACTAAGTGATAGCAGTTGTTTTTCAATTCCGATATCGTTTATTTCAATATTTTCCATTTTGGCGTCCGTGCGACGGCTGAAGTCAGGGACCGTGTTACGATTTTCCGCATGTAGTGGCATATTGCTCCTGCAGGACTGACCACAGTAATAATTAAAGAGTGGAAAGAAAGAAAGTAGGTCGAGCAGCTGGCAACAGTAACTATGACTCTCTTAAGGTAGCCAAATGCCTCGTCACTCGGCGAAATATATTTGAAAACTCGAGGAAATCGTTGTTGAGGTACCTCAGACAACGGTAACATGGACAGGTGGTGGCGTATCGCTTCTGCAGGACTGACCACAGTACGAATTAAAGACAGGAAAGATTCAAAGAAGGGGGAGCAGCTGGCTGCAGTAACTATGACGCTTATAAGGTAGCCAAATGCCTCGTCATCCGGCGAGGTACATTTGCTAACTCGAGAGACTCGTAGTGGGAGTAACAGAGACGACGTTAACGTGGACATATAGTGGCACATCGGTTCTGTAGGACAGCCATAGCAAGAATGATAGACAGAAAGGGCTTAGAAAAGTGGGAGCAGCAGGCAGGGGTACTATGGCTCCCTTAAGGTAGCCAAATGCATCGTCACCATGTAAAATTTTTTTTGAAAACTCGAGGATATTTTCGTTAAGGGAGCTCAGACAACGTTAAGGTTTACATGTAGTGGCATATTGCTCCTGCAGGACTGACCACAGTAATAATTAAAAAGTGGAAAGAAAGAAAGTAGGTCGAGCAGCTGGCAGCAGTAACTATTACTCTCTTAAGTTAGGCAAATGCCTCGTCACTCGGCGAAATTTATTTGAAAACTCGAGGAAATCGTCGTTGAAGTAACTCAGACAACGGTAACATGGACAGGTGGTGGCGTATCGCTTCTGCAGGACACCAAGGTACGAATTAAAGAGAGGAAAGATTCAAAGAAGGGGGTAGCGGCTGGCTGCAGTAACTATGACTCTCTTAAGGTAGCCAAATGCCTCGTCATCCGGCGAGGTACTTTTGCTAACTCGAGAGACTCGTAGTGGGAGTAACAGTGACGACGTTAACGTGGACATATAGTGGCACATCGGTTCCGTAGGACAGGCCATAGCAAGAATGATAGAGAGAATGGGCTTAGAAAAGTGGGAGCAGCAGGCAGGAGTACTATGACTCTCTTAAGGTAGCCAAATGCCTCGTCACCATGTGAAATTTTTTGTTGAAAACTCGAAGATATCTTCGATAAGGTAGCTCAGACAATGTTAAGGTTTACATGTAGTGGCATATTGCTCCTGCAGGACTGACCACAGTAATAATTAAAGAGTGGAAAGAAAGAAAGTAGGTCGGACAGCTGGCAACAGTAACTATGACTCTCTTAAGGTAGCCAAATTCCTTGTCACTCGGCGAAATTTATTTGAAAACTCGAGGAAATCGTCGTTGAAGTAACTCAGACAACGGTAACATGGACAGGTGGTGGCGTATCGCATCTGCAGGACTGACCACAGTACGAATTAAAGACAGGAAAGGTTCAAAGAAGGGGGAGCAGCTGCCTGCAGTAACTATGACGCTTATAAGGTAGCCCAATGCCTCGTCATCCGGCGAGGTACATTTGCTAACTCGAGAGACTCGTAGTGGAAGTAACAGAGACGACGTTAACGTGGACATATAGTGGCACATCGGTTCTGTAGGACAGGCAATTGCAAGAATGATAGAGAGAATGGGCTTAGAAAAGTGGGAGCAGCAGGCAGGAGTACTATGACTCTCTTAAGGTAGCCAAATGCCTCGTCACCATGTGAAATTTTTTTTGAAAACTCGAGGATATCTTCGATAAGGTAGCTCAGACAACGTTAAGGTTTACATGTAGTGGCATATTGCTCCTGCAGAACTGACCACAGTAATAATTAAAGAGTGGAAAGAAAGAAAGTAGGTCGAGCAGCTGGCAGCAGTAACTATGACTCTCTTAAGGTAGCCAAATGCCTCGTCACTCGGCGAAATTTATTTGAAAACTCGAGGAAATCGTCGTTGAAGTAACTCAGACAACGGTAACATGGACAGGTGGTGGCGTATCGCTTCTGCAGGACACCAAGGTACGAATTAAAGAGAGGAAAGATTCAAAGAAGGGGGAGCAGCTGGCTGCAGTAACTATGACTCTCTTAAGGTAGCCAAATGCCTCGTCATCCGGCGAGGTACATTTGCTAACTCGAGAGACTCGTAGTGGGAGTAACAGTGACGACGTTAACGTGGACATATAGTGGCACATCGGTTCCGTAGGACAGGCCATAGCAAGAATGATAGAGAGAATGGGCTTAGAAAAGTGGGAGCAGCAGGCAGGAGTACTATGACTCTCTTAAGGTAGCCAAATGCCTCGTCACCATGTGAAATTTTTTGTTGAAAACTCGAGGATATCTTCGATAAGGTAGCTCAGACAACGTTAAGGTTTACGTGTAGTGGCATATTGCTCCTGCAGGACTGACCACAGTAATAATTAAAGAGTGGAAAGAAAGAAACTAGGTCGAGCAGCTGGCAACAGTAACTATGACTCTCTTGAGGTAGCCAAATTCCTTGTCACTCGGCGAAATTTATTTGAAAACTCGAGGAAATCGTCGTTGAAGTAACTCAGACAACGGTAACATGGACAGGTGGTGGCGTATCGCATCTGCAGGACTGACCACAGTACGAATTAAAGACAGGAAAGATTGAAAGAAGGGGGAGCAGCTGCCTGCAGTAACTATGACGCTCCAAAGGTAGCCAAATGCCTCGTCATCCGGCGAGGTACATTTGCTAACTCGAGAGACTCGTAGTGGGAGTAACAGAGACGACGTTAACGTGGACATATAGTGGCACATCGGTTCTGTAGGACAGCCATAGCAAGAGTGATAGAGAGAATGGGCTTAGAAAAGTGGGAGCAGCAGGCAGGGGTACTATGACTCCCTTAAGGTAGCCAAATGCCTCATCACCATGTAAAATTTTTTTTGAAAACTCAAGGATATTTTCGTTAAGGTAGCTCAGAAAACGTTAAGGTTTACATGTAGTGGCATATTGCTCCTGCAGGACTGACCACAGTAATAATTAAAGAGTGGAAAGAAAGAAAGTAGGTCGAGCAGCTGGCAGCAGTAACTATGACTCTCTTAGGGTAGCCAAATGCCTCGTCACTCGGCGAAATTTATTTGAAAACTCGAGGAAATCGTCGTTGAAGTAACTCAGACAACGGTAACATGGACAGGTGGTGGCGTATCTCTTCTGCAGGACACCAAGGTACGAATTAAAAAGAGGAAAGATTCAAAGAAGGGGGAGCAGCTGGCTGCAGTAAATATGACTCTCTTAAGGTAGCCAAATGCCTCGTCATCCGGCGAGGTACATTTGCTAACTCGAGAGACTCGTAGTGGGAGTAACAGTGACGACGTTAACGTGGACATATAGTGGCATATCGGTTCCGTAGGACAGGCAATAGCAAGAATGATAGAGAGAATGGGCTTAGAAAAGTGGGAGCAGCAGGCAGGAGTACTATGACTCTCTTAAGGTAGCCAAATGCCTCGTCACCATGTGAAATTTTTTGTTGAAAACTCGAGGATATCTTCGATAAGGTAGCTCAGACAACGTTAAGGTTTACATGTAGTGGCATATTGCTCCTGCAGGACTGACCACAGTAATAATTAAAGAGTGGAAAGAAAGAAAGTAGGTCGAGCAGCTGGCAACAGTAACTATGACTCTCTTAAGGTAGCCAAATGCCTCGTCACTCGGCGAAATTTATTTGAAAACTCGAGGAAATCGTTGTTGAGGTAACTCAGACAACGGTAACATGGACAGGTGGTGGCGTATCGCTTCTGCAGGACTGACCACAGTACGAATTAAAGACAGGAAAGATTCAAAGAAGGGGGAGCAGCTGGCTGCAGTAACTATGACGCTTATAAGGTAGCCAAATGCCTCGTCATCCGGCGAGGTACATTTGCTAACTCGAGAGACTCGTAGTGGGAGTAACAGAGACGACGTTAACGTGGACATATAGTGGCACATCGGTTCTGTAGGTCAGCCATAGCAAGAATGATAGAGAGAAAGGGCTTAGAAAAGTGGGAGCAGCAGGCAGGGGTACTATGGCTCCCTTAAGCTAGCCAAATGCCTCGTCACCATGTAAAATTTTTTTTGAAAACTCGAGGATATTTTCGTTAAGGGAGCTCAGCCAACGTTAAGGTTTACATGTAGTGGCATATTGCTCCTGCAGGACTGACCACAGTAATAATTAAAGAGTGGAAAGAAAGAAAGTAGGTCGAGCAGCTGTCAGCAGTAACTATGACTCTCTTAAGGTAGCCAAATGCCTCGTCACTCGGCGAAATTTATTTGAAAACTCGAGGAAATCGTCGTTGAAGTAACTCAGACAACGGTAACATGGACAGGTGGTGGCGTATCGCTTCTGCAGGGCACCAAGGTACGAATTGAAGAGAGGAAAGATTCAAAGAAGGGGGTAGCGGCTGGCTGCAGTAACTATGACTCTCTTAAGGTAGCCAAATGCCTCGTCATCCGGCGAGGTACATTTGCTAACTCGAGAGACTCGTAGTGGGAGTAACAGTGACGACGTTAACGTGGACATATAGTGGCACATCGGTTCCGTAGGACAGGCCATAGCAAGAATGATAGAGAGAATGGGCTTAGAAAAGTGGGAGCAGCGGGCAGGAGTACTATGACTCTCTTAAGGTAGCCAAACGCCTCGTCACCATGTGAAATTTTTTGTTGAAAACTCGAGGATATCTTCGATAAGGTAGCTCAGACAACGTTAAGGTTTACGTGTAGTGGCATATTGCTCCTGCAGGACTGACCACAGTAATAATTAAAGAGTGGAAAGAAAGAAACTAGGTCGAGCAGCTGGCAACAGTAACTATGACTCTCTTGAGGTAGCCAAATTCCTTGTCACTCGGCGAAATTTATTTGAAAACTCGAGGAAATCGTCGTTGAAGTAACTCAGACAACGGTAACATGGACAGGTGGTGGCGTATCGCATCTGCAGGACTGACCACAGTACGAATTAAAGACAGGAAAGATTGAAAGAAGGGGGAGCAGCTGCCTGCAGTAACTATGACGCTCCAAAGGTAGCCAAATGCCTCGTCATCCGGCGAGGTACATTTGCTAACTCGAGAGACTCGTAGTGGGAGTAACAGAGACGACGTTAACGTGGACATATAGTGGCACATCGGTTCTGTAGGACAGCCATAGCAAGAGTGATAGAGAGAATGGGCTTAGAAAAGTGGGAGCAGCAGGCAGGGGTACTATGACTCCCTTAAGGTAGCCAAATGCCTCATCACCATGTAAAATTTTTTTTGAAAACTCAAGGATATTTTCGTTAAGGTAGCTCAGAAAACGTTAAGGTTTACATGTAGTGGCATATTGCTCCTGCAGGACTGACCACAGTAATAATTAAAGAGTGGAAAGAAAGAAAGTAGGTCGAGCAGCTGGCAGCAGTAACTATGACTCTCTTAGGGTAGCCAAATGCCTCGTCACTCGGCGAAATTTATTTGAAAACTCGAGGAAATCGTCGTTGAAGTAACTCAGACAACGGTAACATGGACAGGTGGTGGCGTATCTCTTCTGCAGGACACCAAGGTACGAATTAAAAAGAGGAAAGATTCAAAGAAGGGGGAGCAGCTGGCTGCAGTAAATATGACTCTCTTAAGGTAGCCAAATGCCTCGTCATCCGGCGAGGTACATTTGCTAACTCGAGAGACTCGTAGTGGGAGTAACAGTGACGACGTTAACGTGGACATATAGTGGCATATCGGTTCCGTAGGACAGGCAATAGCAAGAATGATAGAGAGAATGGGCTTAGAAAAGTGGGAGCAGCAGGCAGGAGTACTATGACTCTCTTAAGGTAGCCAAATGATTCGTCACCATGTGAAATTTTTTGTTGAAAACTCGAGGATATCTTCGATAAGGTAGCTCAGACAACGTTAAGGTTTACATGTAGTGGCATATTGCTCCTGCAGGACTGACCACAGTAATAATTAAAGAGTGGAAAGAAAGGAAGTAGGTCGAGCAGCTGGCAACAGTAACTATGACTCTCTTAAGGTAGCCAAATGCCTCGTCACTCGGCGAAATTTATTTGAAAACTCGAGGATATCGTTGTTGAGGTAACTCCGACAACGGTAACATGGACAGGTGGTGGCGTATCGCTTCTGCAGGACTGACCACAGTACGAATTAAAGACAGGAAAGATTCAAAGAAGGGGGAGCAGCTGGCTGCAGTAACTATGACGCTTATAAGGTAGCCAAATGCCTCGTCATCCGGCGAGGTACATTTGCTAACTCGAGAGACTCGTAGTGGGAGTAACAGAGACGACGTTAACGTGGACATATAGTGGCACATCGGTTCTGTAGGACAGCCATAGCAAGAATGATAGAGAGAAAGGGCTTAGAAAAGTGGGAGCAGCAGGCAGGGGTACTATGGCTCCCTTAAGGTAGCCACATGCCTCGTCACCATGTAAAATTTTTTTTGAAAACTCGAGGATATTTTCGTTAAGGGAGCTCAGACAACGTTAAGGTTTACATGTAGTGGCATATTGCTCCTGCAGGACTGACCACAGTAATAATTAAAGAGTGGAAAGAAAGAAAGTAGGTCGAGCATCTGGCAGCAGTAACTATGACTCCCTTAAGGTATCCAAATGCCTCGTCACTCGGCGAAATTTATTTGAAAACTCGAGGAAATCGTCGTT
This sequence comes from Schistocerca serialis cubense, assembly GCF_023864345.2. Lineage (NCBI taxonomy): Eukaryota > Metazoa > Arthropoda > Insecta > Orthoptera > Acrididae > Schistocerca > Schistocerca serialis. The sequence continues at coordinate 21,777,077 of NW_026047583.1, read as the reverse complement.
GAAGTAACTCAGACAACGGTAACATGGACAGGTGGTGGCGTATCGCTTCTGCAGGACTGACCACAGTACGAATTAAAGACAGGAAAGATTCAAAGAAGGGGGTAGCGGCTGGCTGCAGTAACTATGACTCTCTTAAGGTAGCCAAATGCCTCGTCATCCGGCGAGGTACATTTGCTAACTCGAGAGACTCGTAGTGGGACTAACAGTGACGACGTTAACGTGGACATATAGTGGCACATCGGTTCCGTAGGACAGGCCATAGCAAGAATGATAGAGAGATTGGGTTTAGAAAAGTGGGAGCAGCAGGCAGGAGTACTATGACTCTCTTAAGGTAGCCAAATGCCTCGTCACTCGGCGAAATTTATTTGAAAACTCCATAAAATCGTTGTTGAGGTAACTCAGACAACGGTAACATGGACAGGTGGTGGCGTATCGCTTCTTCAGGACTGACCACAGTACGAATTAAGGACAGGAAAGACTCAAAGAAGGGGGAGCAGCTGGCTGCAGTAACTATGACGCTCTTAAGGTAGCCAAATGCCTCGTCATCCGGCGAGGTACATTTGCTAACTCGAGAGACTCGTAGTGGGAGTAACAGTGACGACGTTAACGTGGACATATAGTGGCACATCGGTTCCGTAGGACAGGCAATAGCAAGAATGATACAGAGAATGGGCTTAGAAAAGTGGGAGCAGCAGGCAGGAGTACTATGACTCTCTTAAGGCAGCCAAATGCCTCGTCACCATGTGAAACTTTATTTGAAAACTCGAGAATATCTTCGTTAAGGTAGCTCAGACAACGTTATGGTTTATATGTAGTGGCATATTGCTCCTGCAGGACTGACCACAGTAATCATTAATGAGTGGAAAGAATGAAAGTAGGTCGAGCAGCTGGCAGCAGTAACTATGACTCTCTTAAGGTAGCCAAATGCCTCGTCACTCGGCGACATTTATTTGAAAACTCGAGGAAATCGTCGTCGAAGTCACTCAGACAACGGTAACATGGACAGGTGGTGGCGTATCGCTTCTGCAGGACACCAAGGTACGAATTAAAGAGAGGAAAGATTCAATGAAGGGGGAGCAGCTGGCTGCAGTAACTATGACTCTCTTAAGGTAGCCAAATGCCTCGTCACTCGGCGAAATTTATTTGAAAACTCGATAAAATCGTTGTTGAGGTAACTCAGACAACGGTAACATGGACAGGTGGTGGCGTATCGCTTCTTCAGGACTGACCACAGTACGAATTAAAGAGAGGAAACATTCAAAGTGTGGGGAGCAGCTGGCTGCAGTAACTATGACGCTCCAAAGGTAGCCAAATGCCTCGTCATCCGGCGAGGTACATTTGCTAACTCGAGAGACTCGTAGTGGGAGTAACAGAGACGACGTTAACTTGGACATATAGTGGCACATCGGTTCTGTAGGACAGCCATAGCAAGAATGATAGAGAGAAAGGGCTTAGAAAAGTGGGAGCAGCAGGCAGGTGTACTATGACTCCCTTAAGGTAGCCAAATGCCTCGTCACCATGTGAAATTTTATTTGAAAACTCGAGGATATCTTCGATAAGGTAGCTCAGACACCGTTAAGGTTTACATGTAGTGGCATATTGCTCCTGCAGGACTGACCACAGTAATTATTAAAGAGTGGAAAGAAAGAAAGTAGGTCGAGCAGCTGGCAGCAGTAACTATGAGTCTCTTAAGGTAGCCAGATACCTCGTCACTCGGCGAAATTTATTTGAAAACTCGAGGAAATCGTTGTTGAAGTAACTCAGACAACGTTAACATGGACAGGTGGTGGCGTATCGCTTCTGCAGGACACCAAGGTACGAATTGAAGAGAGGAAAGATTCAAAGAAGGGGGTAGCGGCTGGCTGCAGTAACTATGACTCTCTTAAGGTAGCCAAATGCCTCGTCATCCGGCGAGGTACATTTGCTAACTCGAGAGACTCGTAGTGGGAGTAACAGTGACGTCGTTAACGTGGACATATAGTGGCTCATCGGTTCCGTAGGACAGGCCATAGCAAGAATGACAGAGAGAATGGGCTTAGAAAAGTGGGAGCAGCAGGCAGGAGTACTATGACTCTCTTAAGGTAGCCAAATGCCTCGTCACCATGTGAAACTTTTTGTTGAAAACTCGAGGATATCTTCGATAAGGTAGCTCAGACAACGTTAAGGTTTACATGTAGTGGCATATTGCTCCTGCAGGACTGACCACAGTAATAATTAAAGAGTGGAAAGATAGAAAGTAGGTCGAGCAGCTGGCAACAGTAACTATGACTCTCTTGAGGTAGCCAAATTCCTTGTCACTCGGCGAAATTTATTTGAAAACTCGAGGAAATCGTCGTTGAAGTAACTCAGACAACGGTAACATGGACAGGTGGTGGCGTATCGCATCTGCAGGACTGACCACAGTACGAATTAAAGACAGGAAAGATTCAAAGAAGGGGGAGCAGCTGCCTGCAGTAACTATGACGCTTATAAGGTAGCCAAATGCCTCGTCATCCGGCGAGGTACATTTGCTAACTCGAGAGACTCGTAGTGGGAGTAACAGAGAAGACGTTAACGTGGACATATAGTGGCACATCGGTTCTGTAGGGCAGCCATAGCAAGAGTGATAGAGAGAAAGGGCTTAGAAAAGTGGGAGCAGCAGGCAGGGGTACTTTGACTGCCTTAAGGTAGCCAAATGCCTCGTCACCATGTGAAATTTTTTTTTTTTACTCAAGGATATTTTCGTTAAGGTAGCTCAGAAAACGTTAAGGTTTACATGTAGTGGCATATTGCTCCTGCAGGACTGACCACAGTATTAATTAAAGAGTGGAAAGAAAGAAAGTAGGTCGAGCAGCTGGCAGCAGTAACTATGACTCTCTTAAGGTAGCCAAATGCCTCGTCACTCGGCGAAATTTATTTGAAAACTCGAGGAAATCGTCGTTGAAGTAACTCAGACAACGGTACATGGACAGGTGGTGGCGTACCGCTTCTGCAGGACACCAAGGTACGAATTAAAAAGAGGAAATATTCAAAGAAGGGGGAGCAGCTGGCTGCAGTAAATATGACTCTCTTAAGGTAGCCAAATGCCTCGTCATCCGGCGAGGTACATTTGCTAACTCGAGAGACTCGTAGTGGGAGTAACAGTGACGACGTTAACGTGGACATATAGTGGCACATCGGTTCCGTAGGACAGGATATAGCAAGAATGATAGAGAGAATGGGCTTAGAAAAGTGGGAGCAGCAGGCAGGAGTACTATGACTCTCTTAAGGTAGCCAAATGCCTCGTCACCATGTGAAATTTTTTGTTGAAAACTCGAGGATATCTTCGATAAGGTAGCTCAGACAACGTTAAGGTTTACATGTAGTGGCATATTGCTCCTGCAGGACTGACCACAGTAATAATTAAAGAGTGGAAAGAAAGAAAGTAGGTCGAGCAGCTGGCAACAGTAACTATGACTCTCTTAAGGTAGCCAAATGCCTCGTCACTCGGCCAAATTTATTTGAAAACTCGAGGAAATCGTTGTTGAGGTAACTCAGGCAACGGTAACATGGACAGGTGGTGGCGTATCGCTTCTTCAGGACTGACCACAGTACGAATTAAAGACAGGAAAGATTCAAAGAAGGGGGAGCAGCTGCCTGCAGTAACTATGACGCTTATAAGGTAGCCAAATGCCTCGTCATCCGGCGAGGTACATTTGCTAACTCGAGAGACTCGTAGTGGGAGTAACAGAGACGACGTTAACTTGGACATATAGTGGCACATCGGTTCTGTAGGACAGCCATAGCAAGAATGATAGAGAGAAAGGGCTTAGAAAAGTGGGAGCAGCAGGCAGGGGTACTATGACTCCCTTAAGGTAGCCAAATGCCTCGTCACCATGTGAAATTTTTCTTGAAAACTCGAGAATATCTTCGTTAAGGTAGCTCAGACAACGTTAAGGTATACATGTAGTGGCATATTGCTCCTGCACGACTGACCACAGTAATAATTAATGATTGGAAAGAAAGAAAGTAGGTCGAGCAGCTGTCAGCAGTAACTATGACTCTCTTAAAGTAGCCAAATGCCTCGTCACTCGGCGAAATTTATTTGAAAACTCGAGGAAATCGTCGTTGAAGTAACTCAGACAACGGTAACATGGACAGGTGGTGGCGTATCGCTTCTGCAGGACACCAAGGTACGAATTAAAGAGAGGAAAGATTCAAAGAAGGGGGTAGCGGCTGGCTGCAGTAACTATGACTCTCATAATGTAGCCAAATGCCTCGTCATCCGGCGAGGTACATTTGCTAACTCGAGAGACTCGTAGTGGGAGTAACAGTGACGACGTTAACGTGGACATATAGTGGCACATCGGTTCCGTAGGACAGGCCATAGCAAGAATGATAGAGAGAATGGGCTTAGAAAAGTGGGAGCAGCAGGCAGGAGTACTATGACTCTCTTAAGGTAGCCAAATGCCTCGTCACCATGTGAAACTTTTTGTTGAAAACTCGAGGATATTTTCGATAAGGTAGCTCAGACAACGTTAAGGTTGACATGTAGTGGCATATTGCTCCTGCAGGACTGACCACAGTAATAATTAAAGAGTGGAAAGAAAGAAAGTAGGTCGAGCAGCTGGCAACAGTAATTATGACTCTCTTGAGGTGGCCAAATTCCTTGTCACTCGGCGAAATTTATTTGAAAACTCGAGGAAATCGTCGTTGAAGTAACTCAGACATCGATAACATGGACAGGTGGTGGCGTATCGCATCTGCAGGACTGACCACAGTACGAATTAAAGACAGGAAAGATTCAAAGAAAGGGGAGCAGCTGCCTGCAGTAACTATGACGCTTATAAGGTAGCCAAATGCCTCGTCATCCGGCGAGGTACATTTGCTAACTCGAGAGACTCGTAGTGGGAGTAACAGAGACGACGTTAACGTGGACATATAGTGGCACATCGGTTCTGTAGGACAGCCATAGCAAGAGTGATAGAGAGAAAGGGCTTAGAAAAGTGGGAGCAGCAGGCAGGGGTACTTTGACTCCCTTAAGGTAGCCAAATGCCTCGTCACCATGTGAAATTTTTTTTGAAAACTCGAGGATATCTTCGATAAGGTAGCTCAGACAACGTTAAGGTTTACATGTAGTGGCATATTGCTCCTGCAGGACTGACCACAGTAATTATTAAAGAGTGGAAAGAAAGAAAGTAGGTCGAGCAGCTGGCAGCAGTAATTATGAGTCTCTTAAGGTAGCCAAATACCTCGTCACTCGGCGAAATTTATTTGAAAACTCGAGGAAATCGTTGTTGAAGTAACTCAGACAACGGTAACATGGACAGGTGGTGGCGTATCGCTTCTTCAGGACTGACCACAGTACGAATTAAAGACAGGAAAGATTCAAAGAAGGGGGAGCAGCTGCCTGCAGTAACTATGACGCTTATAAGGTAGCCAAATGCCTCGTCATCCGGCGAGGTACATTTGCTAACTCGAGAGACTCGTAGTGGGAGTAACAGAGACGACGTTAACTTGGACATATAGTGGCACATCGGTTCTGTAGGACAGCCATAGCAAGAATGATAGAGAGAAAGGGCTTAGAAAAGTGGGAGCAGCAGGCAGGTGTACTATGACTCCCTTAAGGTAGCCAAATGCCTCGTCACCATGTGAAATTTTTCTTGAAAACTCGAGAATATCTTCGTTAAGGTAGCTCAGACAACGTTAAGGTATACATGTAGTGGCATATTGCTCCTGCAGGACTGACCACAGTAATAATTAGTGATTGGAAAGAAAGAAAGTAGGTCGAGCAGCTGGCAGCAGTAACTATGACTCTCTTAAAGTAGCCAAATGCCTCGTCACTCGGCGAAATTTATTTGAAAACTCGAGGAAATCGTCGTTGAAGTAACTCAGACAACGGTAACATGGACAGGTGGTGGCGTATCGCTTCTGCAGGTCACCAAGGTACGAATTAAAGAGAGGAAAGATTCAAAGAAGGGGGTAGCGGCTGGCTGCAGTAACTATGACTCTCTTAATGTAGCCAAATGCCTCGTCATCCGGCGAGGTACATTTGCTAACTCGAGAGACTCGTAGTGGGAGTAACAGTGACGACGTTAACGTGGACATATAGTGGCACATCGGTTCCGTAGGACAGGCCATAGCAAGAATGATAGAGAGAATGGGCTTAGAAAAGTGGGAGCAGCAGGCAGGAGTACTATGACTCTCTTAAGGTAGCCAAATGCGTCGTCCCCATGTGAAATTTTTTGTTGAAAACTCGAGGATATCTTCGATAAGGTAGCTCAGACAACGTTAAGGTTTACATGTAGTGGCATATTGCTCCTGCAGGACTGACCACAGTAATAATTAAAGAGTGGAAAGAAAGAAAGTAGGTCGAGCAGCTGGCAACAGTAACTATGACTCTCTTAAGGTAGCCAAATTCCTTGTCACTCGGCGAAATTTATTTGAAAACTCGAGGAAATCGTCGTTGAAGTAACTCAGACAACGGTAATATGGACAGGTGGTGGCGTATCGCATCTGCAGGACTGACCACAGTACGAATTAAAGACAGGAAAGATTCAAAGAAGGGGGAGCAGCTGCCTGCAGTAACTATGACGCTTATAAGGTAGCCAAATGCCTCGTCATCCGGCGAGGTACATTTGCTAACTCGAGAGACTCGTAGTGGGAGTAACAGAGACGACGTTAACGTGGACATATAGTGGCACATCGGTTCCGTAGGACAGGCCATAGCAAGAATGATAGAGAGAATGGGCTTAGAAAAGTGGGAGCAGCAGGCAGGAGTACTATGACTCTCTTAAGGTAGCCAAATGCCTCGTCACCATGTGAAATTTTTTTTGAAAACTCGAGGATATCTTCGATAAGGTAGCTCAGACAACGTTAAGGTTTACATGTAGTGGCATATTGCTCCTGCAGGACTGACCACAGTAATTATTAAAGAGTGGAAAGAAAGAAAGTAGGTCGAGCAGCTGGCAGCAGTAACTATGAGTCTCTTAAGGTAGCCAAATACCTCGTCACTCGGCGAAATTTATTTGAAAACTCGAGGAAATCGTTGTTGAAGTAACTCAGACAACGGTAACATGGACAGGTGGTGGCGTATCGCTTCTTCAGGACTGACCACAGTACGAATTAAAGACAGGAAAGATTCAAAGAAGGTGGAGCAGCTGCCTGCAGTAACTATGACGCTTATAAGGTAGCCAAATGCCTCGTCATCCGGCGAGGTACATTTGCTAACTCGAGAGACTCGTAGTGGGAGTAACAGAGACGACGTTAACTTGGACATATAGTGGCACATCGGTTCTGTAGGACAGCCATAGCAAGAATGATAGAGAGAAAGGGCTTAGAAAAGTGGGAGCAGCAGGCAGGTGTACTATGACTCCCTTAAGGTAGCCAAATGCCTCGTCACCATGTGAAATTTTTCTTGAAAACTCGAGAATATCTTCGTTAAGGTAGCTCAGACAACGTTAAGGTATACATCTAGTGGCATATTGCTCCTGCAGGACTGACCACAGTAATAATTAATGATTGGAAAGAAAGAAAGTAGGTCGAGCAGCTGGCAGCAGTAACTATGACTCTCTTAAAGTAGCCAAATGCCTCGTCACTCGGCGAAATTTATTTGAAAACTCGAGGAAATCGTCGTTGAAGTAACTCAGACAACGGTAACATGGACAGGTGGTGGCGTATCGCTTCTGCAGGACACCAAGGTACGAATTAAAGAGAGGAAAGATTCAAAGAAGGGGGTAGCGGCTGGCTGCAGTAACTATGACTCTCTTAATGTAGCCAAATGCCTCGTCATCCGGCGAGGTACATTTGCTAACTCGAGAGACTCGTAGTGGGAGTAACAGTGACGACGTTAACGTGGACATATAGTGGCACATCGGTTCCGTAGGACAGGCCATAGCAAGAATGATAGAGAGAATGGGCTTAGAAAAGTGGGAGCAGCAGGCAGGAGTACTATGACTCTCTTAAGGTAGCCAAATGCGTCGTCACCATGTGAAATTTTTTGTTGAAAACTCGAGGATATCTTCGATAAGGTAGCTCAGACAACGTTAAGGTTTACATGTAGTGGCATATTGCTCCTGCAGGACTGACCACAGTAATTATTAAAGAGTGGAAAGAAAGAAAGTAGGTCGAGCAGCTGGCAGCAGTAACTATGAGTCTCTTAAGGTAGCCAAATACCTCGTCACTCGGCGAAATTTATTTGAAAACTCGAGGAAATCGTTGTTGAAGTAACTCAGACAACGGTAACATGGACAGGTGGTGGCGTATCGCTTCTGCAGGACACCAAGGTACGAATTGAAGAGAGGAAAGATTCAAAGAAGGGGGTAGCGGCTGGCTGCAGTAACTATGACTCTCTTAAGGTAGCCAAATGCCTCGTCATCCGGCGAGGTACATTTGCTAACTCGAGAGACTCGTAGTGGGAGTAACAGTGACGACGTTAACGTGGACATATAGTGGCACATCGGTTCCGTAGGACAGGCCATAGCAAGAATGATAGAGAGAATGGGCTTAGAAAAGTGGGAGCAGCAGGCAGGAGTACTATGACTCTCTTAAGGTAGCCAAATGCCTCGTCACCATGTGAAACTTTTTGTTGAAAACTCGAGGATATCTTCGATAAGGTAGCTCAGACAACGTTAAGGTTTACATGTAGTGGCATATTGCTCCTGCAGGACTGACCACAGTAATAATTAAAGAGTGGAAAGAAAGAAAGTAGGTCGAGCAGCTGGCAACAGTAACTATGACTCTCTTGAGGTAGCCAAATTATTTGTCACTCGGCGAAATTTATTTGAAAACTCGAGGAAATCGTCGTTGAAATAACTCAGACAACGGTAACATGGACAGGTGGTGGCGTATCGCATCTGCAGGACTGACCACAGTACGAATTAAAGACAGGAAAGATTCAAAGAAAGGGGAGCAGCTGCCTGCAGTAACTATGACGCTTATAAGGTAGCCAAATGCCTCGTCATCCGGCGAGGTACATTTGCTAACTCGAGAGACTCGTAGTGGGAGTAACAGAGACGACGTTAACGTGGACATATAGTGGCACATCGGTTCTGTAGGACAGCCATAGCAAGAGTGATAGAGAGAAAGGGCTTAGAAAAGTGGGAGCAGCAGGCAGGGGTACTTTGACTCCCTTAAGGTAGCCAAATGCCTCGTCACCATGTGAAATTTTTTTTGAAAACTCAAGGATATTTTCGTTAAGGTAGCTCAGAAAACGTTAAGGTTTACATGTAGTGGCATATTGCTCCTGCAGGACTGACCACAGTAATAATTAAAGAGTGGAAAGAAAGAAAGTAGGTCGAGCAGCTGGCAACAGTAACTATGACTCTCTTAAGGTAGCCAAATTCCTTGTCACTCGGCGAAATTTATTTGAAAACTCGAGGAAATCGTCGTTGAAGTAACTCAGACAACGGTAATATGGACAGCTGGTGGCGTATCGCATCTGCAGGACTGACCACAGTACGAATTAAAGACAGGAAAGATTCAAAGAAGGGGGAGCAGCTGCCTGCAGTAACAATGACGCTTATAAGGTAGCCAAATGCCTCGTCATCCTTCGAGGTACATTTGCTAACTCGAGAGACTCGTAGTGGGAGTAACAGAGACGACGTTAACGTGGACATATAGTGGCACATCGGTTCTGTAGGACAGCCAATAGCAAGAATGATAGAGAGAATGGGCTGAGAAAAGTGGGAGCAGCAGGCAGGAGTACTATGACTCTCTTAAGGTAGCCAAATGCCTCGTCACCATGTGAAATTTTTTTTGAAAACTCGAGGATATCTTCGATAAGGTAGCTCAGACAACGTTAAGGTTTACATGTAGTGGCATATTGCTTCTGCAGGACTGACCACAGTAATTATTAAAGAGTGGAAAGAAAGAAAGTAGGTCGAGCAGCTGGCAGCAGTAACTATGAGTCTCTTAAGGTAGCCAAATACCTCGTCACTCGGCGAAATTTATTTGAAAACTCGAGGAAATCGTTGTTGAAGTAACTCAGACAACGGTAACATGGACAGGTGGTGGCGTATCGCTTCTTCAGGACTGACCACAGTACGAATTAAAGACAGGAAAGATTCAAGGAAGGGGGAGCAGCTGACTGCAGTAACTATGACGCTCCAAAGGTAGCCAAATGCCTCGTCATCCGGCGAGGTACATTTGCTAACTCGAGAGACTCGTAGTGGGAGTAACAGAGACGACGTTAACTTGGACATATAGTGGCACATCGGTTCTGTAGAACAGCCATAGCAAGAATGATAGTGAGAAAGGGCTTAGAAAAGTGGGAGCAGCAGGCAGGGGTACTATGACTCCCTTAAGGTAGCCAAATGCCTCGTCACCATGTGAAATTTTTCTTGAAAACTCGAGAATATCTTCGTTAAGGTAGCTCAGACAACGTTAAGGTATACATGTAGTGGCATATTGCTCCTGCAGGACTGACCACAGTAATAATTAATGATTGGAAAGAAAGAAAGTAGGTCGAGCAGCTGGCAGCAGTAACTATGACTCTCTTAAGGTAGCCAAATTCCTTGTCACTCGGCGAAATTTATTTGAAAACTCGAGGAAATCGTCGTTGAAGTAACTCAGACAACGGTAACATGGACAGGTGGTGGCGTATCGCTTCTGCAGGACACCAAGGTACGAATTGAAGAGAGGAAAGATTCAAAGAAGGGGGTAGCGGCTGGCTGCAGTAACTATGACTCTCTTAAGGTAGCCAAATGCCTCGTCATCCGGCGAGGTACATTTGCTAACTCGAGAGACTCGTAGTGGGAGTAACAGTGACGACGTTAACGTGGACATATAGTGGCACATCGGTTCCGTAGGACAGGCCATAGCAAGAATGATAGAGAGAATGGGCTTAGAAAAGTGGGAGCAGCAGGCAGGAGTACTATGACTCTCTTAAGGTAGCCAAATGCCTCGTCACCGTGTGAAACTTTTTGTTGAAAACTCGAGGATATCTTCGATAAGGTAGCTCAGACAACGTTAAGGTTTACATGTAGTGGCATATTGCTCCTGCAGGACTGACCACAGTAATAATTAAAGAGTGGAAAGAAAGAAAGTAGGTCGAGCAGCTGGCAACAGTAACTATGACTCTCTTGAGGTAGCCAAATTCCTTGTCACTCGGCGAAATTTATTTGAAAACTCGAGGAAATCGTCGTTGAAGTAACTCAGACAACGGTAACATGGACAGGTGGTGGCGTATCGCATCTGCAGGACTGACCACAGTACGAATTAAAGACAGGAAAGATTCAAAGAAAGGGGAGCAGCTGCCTGCAGTAACTATGACGCTTATAAGGTAGCCAAATGCCTAGTCATCCGGCGAGGTACATTGGCTAACTCGAGAGACTCGTAGTGGGAGTAACAGAGACGACGTTAACGTGGACATATAGTGGCACATCGGTTCTGTAGGACAGCCATAGCAAGAGTGATAGAGAGAAAGGGCTTAGAAAAGTGGGAGCAGCAGGCAGGGGTACTTTGACTCCCTTAAGGTAGCCAAATGCCTCGTCACCATGTGAAATTTTTTTTGAAAACTCAAGGATATTTTCGTTAAGGTAGCTCAGAAAACGTTAAGGTTTACATGTAGTGGCATATTGCTCCTGCAGGACTGACCACAGTAATAATTAAAGAGTGGAATGAAAGAAAGTAGGTCGAGCAGCTGGCAACAGTAACTATGACTCTCTTAAGGTAGCCAAATTCCTTGTCACTCGGCGAAATTTATTTGAAAACTCGAGGAAATCGTCGTTGAAGTAACTCAGACAACGGTAATATGGACAGCTGTTGGCGTATCGCATCTGCAGGACTGACCACAGTACGAATTAAAGACAGGAAAGATTCAAAGAAGGGCGAGCAGCTGCCTGCAGTAACAATGACGCTTATAAGGTAGCCAAATGCCTCGTCATCCGGCGAGGTACATTTGCTAACTCGAGAGACTCGTAGTGGGAGTAACAGAGACGACGTTAACGTGGACATATAGTGGCACATCGGTTCTGTAGGACAGCCAATAGCAAGAATGATAGAGAGAATGGGCTTAGAAAAGTGGGAGCAGCAGGCAGGAGTACTATGACTCTCTTAAGGTAGCCAAATGCCTCGTCACCATGTGAAATTTTTTTTGAAAACTCGAGGATATCTTCGATAAGGTAGCTCAGACAACGTTAAGGTTTACATGTAGTGGCATATTGCTCCTGCAGGACTGACCACAGTAATTATTAAAGAGTGGAAAGAAAGAAAGTAGGTCGAGCAGCTGGCAGCAGTAACTATGAGTCTCTTAAGGTAGCCAAATACCTCGTCACTCGGCGAAATTTATTTGAAAACTCGAGGAAATCGTTGTTGAAGTAACTCAGACAACGGTAACATGGACAGGTGGTGGCGTATCGCTTCTTCAGGACTGACCACAGTACGATTTAAAGGGAGGAAAGATTCAAAGAAGGGGGAGCAGCTGGCTGCAGTAACTATGACTCTCTTAAGGTAGCCAAATGCCTCGTCATCCGGCGAGGTACATTTGCTAACTCGAGAGACTCGTAGTGGGAGTAACAGTGACGACGTTAACGTGGACATATAGTGGCACATCGGTTCCGTAGGACAGGCAATAGCAAGAATGATAGAGAGAATGGGCTTAGAAAAGTGGGAGCAGCAGGCAGGAGTACTATGACTCTCTTAAGGCAGCCAAATGCCTCGTCACCATGTGAAACTTTTTTTGAAAACTCGAGAATATCTTCGTTAAGGTAGCTCAGACAACGTTAAGGTTTATATGTAGTGGCATATTGCTCCTGCAGGACTGACCACAGTAATCATTAATGAGTGGAAAGAATGAAAGTAGGTCGAGCAGCTGGCAGCAGTAACTATGACTCTCTTAAGGTAGCCAAATGCCTCGTCACTCGGCGACATTTATTTGAAAACTCGAGGAAATCGTCGTCGAAGTAACTCAGACAACGGTAACATATACAGGTGGTGGCGTATCGCTTCTGCAGGACACCAAGGTACGAATTAAAGAGAGGAAAGATTCAAAGAAGGGGGAGCAGCTGGCTACAGTAACTATGACTCTCTTAAGGTAGCCAAATGCCTCGTCACTCGGCGAAATTTATTTGAAAACTCGAGGAAATCGTTGTTGAAGTAACTCAGACAACGGTAACATGGACAGGTGGTGGCGTATCGCTTCTGCAGGACTGACCACAGTACGAATTAAAGAGAGGAAGCATTCAAAGAAGACGGAGCAGCTGACTGCAGTAACTATGACGCTCCAAAGGTAGCCAAATGCCTCGTCATCCGGCGAGGTACATTTGCTAACTCGAGAGACTCGTAGTGGGAGTAACAGAGACGACGTTAACTTGGACATATAGTGGCACATCGGTTCTGTAGAACAGCCATAGCAAGAATGATAGTGAGAAAGGGCTTAGAAAAGTGGGAGCAGCAGGCAGGGGTACTATGACTCCCTTAAGGTAGCCAAATGCCTCGTCACCATGTGAAATTTTTCTTGAAAACTCGAGAATATCTTCGTTAAGGTAGCTCAGACAACGTTAAGGTATACATGTAGTGGCATATTGCTCCTGCAGGACTGACCACAGTAATAATTAATGATTGGAAAGAAAGAAAGTAGGTCGAGCAGCTGGCAGCAGTAACTATGACTCTCTTAAGGTAGCCAAATTCCTTGTCACTCGGCGAAATTTATTTGAAAACTCGAGGAAATCGTCGTTGAAGTAACTCAGACAACGGTAACATGGACAGGTGGTGGCGTATCGCATCTGCAGGACTGACCACAGTACGAATTAAAGAGAGGAAAGATCCAAAGAAGGGGGAGCAGCTGGCTGCAGTAACTATGACTCTCTTAAGGTAGCCAAATGCCTCGTCATCCGGCGAGGTACATTTGCTAACTCGAGAGACTCGTAGTGGGAGTAATAGTGACGACGTTAACGTGGACATATAGTGGCACATCGGTTCCGTAGGACAGGCCATAGCAAGAATGATAGAGAGAATGGGCTTAGAAAAGTGGGAGCAGCAGGCAGGAGTACTATGACTCTCTTAAGGCAGCCAAATGGCTCGTCACCATGTGAAACTTTTTTTGAAAACTCGAGAATATCTTCGTTAAGGTAGCTCAGACAACGTTAAGGTTTATATGTAGTGGCATATTGCTCCTGCAGGACTGACCACAGTAATCATTAATGAGTGGAAAGAATGAAAGTAGGTCGAGCAGCTGGCAGCAGTAACTATGACTCTCTTAAGATAGCCAAATGCCTCGTCACTCGGCGACATTTATTTGAAAACTCGAGGAAATCGTCGTCGAAGTAACTCAGACAACGGTAACATATACAGGTGGTGGCGTATCGCTTCTGCAGGACACCAAGGTACGAATTAAAGAGAGGAAAGATTCAAAGAAGGGGGAGCAGCTGGCTGCAGTAACTATGACTCTCTTAAGGTAGCCAAATGCCTCGTCACTCGGCGAAATTTATTTGAAAACTCGAGGAAATCGTCGTCGAAGTAACTCAGACAACGGTAACATGGACAGGTGGTGGCGTATCGCTTCTGCAGGACTGACCACAGTACGAATTAAAGAGAGGAAACATTCAAAGAAGGGGGAGCAGCTGGCTGCAGTAACTATGACGCTCCAAAGGTAGCCAAATGCCTCGTCATCCGGCGAGGTACATTTGCTAACTCGAGAGACTCGTAGTGGGAGTAACAGATACGACGTTATCTTGGACATATAGTGGCACATCGGTTCTGTAGGACAGCCATAGCAAGAATGATAGAGAGAATGGGCTTAGAAAAGTGGGAGCAGCAGGCAGGAGTACTATGACTCTCTTAAGGTAGCCAAATGCCTCGTCACCACGTGAAATTTTTTGTTGAAAACTCGAGGATATCTTCGATAAGGTAGCTCAGACAACGTTAAGGTTTACATGTAGTGGCATATTGCTCCTGCAGGACTGACCACAGTAATAATTAATGAGTGGAAAGAATGAGAGTAGGTCGTGCAGCTGGCAGCAGTAACTATGACTGTCTTAAGGTAGCCAAATGCCTCGTCACTCGGCGACATTTATTTGAAAACTCGAGGAAATCGTCGTCGAAGTAACTCAGACAACGGTAACATATACAGGTGGTGGCGTATCGCTTCTGCAGGACACCAAGGTACGAATTAAAGAGAGCAAAGATTCAAAGAAGGGGGAGCAGCTGGCTGCAGTAACTATGACGCTCCAAAGGTAGCCAAATGCCTCGTCATCCGGCGAGGTACATTTGCTAACTCGAGAGACTCGTAGTGGGAGTAACAGAGACGACGTTAACTTGGACATATAGTGGCACATCGGTTCTGTAGGACAGCCATAGCAAGAATGATAGAGAGAAAGGGCTTAGAAAAGTGGGAGCAGCAGGCAGGGGTACTATCACTCCCTTAAGGTAGCCAAATGCCTCGTCACCATGTGAAATTTTTCTTGAAAACTCGAGAATATCTTCGTTAAGGTAGCTCAGACAACGTTAAGGTATACATGTAGTGGCATATTGCTCCTGCAGGACTGACCACAGTAATAATTAATGATTGGAAAGAAAGAAAGTAGGTCGAGCAGCTGGCAGCAGTAACTATGACTCTCTTAAGGTAGCCAAATTCCTTGTCACTCGGCGAAATTTATTTGAAAACTCGAGGAAATCGTCGTTGAAGTAACTCAGACAACGGTAACATTGACAGGTGGTGGCGTATCGCATCTGCAGGACTGACCACAGTACGAATTAAAGAGAGGAAAGATTCAAAGAAGGGGGAGCAGCTGGCTGCAGTAACTATGACTCTCTTAAGGTAGCCAAATGCCTCGTCATCCGGCGAGGTACATTTGCTAACTCGAGAGACTCGTAGTGGGAGTAACAGTGACGACGTTAACGTGGACATATAGTGGCACATCGGCTCCGTAGGACAGGCCATAGCAAGAATGATAGAGAGAATGGGCTTAGAAAAGTGGGAGCAGCAGGCAGGAGTACTATGACTCTCTTAAGGTAGCCAAATGCCTCGTCACCATGTGAAATTTTTTGTTGAAAACTCGAGGATATCTTCGATAAGGTAGCTCAGACAACGTTAAGGTTTACATGTAGTGGCATATTGCTCCTGCAGAACTGACCACAGTAATAATTAAGGAGTGGAAAGAAAGAAAGTAGGTCGAGCAGCTGGCAACAGTAACTATGACTCTCTTAAGGTAGCCAAATGCCTCGTCACTCGGCGAAATTTATTTGAAAACTCGAGGAAATCGTTGTTGAGGTAATTCAGACAACGGTAACATGGACAGGTGGTGGCGTATCGCTTCTTCAGGACTGACCACAGTACGAATTAGGGACAGGAAAGACTCAAAGAAGGGGGAGCAGCTGGCTGCAGTAACTATGACGCTCTTAAGGTAGCCAAATGCCTCGTCATCCGGCGAGGTACATTTGCTAACTCGAGAGACTCGTAGTGGGAGTAACAGTGACGACGTTAACGTGGACATATAGTGGCACATCGGTTCCGTAGGACAGGCAATAGCAAGAATGATAGAGAGAATGGGCTTAGAAAAGTGGGAGCAGCAGGCAGGAGTACTATGACTCTCTTAAGGCAGCCAAATGCCTCGTCACCATGTGAAACTTTTTTTGAAAACTCGAGAATATCTTCGTTAAGGTAGCTCAGACAACGTTAAGGTTTATATGTAGTGGCATATTGCTCCTGCAGGACTGACCCAAGTAATCATTAATGAGTGGAAAGAATGAAAGTAGGTCGAGCAGCTGGCAGCAGTAACTATGACTCTCTTAAGGTAGCCAAATGCCTCGTCACTCGGCGACATTTATTTGAAAACTCGAGGAAATCGTTGTTGAAGTAACTCAGACAACGGTAACATGGACAGGTGGTGGCGTATCGCTTCTGCAGGACTGACCACAGTACGAATTAAAGAGAGGAAGCATTCAAAGAAGGGGGAGCAGCTGGCTGCAGTAACTATGACGCTTCAAAGGTAGCCAAATGCCTCGTCATCCGGCGAGGTACATTTGCTAACTCGAGAGACTCGTAGTGGGAGTAACAGTGACGACGTTAACGTGGACATATAGTGGCACATCGGTTCCGTAGGACAGGCCATAGCAAGAATGATAGAGAGAATGGGCTTAGAAAAGTGGGAGCAGCAGGCAGGAGTACTATGACTCTCTTAAGGTAGCCAAATGCCTCGTCACCATGTGAAATTTTTTGTTGAAAACTCGAGGATATCTTCGATAAGGTAGCTCAGACAACGTTAAGGTTTACATGTAGTGGCATATTGCTCCTGCAGAACTGACCACAGTAATAATTAAGGAGTGGAAAGAAAGAAAGTAGGTCGAGCAGCTGGCAACAGTAACTATGACTCTCTTAAGGTAGCCAAATGCCTCGTCACTCGGCGAAATTTATTTGAAAACTCGAGGAAATCGTTGTTGAGGTAACTCAGACAACGGTAACATGGACAGGTGGTGGCGTATCGCTTCTTCAGGACTGACCACAGTACGAATTAATGACAGGAAAGACTCAAAGAAGGGGGAGCAGCTGGCTGCAGTAACTATGACGCTCTTAAGGTAGCCAAATGCCTCGTCATCCGGCGAGGTACATTTGCTAACTCGAGAGACTCGTAGTGGGAGTAACAGTGACGACGTTAACGTGGACATATAGTGGCACATCGGTTCCGTAGGACAGGCCATAGCAAGAATGATAGAGAGAATGGGCTTAGAAAAGTGTGAGCAGCAGGCAGGAGTACTATGACTCTGTTAAGGTAGCCAAATGCCTCGTCACCATGTGAAATTTTTTGTTGAAAACTCGAGGATATCTTCGATAAGGTAGCTCAGACAACGTTAAGGTTTACATGTAGTGGCATATTGCTCCTGCAGGACTGACCACAGTAATAATTAAAGAGTGGAAAGAAAGAAAGTAGGTCGAGCAGCTGGCAACAGTAACTATGACTCTCTTAAGGTAGCCAAATTCCTTGTCACTCGGCGAAATTTATTTGAAAACTCGAGGAAATCGTCGTTGAAGTAACTCAGACAACGGTAATATGGACAGGTGGTGGCGTATCGCATCTGCAGGACTGACCACAGTACGAATTAAAGACAGGAACGATTCAAAGAAGGGGGAGCAGCTGCCTGCAGTAACTTTGACGCTTATAAGGTAGCCAAATGCCTCGTCATCCGGCGAGGTACATTTGCTAACTCGAGAGACTCGTAGTGGGAGTAACAGAGACGACGTTAACTTGGACATATAGTGGCACATCGGTTCTGTAGGACAGCCATAGCAAGAATGATAGAGAGAAAGGGCTTAGAAAAGTGGGAGCAGCAGGCAGGGGTACTATGACTCCCTTAAGGTAGCCAAATGCCTCGTCACCATGTGAAATTTATCTTGAAAACTCGAGAATATCTTCGTTAAGGTAGCTCAGACAACGTTAAGGTATACATGTAGTGGCATATTGCTCCTGCACGACTGACCACAGTAATAATTAATGATTGGAAAGAAAGAAAGTAGGTCGAGCAGCTGGCAGCAGTAACTATGACTCTCTTAAGGTAGCCAAATTCCTTGTCACTCGGCGAAATTTATTTGAAAACTCGAGGAAATCGTCGTTGAAGTAACTCAGACAACGGTAACATGGACAGGTGGTGGCGTATCGCTTCTGCAGGACTGACCACAGTACGAATTAAAGACAGGAAAGATTCAAAGAAGGGGGAGCAGCTGGCTGCAGTAACTATGACGCTTATAAGGTAGCCAAATGCCTCGCCATCCGGCGAGGTACATTTGCTAACTCGAGAGACTCGTAGTGGGAGTAACAGTGACGACGTTAACGTGGACATATAGTGGCACATCGGTTCCGTAGGACAGGCCATAGCAAGAATGACAGAGAGTATGGGCTTAGAAAAGTGGGAGCAGCAGGCAGGAGTACTATGACTCCCTTAAGGTAGCCAAATGCCTCGTCACCATGTGAAATTTTTCTTGAAAACTCGAGAATATCTTCGTTAAGGTAGCTCAGACAACGTTGAGGTATACATGTAGTGGCATATTGCTCCTGCAGGACTGACCACAGTAATAATTAATGATTGGAAAGAAAGAAAGTAGGTCGAGCAGCTGGCAGCAGTAACTATGACTCTCTTAAGCTAGCCAAATGCCACGTCACTCGGCGAAATTTATTTGAAAACTCGAGGAAATCGTCGTTGAAGTAACTCAGACAACGGTAACATGGACAGGTGGTGGCGTATCGCTTCTGCAGGACTGACCACAGTACGAATTAAAGAGAGGAAACATTCAAAGAAGGGGGAGCAGCTGGCTGCAGTAACTATGACGCTCCAAAGGTAGCCAAATGCCTCGTCATCCGGCGAGGTACATTTGCTAACTCGAGAGACACGTAGTGGGAGTAACAGAGACGACGTTAACTTGGACATATAGTGGCACATCGGTTCTGTAGGACAGCCATAGCAAGAATGATAGAGAGAAAGGGCTTAGAAAAGTGGGAGCAGCAGGCAGGAGTACTATGACTCCCTTAAGGTAGCCAAATGCCTCGTCACCATGTAAAATTTTTCTTGAAAACTCGAGAATATCTTCGTTAAGGTAGCTCAGACAACGTTAAGGTATACATGTAGTGGCATATTGCTCCTGCAGGACTGACCACAGTAATAATTAATGATTGGAAAGAAAGAAAGTAGGTCGAGCAGCTGGCAGCAGTAACTATGACTCTCTTAAGGTAGCCAAATGCCTCGTCACTCAGCGAAATTTATTTGAAAACTCGAGGAAATCGTCGTTGAAGTAACTCAGACAACGGTAACATGGACAGGTGGTGGCGTATCGCTTCTGCAGGACACCAAGGTACGAATTAAAGAGAGGAAAGATTCAAAGAAGGCGGTAGCGGCTGGCTGCAGTAACTATGACTCTCTTAAGGTAGCCAAATGCCTCGTCATCCGGCGAGGTACATTTGCTAACTCGAGAGACTCGTAGTGGGAGTAACAGTGACGACGTTAACGTGGACATATAGTGGCACATCGGTTCCGTAGGACAGGCCATAGCAAGAATGATAGAGAGAATGGGCTTAGAAAAGTGTGAGCAGCAGGCAGGAGTACTATGACTCTCTTAAGGTAGCCAAATGCCTCGTCACCATGTGAAATTTTTTGTTGAAAACTCGAGGATATCTTCGATAAGGTAGCTCAGACAACGTTAAGGTTTACATGTAGTGGCATAATGCTCCTGCAGGACTGACCACAGTAATAATTAAAGAGTGGTAAGAAAGAAAGTAGGTCGAGCAGCTGGCAACAGTAACTATGACTCTCTTAAGGTAGCCAAATTCCTTGTCACTCGGCGAAATTTATTTGAAAACTCGAGGAAATCGTCGTTGAAGTAACTCAGACAACGGTAATATGGACAGGTGGTGGCGTATCGCATCTGCAGGACTGACCACAGTACGAATTAAAGAGAGGAAAGATTCAAAGAAGGGGGAGCGACTGGCTGCAGTAACTATGACTCTCTTAAGGTAGCCAAATGCCTCGTCATCCGGCGAGGTACATTTGCTAACTCGAGAGACTCGTAGTGGGAGTAACAGTGACGACGTTAACGTGGACATATAGTGGCACATCGGTTCCGTAGGACAGGCCATAGCAAGAATGATAGAGAGAATGGGCTTAGAAAAGTGTGAGCGGCAGGCAGGAGTACTATGACTCTCTTAAGGTAGCCAAATGCCTCGTCACCATGTGAAATTTTTTGTTGAAATCTCGAGGATATCTTCGTTAAGGTAGCTCAGACAACGTTAAGGTATACATGTAGTGGCATATTGCTCCTGCAGGACTGACCACAGTAATAATTAAAGAGTGGAAAGAAAGAAAGTAGGTCGAGCAGCTGGCAACAGTAACTATGACTCTCTTAAGGTAGCCAAATTCCTTGTCACTCGGCGAAATTTATTTGAAAACTCGAGGAAATCGTCGTTGAAGTAACTCAGACAACGGTAATATGGACAGGTGGTGGCGTATCGCATCTGCTGGACTGACCACAGTACGAATTAAAGACAGGAAAAATTCAAAGAAGGGGGAGCAGCTGCCTGCAGTAACTATGACGCTTATAAGGTAGCCAAATGCCTCGTCATCCGGCGAGGTACATTTGCTAACTCGAGAGACTCGTAGTGGGAGTAACAGAGACGACGTTAACTTGGACATATAGTGGCACATCGGTTCTGTAGGACAGCCATAGCAAGAATGATAGAGAGAAAGGGCTTAGAAAAGTGGGAGCAGCAGGCAGGGGTACTATGACTCCCTTAAGGTAGCCAAATGCCTCGTCACCATGTGAAATTTTTCTTGAAAACTCGAGAATATCTTCGTTAATTTAGCTCAGACAACGTTAAGGTATACATGTAGTGTCATATTGCTCCTGCACGACTGACCACAGTAATAATTAATGATTGGAAAGAAAGAAAGTAGGTCGAGCAGCTGGCAGCAGTAACTATGACTCTCTTAAGGTAGCCAAATTCCTTGTCACTCGGCGAAATTTATTTGAAAACTCGAGGAAATCGTCGTTGAAGTAACTCAGACAACGGTAACATGGACAGGTGGTGGCGTATCGCATCTGCAGGACTGACCACAGTACGAATTAAAGAGAGGAAAGATTCAAAGAAGGGGGAGCAGCTGGCTGCAGTAACTATGACTCTCTTAAGGTAGCCAAATGCCTCGTCATCCGGCGAGGTACATTTGCTAACTCGGGAGACTCGTAGTGGGAGTAACAGTGACGACGTTAACGTGGACATATAGTGGCACATCGGTTCCGTAAGACAGGCCATAGCAAGAATGACAGAGAGTATGGGCTTAGAAAAGTGGGAGCAGCAGGCAGGAGTACTATGACTCCCTTAAGGTAGCCAAATGCCTCGTCACCATGTGAAATTTTTCTTGAAAACTCGAGAATATCTTCGTTAAGGTAGCTCAGACAACGTAAAGGTATACATGTAGTGGCATATTGCTCCTGCAGGACTGACCACAGTAATAATTAATGATTGGAAAGAAAGAAAGTAGGTCGAGCAGCTGGCAGCAGTAACTATGACTCTCTTAAGGTAGCCAAATGCCACGTCACTCGGCGAAATTTATTTGAAAACTCGAGGAAATCGTCGTTGAAGTAACTCAGACAACGGTAACATGGACAGGTGGTGGCGTATCGCTTCTGCAGGACACCAAGGTACGAATTAAAGAGAGGAAAGATTCAAAGAAGGGGGTAGCGGCTGGCTGCAGTAACTTTGACTCTCTTAAGGTAGCCAAATGCCTCGTCACTCGGCGAAATTTATTTGAAAACTCGAGGAAATCGTCGTTGAAGTAACTCAGACAACGGTAACATGGACAGGTGGTGGCGTATCGCATCTGCAGGACTGACAACAGTACGAATTAAAGAGAGGAAAGATTCAAAGAAGGGGGAGCAGCTGGCTGCAGTAACTATGACTCTCTTAAGGTAGCCAAATGCCTCGTCATCCGGCGAGGTACATTTGCTAACTCGAGAGACACGTAGTGGGAGTAACAGAGACGACGTTAACTTGGACATATAGTGGCACATCGGTTCTGTAGGACAGCCATAGCAAGAATGATAGAGAGAAAGGGCTTAGAAAAGTGGGAGCAGCAGGCAGGTGTACTATGACTCCCTTAAGGTAGCCAAATGCCTCGTCACCATGTGAAATTTTTCTTGAAAACTCGAGAATATCTTCGTTAAGGTAGCTCAGACAACGTTAAGGTATACATGTAGTGGCATATTGCTCCTGCAGGACTGACCACAGTAATAATTAATGATTGGAAAGAAAGAAAGTAGGTCAAGCAGCTGGCAGCAGTAACTATGACTCTCTTAAGGTAGCCAAATGCCTCGTCACTCGGCGAAATTTATTTGATAACTCGAGGAAATCGTCGTTGAAGTAACTCAGACAACGGTAACATGGACAGGTGGTGGCGTATCGCTTCTGCAGGACACCAAGGTACGAATTAAAGAGAGGAAAGATTCAAAGAAGGGGGTAGCGGCTGGCTGCAGTAACTATGACTCTCTTAAGGTAGCCAAATGCCTCGTCATCCGGCGAGGTACATTTGCTAACTCGAGAGACTCGTAGTGGGAGTAACAGTGACGACGTTAACGTGGACATATAGTGGCACATCGGTTCCGTAGGACAGGCCATAGCAAGAATGATAGAGAGAATGGGCTTAGAAAAGTGTGAGCAGCAGGCAGGAGTACTATGACTCTCTTAAGGTAGCCAAATGCCTCGTCACCATGTGAAATTTTTTGTTGAAAACTCGAGGATATCTTCAATAAGGTACCTCAGACAACGTTAAGGTTTACATGTAGTGGCATATTGCTCCTGCAGGACTGACCACAGTAATAATTAAAGAGTGGAAAGAAAGAAAGTAGGTCGAGCAGCTGGCAACAGTAACTATGACTCTCTTAAGGTAGCCAAATTCCTTGTCACTCGGCGAAATTTATTTGAAAAATCGAGGAAATCGTCGTTGAAGTAACTCAGACAACGGTAATATGGACAGGTGGTGGCGTATCGCATCTGCAGGACTGACCACAGTACGAATTAAAGACAGGAAAAATTCAAAGAAGGGGGAGCAGCTGCCT
Source organism: Schistocerca serialis cubense (assembly GCF_023864345.2). Lineage (NCBI taxonomy): Eukaryota > Metazoa > Arthropoda > Insecta > Orthoptera > Acrididae > Schistocerca > Schistocerca serialis. Next base: position 21,753,586 of record NW_026047583.1, on the reverse strand, counting down.
GCAGTAACTATGACGCTTATAAGGTAGCCAAATGCCTCGTCATCCGGCGAGGTACATTTGCTAACTCGAGAGACTCGTAGTGGGAGTAACAGAGACGACGTTAACTTGGACATATAGTGGCACATCGGTTCTGTAGGACAGCCATAGCAAGAATGATAGAGAGAAAGGGCTTAGAAAAGTGGGAGCAGCAGGCAGGGGTACTATGACTCCCTTAAGGTAGCCAAATGCCTCGTCACCATGTGAAATTTTTCTGAATACTCGAGAATATCTTCGTTAAGGTAGCTCAGACAACGTTAAGGTATACATGTAGTGGCATATTGCTCCTGCACGACTGACCACAGTAATAATTAATGATTGGAAAGAGAGAAAGTAGGTCGAGCAGCTGGCAGCAGTAACTATGACTCTCTTAAGGTAGCCAAATTCCTTGTCACTCGGCGAAATTTATTTGAAAACTCGAGGAAATCGTCGTTGAAGTAACTCAGACAACGGTAACATAGACAGGTGGTGGCGTATCGCATCTGCAGGACTGACCACAGTACGAATTAAAGAGAGGAAAGATTCAAAGAAGGGGGAGCAGCTGGCTGCAGTAACTATGACTCTCTTAAGGTAGCCAAATGCCTCGTCATCCGGCTTGGTACATTTGCTAACTCGAGAGACTCGTAGTGGGAGTAACAGTGACGACGTTAACGTGGACATATAGTGGCACATCGGCTCCGTAAGACAGGCCATAGCAAGAATGACAGAGAGTATGGGCTTAGAAAAGTGGGAGCAGCAGGCAGGAGTACTATGACTCCCTTAAGGTAGCCAAATGCCTCGTCACCATGTGAAATTTTTCTTGAAAACTCGAGAATATCTTCGTTAAGGTAGCTCAGACAACGTTAAGGTATACATGTAGTGGCATATTGCTCCTGCAGGACTGACCACAGTAATAATTAATGATTGGAAAGAAAGAAAGTAGGTCGAGCAGCTGGCAGCAGTAACTATGACTCTCTTAAGGTAGCCAAATGCCACGTCACTCGGCGAAATTTATTTGAAAACTCGAGGAAATCGTCGTTGAAGTAACTCAGACAACGGTAACATGGACAGGTGGTGGCGTATCGCTTCTGCAGGACACCAAGGTACGAATTAAAGAGAGGAAAGATTCAAAGAAGGGGGTAGCGGCTGGCTGCAGTAACTATGACTCTCTTAAGGTAGCCATATGCCTCGTCACTCGGCGAAATTTATTTGAAAACTCGAGGAAATCGTTGTTGAAGTAACTCAGACAACGGTAACATGGACAGGTGGTGGCGTATCGCTTCTGCAGGACTGACCACAGTACGAATTAAAGAGAGGAAACATTCAAAGAAGGGGGAGCAGCTGGCTGCAGTAACTATGACGCTCCAAAGGTAGGCAAATGCCTCGTCATCCGGCGAGGTACATTTGCTAACTCGAGAGACACGTAGTGGGAGTAACAGAGACGACGTTAACTTGGACATATAGTGGCACATCGGTTCTGTAGGACAGCCATAGCAAGAATGATAGAGAGAAAGGGCTTAGAAAAGTGGGAGCAGCAGGCAGGTGTACTATGACTCCCTTAAGGTAGCCAAATGCCTCGTCACCATGTGAAATTTTTCTTGAAAACTCGAGAATATCTTCGTTAAGGTAGCTCAGACAACGTTAAGGTATACATGTAGTGGCATATTGCTCCTGCAGGACTGACCACAGTAATAATTAATGATTGGAAAGAAAGAAAGTAGGTCGAGCAGCTGGCAGCAGTAACTATGACTCTCTTAAGGTAGCCAAATGCCTCGTCACTCGGCGAAATTTATTTGAAAACTCGAGGAAATCGTCGTTGAAGTAACTCAGACAACGGTAACATGGACAGGTGGTGGCGTATCGCTTCTGCAGGACACCAAGGTACGAATTAAAGAGAGGAAAGATTCAAAGAAGGGGGTAGCGGCTGGCTGCAGTAACTATGACTCTCTTAAGGTAGCCAAATGCCTCGTCATCCGGCGAGGTACATTTGCTAACTCGAGAGACTCGTAGTGGGAGTAACAGTGACGACGTTAACGTGGACATATAGTGGCACATCGGTTCCGTAGGACAGGCCATAGCAAGAATGATAGAGAGAATGGGCTTAGAAAAGTGTGAGCAGCAGGCAGGAGTACTATGACTCTCTTAAGGTAGCCAAATGCCTCGTCACCATGTGAAATTTTTTGTTGAAAACTCGAGGATATCTTCGATAAGGTAGCTCAGACAACGTTAAGGTTTACATGTAGTGGCATATTGCTCCTGCAGGACTGACCACAGTAATAATTAAAGAGTGGAAAGAAAGAAAGTAGGTCGAGCAGCTGGCAACAGTAACTATGACTCTCTTAAGGTAGCCAAATTCCTTGTCACTCGGCGAAATTTATTTGAAAACTCGAGGAAATCGTCGTTGAAGTAACTCAGACAACGGTAATATGGACAGGTGGTGGCGTATCGCATCTGCAGGACTGACCACAGTACGAATTAAAGAGAGGAAAGATTCAAAGAAGGGGGAGCAGCTGGCTGCAGTAACTATGACTCTCTTAAGGTAGCCAAATGCCTCGTCACTCGGCGAAATTTATTTGAAAACTCGAGGAAATCGTCGTTGAAGTAACTCAGACAACGGTAACATGGACAGGTGGTGGCGTATCGCTTCTGCAGGACACCAAGGTACGAATTAAAGAGAGGAAAGATTCAAAGAAGGGGGTAGCGGCTGGCTGCAGTAACTATGACTCTCTTAAGGTAGCCAAATGCCTCGTCATCCGGCGAGGAACATTTGCTAACTCGAGAGACTCGTAGTGGGAGTAACAGTGACGACGTTAACGTGGACATATAGTGGCACATCGGTTCCGTAGGACAGGCCATAGCAAGAATGATAGAGAGAATGGGCTTAGAAAAGTGGGAGCAGCAGGCAGGAGTACTATGACTCTCTTAAGGTAGCCAAATGCCTCGTCACCATGTGAAATTTTTTGTTGAAAACTCGAGGATATCTTCGATAAGGTACCTCAGACAACGTTAAGGTTTACATGTAGTGGCATATTGCTCCTGCAGGACTGACCACAGTAATAATTAAAGAGTGGAAAGAAAGAAAGTAGGTCGAGCAGCTGGCAACAGTAACTATGACTCTCTTAAGGTAGCCAAATTCCTTGTCACTCGGCGAAATTTATTTGAAAAATCGAGGAAATCGTCGTTGAAGTAACTCAGACAACGGTAATATGGACAGGTGGTGGCGTATCGCATCTGCAGGACTGACCACAGTACGAATTAAAGACAGGAAAAATTCAAAGAAGGGGGAGCAGCTGCCTGCAGTAACTATGACGCTTATAAGGTAGCCAAATGCCTCGTCATCCGGCGAGGTACATTTGCTAACTCGAGAGACTCGTAGTGGGAGTAACAGAGACGACGTTAACTTGGACATATAGTGGCACATCGGTTCTGTAGGACAGCCATAGCAAGAATGATAGAGAGAAAGGGCTTAGAAAAGTGGGAGCAGCAGGCAGGGGTACTATGACTCCCTTAAGGTAGCCAAATGCCTCGTCACCATGTGAAATTTTTCTTGAAAACTCGAGAATATCTTCGTTAAGGTAGCTCAGACAACGTTAAGGTATACATGTAGTGGCATATTGCTCCTGCACGACTGACCACAGTAATAATTAATGATTGGAAAGAAAGAAAGTAGGTCGAGCAGCTGGCAGCAGTAACTATGACTCTCTTAAGGTAGCCAAATTCCTTGTCACTCGGCGAAATTTATTTGAAAACTCGAGGAAATCGTCGTTGAAGTAACTCAGACAACGGTAACATGGACAGGTGGTGGCGTATCGCATCTGCAGGACTGACCACAGTACGAATTAAAGAGAGGAAAGATTCAAAGAAGGGGGAGCAGCTGGCTGCAGTAACTATGACTCTCTTAAGGTAGCCAAATGCCTCGTCATCCGGCGAGGTACATTTGCTAACTCGAGAGACTCGTAGTGGGAGTAACAGTGACGACGTTAACGTGGACATATAGTGGCACATCGGTTCCGTAAGACAGGCCATAGCAAGAATTACAGAGAGTATGGGCTTAGAAAAGTGGGAGCAGCAGGCAGGAGTACTATGACTCCCTTAAGGTAGCCAAATGCCTCGTCACCATGTGAAATTTTTCTTGAAAACTCGAGAATATCTTCGTTAAGGTAGCTCAGACAACGTTAAGGTATACATGTAGTGGCATATTGCTCCTGCAGGACTGACCACAGTAATAATTAATGATTGGAAAGAAAGAAAGTAGGTCGAGCAGCTGGCAGCAGTAACTATGACTCTCTTAAGGTAGCCAAATGCCACGTCACTCGGCGAAATTTATTTGAAAACTCGAGGAAATCGTCGTTGAAGTAACTCAGACAACGGTAACATGGACAGGTGGTGGCGTATCGCTTCTGCAGGACACCAAGGTACGAATTAAAGAGAGGAAAGATTCAAAGAAGGGGGTAGCGGCTGGCTGCAGTAACTATGACTCTCTTAAGGTAGCCATATGCCTCGTCACTCGGCGAAATTTATTTGAAAACTCGAGGAAATCGTTGTTGAAGTAACTCAGACAACGGTAACATGGACAGGTGGTGGCGTATCGCTTCTGCAGGACTGACCACAGTACGAATTAAAGAGAGGAAACATTCAAAGAAGGGGGAGCAGCTGGCTGCAGTAACTATGACTCTCTTAAGGTAGCCAAATGCCTCGTCATCCGGCGAGGTACATTTGCTAACTCGAGAGACTCGTAGTGGGAGTAACAGTGACGACGTTAACGTGGACATATAGTGGCACATCGGTTCCGTAGGACAGGCCATAGCAAGAATGATAGAGAGAATGGGCTTAGAAAAGTGTGAGCAGCAGGCAGGAGTACTATGACTCTCTTAAGGTAGCCAAATGCCTCGTCACCATGTGAAATTTTTTGTTGAAAACTCGAGGATATCTTCGATAAGGTAGCTCAGACAACGTTAAGGTTTACATGTAGTGGCATATTGCTCCTGCAGGACTGACGACAGTAATAATTAAAGAGTGGAAAGAAAGAAAGTAGGTCGAGCAGCTGGCAACAGTAACTATGACTCTCTTAAGGTAGCCAAATTCCTTGTCACTCGGCGAAATTTATTTGAAAACTCGAGCAAATCGTCGTTGCAGTAACTCAGACAACGGTAATATGGACAGGTGGTGGCGTATCGCATCTGCAGGACTGACCACAGTACGAATTAAAGAGAGGAAAGATTCAAAGAAGGGGGAGCAGCTGGCTGCAGTAACTATGACTCTCTTAAGGTAGCCAAATGCCTCGTCACTCGGCGAAATTTATTTGAAAACTCGAGGAAATCGTTGTTGAAGTAACTCAGACAACGGTAACATGGACAGGTGGTGGCGTATCGCTTCTGCAGGACTGACCACAGTACGAATTAAAGAGAGGAAAGATTCAAAGAAGGGGGAGCAGCTGGCTGCAGTAACTATGACTCTCTTAAGGTAGCCAAATGCCTCGTCACTCGGCGAAATTTATTTGAAAACTCGAGGAAATCGTCGTTGAAGTAACTCAGACAACGGTAACATGGACAGGTGGTGGCGTATCGCTTCTGCAGGACACCAAGGTACGAATTAAAGAGAGGAAAGATTCAAAGAAGGGGGTAGCGGCTGGCTGCAGTAACTATGACTCTCTTAAGGTAGCCAAATGCCTCGTCATCCGGCGAGGTACATTTGCTAACTCGAGAGACTCGTAGTGGGAGTAACAGTGACGACGTTAACGTGGACATATAGTGGCACATCGGTTCCGTAGGACAGGCCATAGCAAGAATGATAGAGAGAATGGGCTTAGAAAAGTGTGAGCAGCAGGCAGGAGTACTATGACTCTCTTAAGGTAGCCAAATGCCTCGTCACCATGTGAAATTTTTTGTTGAAAACTCGAGGATATCTTCGATAAGGTAGCTCAGACAACGTTAAGGTTTACATGTAGTGGCATATTGCTCTTGCAGGACTGACCACAGTAATAATTAAAGAGTGGAAAGAAAGAAAGTAGGTCGAGCAGCTGGCAACAGTAACTATGACTCTCTTAAGGTAGCCAAATTCCTTGTCACTCGGCGAAATTTATTTGAAAACTCGAGGAAATCGTCGTTGAAGTAACTCAGACAACGGTAATATGGACAGGTGGTGGCGTATCGCATCTGCAGGACTGACCACAGTACGAATTAAAGACAGTAAAATTCAAAGAAGGGGGAGCAGCTGCCTGCAGTAACTATGACGCTTATAAGGTAGCCAAATGCCTCGTCATCCGGCGATGTACATTTGCTAACTCGAGAGACTCGTAGTGGGAGTAACAGAGACGACGTTAACTTGGACATATAAAGGCACATCGGTTCTGTAGGACAGCCATAGCAAGAATGATAGAGAGAAAGGGCTTAGAAAAGTGGGAGCAGCAGGCAGGGGTACTATGACTCCCTTAAGGTAGCCAAATGCCTCGTCACCATGTGAAATTTTTCTTGAAAACTCGAGAATATCTTCGTTAAGGTAGCTCAGACAACGTTAAGGTATACATGTAGTGGCATATTGCTCCTGCACGACTGACCACAGTAATAATTAATGATTGGAAAGAAAGAAAGTAGGTCGAGCAGCTGGCAGCAGTAACTATGACTCTCTTAAGGTAGCCAAATTCCTTGTCACTCGGCGAAATTTATTTGAAAACTCGAGGAAATCGTCGTTGAAGTAACTCAGACAACGGTAACATGGACAGGTGGTGGCGTATCGCATCTGCAGGACTGACCACAGTACGAATTAAAGAGAGGAAAGATTCAAAGAAGGGGGAGCAGCTGGCTGCAGTAACTATGACTCTCTTAAGGTAGCCAAATGCCTCGTCATCCGGCGAGGTACATTTGCTAACTCGAGAGACTCGTAGTGGGAGTAACAGTGACGACGTTAACGTGGACATATAGTGGCACATCGGTTCCGTAAGACAGGCCATAGCAAGAATGACAGAGAGTATGGGCTTAGAAAAGTGGGAGCAGCAGGCAGGAGTACTATGACTCCCTTAAGGTAGCCAAATGCCTCGTCACCATGTGAAATTTTTCTTGAAAACTCGAGAATATCTTCGTTAAGGTAGCTCAGACAACGTTAGGTATACATGTAGTGGCATATTGCTCCTGCAGGACTGACCACAGTAATAATTAATGATTGGAAAGAAAGAAAGTAGGTCGAGCAGCTGGCAGCAGTAACTATGACTCTCTTAAGGTAGCCAAATGCCACGTCACTCGGCGAAATTTATTTGAAAACTCGAGGAAATCGTCGTTGAAGTAACTCAGACAACGGTAACATGGACAGGTGGTGGCGTATCGCTTCTGCAGGACACCAAGGTACGAATTAAAGAGAGGAAAGATTCAAAGAAGGGGGTAGCGGCTGGCTGCAGTAACTATGACTCTGTTAAGGTAGCCAAATGCCTCGTCACTCGGCGAAATTTATTTGAAAACTCGAGGAAATCGTTGTTGAACTAACTCAGACAACGGTAACATGGACAGGTGGTGGCGTATCCCTTCTGCAGGACTGACCACAGTACGAATTAAAGAGAGGAAACATTCAAAGAAGGGGGAGCAGCTGGCTGCAGTAACTATGACGCTCCAAAGGTAGCCAAATGCCTCGTCATCCGGCGAGGTACATTTGCTAACTCGAGAGACACGTAGTGGGAGTAACAGAGACGACGTTAACTTGGACATATAGTGGCACATCGGTTCTGTAGGACAGCCATAGCAAGAATGATAGAGAGAAAGGGCTTAGAAAAGTGGGAGCAGCAGGCAGGTGTACTATGACTCCCTTAAGGTAGCCAAATGCCTCGTCACCATGTGAAATTTTTCTTGAAAACTCGAGAATATCTTCGTTAAGGTAGCTCAGACAACGTTAAGGTATACATGTAGTGGCATATTGCTCCTGCAGGACTGACCACAGTAATAATTAATGATTGGAAAAAAAGAAAGTAGGTCGAGCAGCTGGCAGCAGTAACTATGACTCTCTTAAGGTAGCCAAATGCCTCGTCACTCGGCGAAATTTATTTGAAAACTCGAGGAAATCGTCGTTGAAGTAACTCAGACAACGGTAACATGGACAGGTGGTGGCGTATCGCTTCTGCAGGACACCAAGGTACGAATTAAAGAGAGGAAAGATTCAAAGAAGGGGGTAGCGGCTGGCTGCAGTAACTATGACTCTCTTAAGGTAGCCAAATGCCTCGTCATCCGGCGAGGTACATTTGCTAACTCGAGAGACTCGTAGTGGGAGTAACAGTGACGACGTTAACGTGGACATATAGTGGCACATCGGTTCCGTAGGACAGGCCATAGCAAGAATGATAGAGAGAATGGGCTTAGAAAAGTGTGAGCAGCAGGCAGGAGTACTATGACTCTCTTAAGGTAGCCAAATGCCTCGTCACCATGTGAAATTTTTTGTTGAAAACTCGAGGATATCTTCGATAAGGAAGCTCAGACAACGTTAAGGTTTACATGTAGTGGCATATTGCTCCTGCAGGACTGACCACAGTAATAATTAAAGAGTGGAAAGAAAGAAAGTAGGTCGAGCAGCTGGCAACAGTAACTATGACTCTCTTAAGGTAGCCAAATTCCTTGTCACTCGGCGAAATTTATTTGAAAACTCGAGGAAATCGTCGTTGAAGTAACTCAGACAACGGTAATATGGACAGGTGGTGGCGTATCGCATCTGCAGGACTGACCACAGTACGAATTAAAGAGAGGAAAGATTCAAAGAAGGGGGTAGCGGCTGGCTGCAGTAACTATGACTCTGTTAAGGTAGCCAAATGCCTCGTCACTCGGCGAAATTTATTTGAAAACTCGAGGAAATCGTTGTTGAACTAACTCAGACAACGGTAACATGGACAGGTGGTGGCGTATCCCTTCTGCAGGACTGACCACAGTACGAATTAAAGAGAGGAAACATTCAAAGAAGGGGGAGCAGCTGGCTGCAGTAACTATGACGCTCCAAAGGTAGCCAAATGCCTCGTCATCCGGCGAGGTACATTTGCTAACTCGAGAGACACGTAGTGGGAGTAACAGAGACGACGTTAACTTGGACATATAGTGGCACATCGGTTCTGTAGGACAGCCATAGCAAGAATGATAGAGAGAAAGGGCTTAGAAAAGTGGGAGCAGCAGGCAGGTGTACTATGACTCCCTTAAGGTAGCCAAATGCCTCGTCACCATGTGAAATTTTTCTTGAAAACTCGAGAATATCTTCGTTAAGGTAGCTCAGACAACGTTAAGGTATACATGTAGTGGCATATTGCTCCTGCAGGACTGACCACAGTAATAATTAATGATTGGAAAAAAAGAAAGTAGGTCGAGCAGCTGGCAGCAGTAACTATGACTCTCTTAAGGTAGCCAAATGCCTCGTCACTCGGCGAAATTTATTTGAAAACTCGAGGAAATCGTCGTTGAAGTAACTCAGACAACGGTAACATGGACAGGTGGTGGCGTATCGCTTCTGCAGGACACCAAGGTACGAATTAAAGAGAGGAAAGATTCAAAGAAGGGGGTAGCGGCTGGCTGCAGTAACTATGACTCTCTTAAGGTAGCCAAATGCCTCGTCATCCGGCGAGGTACATTTGCTAACTCGAGAGACTCGTAGTGGGAGTAACAGTGACGACGTTAACGTGGACATATAGTGGCACATCGGTTCCGTAGGACAGGCCATAGCAAGAATGATAGAGAGAATGGGCTTAGAAATGTGTGAGCAGCAGGCAGGAGTACTATGACTCTCTTAAGGTAGCCAAATGCCTCGTCACCATGTGAAATTTTTTGTTGGAAACTCGAGGATATCTTCGATAAGGAAGCTCAGACAACGTTAAGGTTTACATGTAGTGGCATATTGCTCCTGCAGGACTGACCACAGTAATAATTAAAGAGTGGAAAGAAAGAAAGTAGGTCGAGCAGCTGGCAACAGTAACTATGACTCTCTTAAGGTAGCCAAATTCCTTGTCACTCGGCGAAATTTATTTGAAAACTCGAGGAAATCGTCGTTGAAGTAACTCAGACAACGGTAATATGGACAGGTGGTGGCGTATCGCATCTGCAGGACTGACCACAGTACGAATTAAAGAGAGGAAAGATTCAAAGAAGGGGGAGCAGCTGGCTGCAGTAACTATGACTCTCTTAAGGTAGCCAAATGCCTCGTCACTCGGCGAAATTTATTTGAAAACTCGAGGAAATCGTTGTTGTAGTAACTCAGACAACGGTAACATGGACAGGTGGTGGCGTATCGCTTCTGCAGGACTGACCACAGTACGAATTAAAGACAGGAAAGATTCAAAGAAGGGGGAGCAGCTGCCTGCAGTAACTATGACGCTTATAAGGTAGCCAAATGCCTCGTCATCCGGCGAGGTACATTTGCTAACTCGAGAGACTCGTAGTGGGAGTAACAGAGACGACGTTAACGTGGACATATAGTGGCACATCGGTTCTGTAGGACAGGCAATAGCAAGAATGATAGAGAGAAAGGGCTTAGAAAAGTGGGAGCAGCAGGCAGGTGTACTATGACTCCCTTAAGGTAGCCAAATGCCTCGTCACCATGTGAAATTTTTCTTGAAAACTCGAGAATATCTTCGTTAAGGTAGCTCAGACAACGTTAAGGTATACATGTAGTGGCATATTGCTCCTGCAGGACTGACCACAGTAATAATTAATGATTGGAAAGAAAGAAAGTAGGTCGAGCAGCTGGCAACAGTAACTATGACTCTCTTAAGGTAGCCAAATGCCTCGTCACTCGGCGAAATTTATTTGAAAACTCGAGGAAATCGTCGTTGAAGTAACTCAGACAACGGTAACATGGACAGGTGGTGGCGTATCGCTTCTGCAGGACACCAAGGTACGAATTAAAGAGAGGAAAGATTCAAAGAAGGGGGTAGCGGCTGGCTGCAGTAACTATGACTCTCTTAAGGTAGCCAAATGCCTCGTCATCCGGCGAGGTACATTTGCTAACTCGAGAGACTCGTAGTGGGAGTAACAGTGACGACGTTAACGTGGACATATAGTGGCACATCGGTTCCGTAGGACAGGCCATAGCAAGAATGATAGTGAGAATGGGCTTAGAAAAGTGTGAGCAGCAGGCAGGAGTACTATGACTCTCTTAAGGTAGCCAAATGCCTCGTCACCATGTGAAATTTTTTGTTGAAAACTCGAGGATATCTTCGATAAGGTAGCTCAGACAACGTTAAGGTTTACATGTAGTGGCATATTGCTCCTGCAGGACTGACCACAGTAATAATTAAAGAGTTCAAAGAAAGAAAGTAGGTCGAGCAGCTGGCAACAGTAACTATGACTCTCTTAAGGTAGCCAAATTCCTTGTCACTCGGCGAAATTTATTTGAAAACTCGAGGAAATCGTCGTTGAAGTAACTCAGACAACGGTAATATGGACAGGTGGTGGCGTATCGCATCTGCAGGGCTGACCACAGTACGAATTAAAGAGAGGAAAGATTCAAAGAAGGGGGAGCAGCTGGCTGCAGTAACTATGACTCTCTTAAGGTAGCCAAATGCCTCGTCACTCGGCGAAATTTATTTGAAAACTCGAGGAAATCGTTGTTGAAGTAACTCAGACAACGGTAACATGGACAGGTGGTGGCGTATCGCTTCTGCAGGACTGACCACAGTACGAATTAAAGACAGGAAAGATTCAAAGAAGGGGGAGCAGCTGGCTGCAGTAACTATGACTCTCTTAAGGTAGCCAAATGCCTCGTCACTCGGCGAAATTTATTTGAAAACTCGAGGAAATCGTCGTTGAAGTAACTCAGACAACGGTAACATGGACAGGTGGTGGCGTATCGCTTCTGCAGGACACCAAGGTACGAATTAAGGAGAGGAAAGATTCAAAGAAGGGGGTAGCGGCTGGCTGCAGTAACTATGACTCTCTTAAGGTAGCCAAATGCCTCGTCATCCGGCGAGGTACATTTGCTAACTCGAGAGACTCGTAGTGGGAGTAACAGTGACGACGTTAACGTGGACATATAGTGGCACATCGGTTCCGTAGGACAGGCCATAGCAAGAATGATAGAGAGAATGGGCTTAGAAAAGTGTGAGCAGCAGGCAGGAGTACTATGACTCTCTTAAGGTAGCCAAATGCCTCGTCACCATGTGAAATTTTTTGTTGAAAACTCGAGGATATCTTCGATAAGGTAGCTCAGACAACGTTAAGGTTTACATGTAGTGGCAGATTGCTCCTGCAGGACTGACCACAGTAATAATTAAAGAGTGGAAAGAAAGAAAGTAGGTCGAGCAGCTGGCAACAGTAACTATGACTCTCTTAAGGTAGCCAAATTCCTTGTCACTCGGCGAAATTTATTTGAAAACTCGAGGAAATCGTCGTTGAAGTAACTCAGACAACGGTAATATGGACAGGTGGTGGCGTATCGCATCTGCAGGACTGACCACAGTACGAATTAAAGAGAGGAAAGATTCAAAGAAGGGGGAGCAGCTGGCTGCAGTAACTATGACTCTCTTAAGGTAGCCAAATGCCTCGTCACTCGGCGAAATTTATTTGAAAACTCGAGGAAATCGTCGTTGAAGTAACTCAGACAACGGTAACATGGACAGGTGGTGGCGTATCGCTTCTGCAGGACACCAAGGTACGAATTAAAGAGAGGAAAGATTCAAAGAAGGGGGTAGCGGCTGGCTGCAGTAACTATGACTCTCTTAAGGTAGCCAAATGCCTCGTCATCCGGCGAGGTACATTTGCTAACTCGAGAGACTCGTAGTGGGAGTAACAGTGACGACGTTAACGTGGACATATAGTGGCACATCGGTTCCGTAGGACAGGCCATAGCAAGAATGATAGAGAGAATGGGCTTAGAAAAGTGTGAGCAGCAGGCAGGAGTACTATGACTCTCTTAAGGTAGCCAAATGCCTCGTCACCATGTGAAATTTTTTGTTGAAAACTCGAGGATATCTTCGATAAGGTAGCTCAGACAACGTTAAGGTTTACATGTAGTGGCATATTGCTCTTGCAGGACTGACCACAGTAATAATTAAAGAGTGGAAAGAAAGAATGTAGGTCGAGCAGCTGGCAACAGTAACTATGACTCTCTTAAGGTAGCCAAATTCCTTGTCACTCGGCGAAATTTATTTGAAAACTCGAGGAAATCGTCGTTGAAGTAACTCAGACAACGGTAATATGGACAGGTGGTGGCGTATCGCATCTGCAGGACTGACCACAGTACGAATTAAAGACAGGAAAAATTCAAAGAAGGGGGAGCAGCTGCCTGCAGTAACTATGACGCATATAAGGTAGCCAAATGCCTCGTCATCCGGCGAGGTACATTTGCTAACTCGAGAGACTCGTAGTGGGAGTAACAGAGACGACGTTAACTTGGACATATAGTGGCACATCGGTTCTGTAGGACAGCCATAGCAAGAATGATAGAGAGAAAGGGCTTAGAAAAGTGGGAGCAGCAGGCAGGGGTACTATGACTCCCTTAAGGTAGCCAAATGCCTCGTCACCATGTGAAATTTTTCTTGAAAACTCGAGAATATCTTCGTTAAGGTAGCTCAGACAACGTTAAGGTATACATGTAGTGGCATATTGCTCCTGCACGACTGACCACAGTAATAATTAATGATTGGAAAGAAAGAAAGTAGGTCGAGCAGCTGGCAGCAGTAACTATGACTCTCTTAAGGTAGCCAAATTCCTTGTCACTCGGCGAAATTTATTTGAAAACTCGAGGAAATCGTCGTTGAAGTAACTCAGACAACGGTAACATGGACAGGTGGTGGCGTATCGCATCTGCAGGACTGACCACAGTACGAATTAAAGAGAGGAAAGATTCAAAGAAGGGGGAGCAGCTGGCTGCAGTAACTATGACTCTCTTAAGGTAGCCAAATGCCTCGTCATCCGGCGAGGTACATTTGCTAACTCGAGAGACTCGTAGTGGGAGTAACAGTGACGACGTTAACGTGGACATATAGTGGCACATCGGTTCCGTAAGGCAGGCCATAGCAAGAATGACAGAGAGTATGGGCTTAGAAAAGTGGGAGCAGCAGGCAGGAGTACTATGACTCCCTTAAGGTAGCCAAATGCCTCGTCACCATGTGAAATTTTTCTTGAAAACTCGAGAATATCTTCGTTACGGTAGCTCAGACAACGTTAAGGTATACATGTAGTGGCATATTGCTCCTGCAGGACTGACCACAGTAATAATTAATGATTGGAAAGAAAGAAAGTAGGTCGAGCAGCTGGCAGCAGTAACTATGACTCTCTTAACGTAGCCAAATGCCACGTCCCTCGGCGAAATTTATTTGAAAACTCGAGGAAATCGTCGTTGAAGTAACTCAGACAACGGTAACATGGACAGGTGGTGGCGTATCGCTTCTGCAGGACACCAAGGTACGAATTAAAGAGAGGAAAGATTCAAAGAAGGGGGTAGCGGCTGGCTGCAGTAACTATGACTCTCTTAAGGTAGCCAAATGCCTCGTCACTCGGCGAAATTTATTTGAAAACTCGAGGAAATCGTTGTTGAACTAACTCAGACAACGGTAACATGGACAGGTGGTGGCGTATCCCTTCTGCAGGACTGACCACAGTACGAATTAAAGAGAGGAAACATTCAAAGAAGGGGGAGCAGCTGGCTGCAGTAACTATGACGCTCCAAAGGTAGCCAAATGCCTCGTCATCCGGCGAGGTACATTTGCTAACTCGAGAGACACGTAGTGGGAGTAACAGAGACGACGTTAACTTGGACATATAGTGGCACATCGGTTCTGTAGGACAGCCATAGCAAGAATGATAGAGAGAAAGGGCTTAGAAAAGTGGGAGCAGCAGGCAGGTGTACTATGACTCCCTTAAGGTAGCCAAATGCCTCGTCACCATGTGAAATTTTTCTTGAAAACTCGAGAATATCTTCGTTAAGGTAGCTCAGACAACCTTAAGGTATACATGTAGTGGCATATTGCTCCTGCAGGACTGACCACAGTAATAATTAATGATTGGAAAGAAAGAAAGTAGGTCGAGCAGCTGGCAGCAGTAACTATGACCCTCTTAAGGTAGCCAAATGCCTCGTCACTCGGCGAAATTTATTTGAAAACTCGAGGAAATCGTCGTTGAAGTAACTCAGACAACGGTAACATGGACAGGTGGTGGCGTATCGCTTCTGCAGGACACCAAGGTACGAATTAAAGAGAGGAAAGATTCAAAGAAGGGGGTAGCGGCTGGCTGCAGTAACTATGACTCTCTTAAGGTAGCCAAATGCCTCGTCATCCGGCGAGGTACCTTTGCTAACTCGAGAGACTCGTAGTGGGAGTAACAGTGACGACGTTAACGTGGACATATAGTGGCACATCGGTTCCGTAGGACAGGCCATAGCAAGAATAATAGAGAGAATGGGCTTAGAAAAGTGTGAGCAGCAGGCAGGAGTACTATGACTCTCTTAAGGTAGCCAAATGCCTCGTCACCATGTGAAATTTTTTGTTGAAAACTCGAGGATATTTTCGATAAGGTAGCTCAGACAACGTTAAGGTTTACATGTAGTGGCATATTGCTCCTGCAGGACTGACCACAGTAATAATTAAAGAGTGGAAAGAAAGAAAGTAGGTCGAGCAGCTGGCAACAGTAACTATGACTCTCTTAAGGTAGCCAAATTCCTTGTCACTCGGCGAAATTTATTTGAAAACTCGAGGAAATCGTTGTTGAAGTAACTCAGACAACGGTAACATGGACAGGTGGTGGCGTATCGCTTCTGCAGGACTGACCCCAGTACGAATTAAAGACAGGAAAGATTCAAAGAAGGGGGAGCAGCTGCCTGCAGTAACTATGACGCTTATAAGGTAGCCAAATGCCTCGCCATCCGGCGAGGTACATTTGCTAACTCGAGAGACTCGTAGTGGGAGTAACAGAGACGACGTTAACGTGGACATATAGTGGCACATCGGTTCTGTAGGACAGGCAATAGCAAGAATGATAGAGAGAAAGGGCTTAGAAAAGTGGGAGCAGCAGGCAGGTGTACTATGACTCCCTTAAGGTAGCCAAATGCCTCGTCACCATGTGAAATTTTTCTTGAAAACTCGAGAATATCTTCGTTAAGGTAGCTCAGACAACGTTAAGGTATACATGTAGTGGCATATTGCTCCTGCAGGACTGACCACAGTAATAATTAATGATTGGAAAGAAAGAAAGTAGGTCGAGCAGCTGGCATCAGTAACTATGACTCTCTTAAGGTAGCCAAATGCCTCGTCACTCGGCGAAATTTATTTGAAAACTCGAGGAAATCGTCGTTGAAGTAACTCAGACAACGGTAACATGGACAGGTGGTGGCGTATCGCTTCTGCAGGACACCAAGGTACGAATTAAAGAGAGGAAAGATTCAAAGAAGGGGGAGCAGCTGGCTGCAGTAACTATGACTCTCTTAAGGTAGCCAAATGCCACGTCACTCGGCGAAATTTATTTGAAAACTCGAGGAAATCGTCGTTGAAGTAACTCAGACAACGGTAACATGGACAGGTGGTGGCGTATCGCTTCTGCAGGACACCAAGGTACGAATTAAAGAGAGGAAAGATTCAAAGAAGGGGGTAGCGGCTGGCTGCAGTAACTATGACTCTCTTAAGGTAGCCAAATGCCTCGTCACTCGGCGAAATTTATTTGAAAACTCGAGGAAATCGTTGTTGAAGTAACTCAGACAACGGTAACATGGACAGGTGGTGGCGTATCGCTTCTGCAGGACTGACCACAGTACGAATTAAAGAGAGGAAAGATTCAAAGAATGGGGAGCAGCTGGCTGCAGTAACTATGACTCTCTTAAGGTAGCCAAATGCCTCGTCATCCGGCGAGGTACATTTGCTAACTCGAGAGACTCGTAGTGGGAGTAACAGTGACGACGTTAACGTGGACATATAGTGGCACATCGGTTCCGTAAGACAGGCCATAGCAAGAATGACAGAGAGTATGGGCTTAGAAAAGTGGGAGCAGCAGGCAGGAGTACTATGACTCCCTTAAGGTAGCCAAATGCCTCGTCACCATGTGAAATTTTTCTTGAAAACTCGAGAATATCTTCGTTAAGGTAGCTCAGACAACGTTAAGGTATACATGTAGTGGCATATTGCTCCTGCAGGACTGACCACAGTAATAATTAATGATTGGAAAGAAAGAAAGTAGGTCGAGCAGCTGGCAGCAGTAACTATGACTCTCTTAAGGTAGCCAAATGCCACGTCACTCGGCGAAATTTATTTGAAAACTCGAGGAAATCGTCGTTGAAGTAACTCAGACAACGGTAACATGGACAGGTGGTGGCGTATCGCTTCTGCAGGACTGACCACAGTACGAATTAAAGAGAGGAAACATTCAAAGAAGGGGGAGCAGCTGGCTGCAGTAACTATGACGCTCCAAAGGTAGCCAAATGCCTCGTCATCCGGCGAGGTACATTTGCTAACTCAAGAGACACGTAGTGGGAGTAACAGAGACGACGTTAACTTGGACATATAGTGGCACATCGGTTCTGTAGGACAGCCATAGCAAGAATGATAGAGAGAAAGGGCTTAGAAAAGTGGGAGCAGCAGGCAGGTGTACTATGACTCCCTTAAGGTAGCCAAATGCCTCGTCACCATGTGAAATTTTTCTTGAAAACTCGAGAATATCTTCGTTAAGGTAGCTCAGACAACGTTAAGGTATACATGTAGTGGCATATTGCTCCTGCAGGACTGACCACAGTAATAATTAATGATTGGAAAGAAAGAAAGTAGGTCGAGCAGCTGGCAGCAGTAACTATGACTCTCTTAAGGTAGCCAAATGCCTCGTCACTCGGCGAAATTTATTTGAAAACTCGAGGAAATCGTCGTTGAAGTAACTCAGACAACGGTAATATGGACAGGTGGTGGCGTATCGCATCTGCAGGACTGACCACAGTACGAATTAAAGAGAGGAAAGATTCAAAGAAGGGGGAGCAGCTGGCTGCAGTAACTATGACTCTCTTAAGGTAGCCAAATGCCTCGTCACTCGGCGAAATTTATTTGAAAACTCGAGGAAATCGTTGTTGAAGTAACTCAGACAACGGTAACATGGACAGGTGGTGGCGTATCGCTTCTGCAGGACTGACCACAGTACGAATTAAAGACAGGAAAGATTCAAAGAAGGGGGAGCAGCTGCCTGCAGTAACTATGACGCTTATAAGGTAGCCAAATGCCTCGTCATCCGGCGAGGTACATTTGCTAACTCGAGAGACTCGTAGTGGGAGTAACAGAGACGACGTTAACGTGGACATATAGTGGCACATCGGTTCTGTAGGACAGGCAATAGCAAGAATGATAGAGAGAAAGGGCTTAGAAAAGTGGGAGCAGCAGGCAGGTGTACTATGACTCCCTTAAGGTAGCCAAATGCCTCGTCACCATGTGAAATTTTTCTTGAAAACTCGAGAATATCTTCGTTAAGGTAGCTCAGACAACGTTAAGGTATACATGTAGTGGCATATTGCTCCTGCAGGACTGACCACAGTAATAATTAATGATTGGAAAGAAAGAAAGTAGGTCGAGCAGCTGGCAACAGTAACTATGACTCTCTTAAGGTAGCCAAATGCCTCGTCACTCGGCGAAATTTATTTGAAAACTCGAGGAAATCGTCGTTGAAGTAACTCAGACAACGGTAACATGGACAGGTGGTGGCGTATCGCTTCTGCAGGACACCAAGGTACGAATTAAAGAGAGGAAAGATTCAAAGAAGGGGGTAGCGGCTGGCTGCAGTAACTATGACTCTCTTAAGGTAGCCAAATGCCTCGTCATCCGGCGAGGTACATTTGCTAACTCGAGAGACTCGTAGTGGGAGTAACAGTGACGACGTTAACGTGGACATATAGTGGCACATCGGTTCCGTAGGACAGGCCATAGCAAGAATGATAGTGAGAATGGGCTTAGAAAAGTGTGAGCAGCAGGCAGGAGTACTATGACTCTCTTAAGGTAGCCAAATGCCTCGTCACCATGGGAAATTTTTTGTTGAAAACTCGAGGATATCTTCGATAAGGTAGCTCAGACAACGTTAAGGTTTACATGTAGTGGCATATTGCTCCTGCAGGACTGACCACAGTAATAATTAAAGAGTGGAAAGAATGAAAGTAGGTCGAGCAGCTGGCAACAGTAACTATGACTCTCTTAAGGTAGCCAAATTCCTTGTCACTCGGCGAAATTTATTTGAAAACTCGAGGAAATCGTCGTTGAAGTAACTCAGACAACGGTAATATGGACAGGTGGTGGCGTATCGCATCTGCAGGACTGACCACAGTACGAATTAAAGAGAGGAAAGATTCAAAGAAGGGGGAGCAGCTGGCTGCAGTAACTATGACTCTCTTAAGGTAGCCAAATGCCTCGTCACTCGGCGAAATTTATTTGAAAACTCGAGGAAATCGTTGTTGAAGTAACTCAGACAACGGTAACATGGACAGGTGGTGGCGTATCGCTTCTGCAGGACTGACCACAGTACGAATTAAAGACAGGAAAGATTCAAAGAAGGGGGAGCAGCTGCCTGCAGTAACTATGACGCTTATAAGGTAGCCAAATGCCTCGTCATCCGGCGAGGTACATTTGCTAACTCGAGAGACTCGTAGTGGGAGTAACAGAGACGACGTTAACGTGGACATATAGTGGCACATCGGTTCTGTAGGACAGGCAATAGCAAGAATGATAGAGAGAAAGGGCTTAGAAAAGTGGGAGCAGCAGGCAGGTGTACTATGACTCCCTTAAGGTAGCCAAATGCCTCGTCACCATGTGAAATTTTTCTTGAAAACTCGAGAATATCTTCGTTAAGGTAGCTCAGACAACGTTAAGGTATACATGTAGTGGCATATTGCTCCTGCAGGACTGACCACAGTAATAATTAATGATTGGAAAGAAAGAAAGTAGGTCGAGCAGCTGGCAACAGTAACTATGACTCTCTTAAGGTAGCCAAATGCCTCGTCACTCGGCGAAATTTATTTGAAAACTCGAGGAAATCGTCGTTGAAGTAACTCAGACAACGGTAACATGGACAGGTGGTGGCGTATCGCTTCTGCAGGACACCAAGGTACGAATTAAAGAGAGGAAAGATTCAAAGAAGGGGGTAGCGGCTGGCTGCAGTAACTATGACTCTCTTAAGGTAGCCAAATGCCTCGTCATCCGGCGAGGTACATTTGCTAACTCGAGAGACTCGTAGTGGGAGTAACAGTGACGACGTTAACGTGGACATATAGTGGCACATCGGTTCCGTAGGACAGGCCATAGCAAGAATGATAGTGAGAATGGGCTTAGAAAAGTGTGAGCAGCAGGCAGGAGTACTATGACTCTCTTAAGGTAGCCAAATGCCTCGTCACCATGGGAAATTTTTTGTTGAAATCTCGAGGATATCTTCGATAAGGTAGCTCAGACAGCGTTAAGGTTTACATGTAGTGGCATATTGCTCCTGCAGGACTGACCACAGTAATAATTAAAGAGTGGAAAGAATGAAAGTAGGTCGAGCAGCTGGCAACAGTAACTATGACTCTCTTAAGGTAGCCAAATTCCTTGTCACTCGGCGAAATTTATTTGAAAACTCGAGGAAATCGTTGTTGAAGTAACTCAGACAACGGTAATATGGACAGGTGGTGGCGTATCGCATCTGCAGGACTGACCACAGTACGAATTAAAGAGAGGAAAGATTCAAAGAAGGGGGAGCAGCTGGCTGCAGTAACTATGACTCTCTTAAGGTAGCCAAATGCCTCGTCACTCGGCGAAATTTATTTGAAAACTCGAGGAAATCGTTGTTGAAGTAACTCAGACAACGGTAACATGGACAGGTGGTGGCGTATCGCTTCTGCAGGACTGACCACAGTACGAATTAAAGACAGGAAAGATTCAAAGAAGGGGGAGCAGCTGCCTGCAGTAACTATGACGCTTATAAGGTAGCCAAATGCCTCGTCATCCGGCGAGGTACATTTGCTAACTCGAGAGACTCGTAGTGGGAGTAACAGAGACGACGTTAACGTGGACATATAGTGGCACATCGGTTCTGTAGGACAGGCAATAGCAAGAATGATAGAGAGAAAGGGCTTAGAAAAGTGGGAGCAGCAGGCAGGTGTACTATGACTCCCTTAAGGTAGCCAAATGCCTCGTCACCATGTGAAATTTTTCTTGAAAACTCGAGAATATCTTCGTTAAGGTAGCTCAGACAACGTTAAGGTATACATGTAGTGGCATATTGCTCCTGCAGGACTGACCACAGCAATAATTAATGATTGGAAAGAAAGAAAGTAGGTCGAGCAGCTGGCAACAGTAACTATGACTCTCTTAAGGTAGCCAAATGCCTCGTCACTCGGCGAAATTTATTTGAAAACTCGAGGAAATCGTCGTTGAAGTAACTCAGACAACGGTAACATGGACAGGTGGTGGCGTATCGCTTCTGCAGGACACCAAGGTACGAATTAAAGAGAGGAAAGATTCAAAGAAGGGGGTAGCGGCTGGCTGCAGTAACTATGACTCTCTTAAGGAAGCCAAATGCCTCGTCATCCGGCGAGGTACATTTGCTAACTCGAGAGACTCGTAGTGGGAGTAACAGTGACGACGTTAACGTGGACATATAGTGGCACATCGGTTCCGTAGGTCAGGCCATAGCAAGAATGATAGAGAGAATGGGCTTAGAAAAGTGTGAGCAGCAGGCAGGAGTACTATGACTCTCTTAAGGTAGCCAAATGCCTCGTCACCATGGGAAATTTTTTGTTGAAAACTCGAGGATATCTTCGATAAGGTAGCTCAGACAACGTTAAGGTTTACATGTAGTGGCATATTGCTCCTGCAGGACTGACCACAGTAATAATTAAAGAGTGGAAAGAATGAAAGTAGGTCGAGCAGCTGGCAACAGTAACTATGACTCTCTTAAGGTAGCCAAATTCCTTGTCACTCGGCGAAATTTATTTGAAAACTCGAGGAAATCGTCGTTGAAGTAACTCAGACAACGGTAATATGGACAGGTGGTGGCGTATCGCATCTGCAGGACTGACCACAGTACGAATTAAAGAGAGGAAAGATTCAAAGAAGGGGGAGCAGCTGGCTGCAGTAACTATGACTCTCTTAAGGTAGCCAAATGCCTCGTCACTCGGCGAAATTTATTTGAAAACTCGAGGAAATCGTTGTTGAAGTAACTCAGACAACGGTAACATGGACAGGTGGTGGCGTATCGCTTCTGCAGGACTGACCACAGTACGAATTAAAGACAGGAAAGATTCAAAGAAGGGGGAGCAGCTGGCTGCAGTAACTATGACTCTCTTAAGGTAGCCAAATGCCTCGTCACTCGGCGAAATTTATTTGAAAACTCGAGGAAATCGTCGTTGAAGTAACTCAGACAGCGGTAACATGGACAGGTGGTGGCGTATCGCTTCTGCAGGACACCAAGGTACGAATTAAGGAGAGGAAAGATTCAAAGAAGGGGGTAGCGGCTGGCTGCAGTAACTATGACTCTCTTAAGGTAGCCAAATGCCTCGTCATCCGGCGAGGTACATTTGCTAACTCGAGAGACTCGTAGTGGGAGTAACAGTGACGACGTTAACGTGGACATATAGTGGCACATCGGTTCCGTAGGACAGGCCATAGCAAGAATGATAGAGAGAATGGGCTTAGAAAAGTGTGAGCAGCAGGCAGGAGTACTATGACTCTCTTAAGGTAGCCAAATGCCTCGTCACCATGTGAAATTTTTTGTTGAAAACTCGAGGATATCTTCGATAAGGTAGCTCAGACAACGTTAAGGTTTACATGTAGTGGCATATTGCTCCTGCAGGACTGACCACAGTAATAATTAATGATTGGAAAGAAAGAAAGTAGGTCGAGCAGCTGGCAGCAGTAACTATGACTCTCTTAAGGTAGCCAAATGCCACGTCACTCGGCGAAATTTATTTGAAAACTCGAGGAAATCGTCGTTGAAGTAACTCAGACAACGGTAACATGGACAGGTGGTGGCGTATCGCTTCTGCAGGACACCAAGGTACGAATTAAAGAGAGGAAAGATTCAAAGAAGGGGGTAGCGGCTGGCTGCAGTAACTATGACTCTCTTAAGGTAGCCAAATGCCTCGTCACTCGGCGAAATTTATTTGAAAACTCGAGGAAATCGTTGTTGAAGTAACTCAGACAACGGTAACATGGACAGGTGGTGGCGTATCGCTTCTGCAGGACTGACCACAGTACGAATTAAAGAGAGGAAAGATTCAAAGAAGGGGGAGCAGCTGGCTGCAGTAACTATGACTCTCTTAAGGTAGCCAAATGCCTCGTCATCCGGCGAGGTACATTTGCTAACTCGAGAGACTCGTAGTGGGAGTAACAGTGACGACGTTAACGTGGACATATAGTGGCACATCGGTTCCGTAAGACAGGCCATAGCAAGAATGACAGAGAGTATGGGCTTAGAAAAGTGGGAGCAGCAGGCAGGAGTACTATGACTCCCTTAAGGTAGCCAAATGCCTCGTCACCATGTGAAATTTTTCTTGAAAACTCGAGAATATCTTCGTTAAGGTAGCTCAGACAACGTTAAGGTATACATGTAGTGGCATATTGCTCCTGCAGGACTGACCACAGTAATAATTAATGATTGGAAAGAAAGAAAGTAGGTCGAGCAGCTGGCAGCAGTAACTATGACTCTCTTAAGGTAGCCAAATGCCACGTCACTCGGCGAACTTTATTTGAAAACTCGAGGAAATCGTCGTTGAAGTAACTCAGACAACGGTAACATGGACAGGTGGTGGCGTATCGCTTCTGCAGGACACCAAGGTACGAATTAAAGAGAGGAAAGATTCAAAGAAGGGGGTAGCGGCTGGCTGCAGTAACTATGACTCTCTTAAGGTAGCCATATGCCTCGTCACTCGCCGAAATTTATTTGAAAACTCGAGGAAATCGTTGTTGAAGTAACTCAGACAACGGTAACATGGACAGGTGGTGGCGTATCGCTTCTGCAGGACTGACCACAGTACGAATTAAAGAGAGGAAACATTCAAAGAAGGGGGAGCAGCTGGCTGCAGTAACTATGACGCTCCAAAGGTAGCCAAATGCCTCGTCATCCGGCGAGGTACATTTGCTAACTCGAGAGACACGTAGTGGGAGTAACAGAGACGACGTTAACTTGGACATATAGTGGCACATCGGTTCTGTAGGACAGCCATAGCAAGAATGATAGAGAGAAAGGGCTTAGAAAAGTGGGAGCAGCAGGCAGGTGTACTATGACTCCCTTAAGGTAGCCAAATGCCTCGTCACCATGTGAAATTTTTCTTGAAAACTCGAGAATATCTTCGTTAAGGTAGCTCAGACAACGTTAAGGTATACATGTAGTGGCATATTGCTCCTGCAGGACTGACCACAGTAATAATTAATGATTGGAAAGAAAGAAAGTAGGTCGAGCAGCTGGCAGCAGTAACTATGACTCTCTTAAGGTAGCCAAATGCCTCGTCACTCGGCGAAATTTATTTGAAAACTCGAGGAAATCGTCGTTGAAGTAACTCAGACAACGGTAACATGGACAGGTGGTGGCGTATCGCTTCTGCAGGACACCAAGGTACGAATTAAAGAGAGGAAAGATTCAAAGAAGGGGGTAGCGGCTGGCTGCAGTAACTATGACTCTCTTAAGGTAGCCAAATGCCTCGTCATCCGGCGAGGTACATTTGCTAACTCGAGAGACTCGTAGTGGGAGTAACAGTGACGACGTTAACGTGGACATATAGTGGCACATCGGTTCCGTAGGACAGGCCATAGCAAGAATGATAGAGAGAATGGGCTTAGAAAAGTGTGAGCAGCAGGCAGGAGTACTATGACTCTCTTAAGGTAGCCAAATGCCTCGTCACCATGGGAAATTTTTTGTTGAAAACTCGAGGATATCTTCGATAAGGTAGCTCAGACAACGTTAAGGTTTACATGTAGTGGCATATTGCTCCTGCAGGACTGACCACAGTTATAATTAAAGAGTGGAAAGAATGAAAGTAGGTCGAGCAGCTGGCAACAGTAACTATGACTCTCTTAAGGTAGCCAAATTCCTTGTCACTCGGCGAAATTTATTTGAAAACTCGAGGAAATCGTCGTTGAAGTAACTCAGACAACGGTAATATGGACAGGTGGTGGCGTATCGCATCTGCAGGACTGACCACAGTACGAATTAAAGAGAGGAAAGATTCAAAGAAGGGGGAGCAGCTGGCTGCAGTAACTATGACTCTCTTAAGGTAGCCAAATGCCTCGTCACTCGGCGAAATTTATTTGAAAACTCGAGGAAATCGTTGTTGAAGTAACTCAGACAACGGTAACATGGACAGGTGGTGGCGTATCGCTTCTGCAGGACTGACCACAGTACGAATTAAAGAGAGGAAAGATTCAAAGAAGGGGGAGCAGCTGGCTGCAGTAACTATGACTCTCTTAAGGTAGCCAAATGCCTCGTCATCCGGCGAGGTACATTTGCTAACTCGAGAGACTCGTAGTGGGAGTAACAGTGACGACGTTAACGTGGACATATAGTGGCACATCGGTTCCGTAAGACAGGCCATAGCAAGAATGACAGAGAGTATGGGCTTAGAAAAGTGGGAGCAGCAGGCAGGAGTACTATGACTCCCTTAAGGTAGCCAAATGCCTCGTCACCATGTGAAATTTTTCTTGAAAACTCGAGAATATCTTCGTTAAGGTAGCTCAGACAACGTTAAGGTATACATGTAGTGGCATATTGCTCCTGCAGGACTGACCACAGTAATAATTAATGATTGGAAAGAAAGAAAGTAGGTCGAGCAGCTGGCAGCAGTAACTATGACTCTCTTAAGGTAGCCAAATGCCACGTCACTCGGCGAACTTTATTTGAAAACTCGAGGAAATCGTCGTTGAAGTAACTCAGACAACGGTAACATGGACAGGTGGTGGCGTATCGCTTCTGCAGGACTGACCACAGTACGAATTAAAGAGAGGAAACATTCAAAGAAGGGGGAGCAGCTGGCTGCAGTAACTATGACGCTCCAAAGGTAGCCAAATGCCTCGTCATCCGGCGAGGTACATTTGCTAACTCGAGAGACACGTAGTGGGAGTAACAGAGACGACGTTAACTTGGACATATAGTGGCACATCGGTTCTGTAGGACAGCCATAGCAAGAATGATAGAGAGAAAGGGCTTAGAAAAGTGGGAGCAGCAGGCAGGTGTACTATGACTCCCTTAAGGTAGCCAAATGCCTCGTCACCATGTGAAATTTTTCTTGAAAACTCGAGAATATCTTCGTTAAGGTAGCTCAGACAACGTTAAGGTATACATGTAGTGGCATATTGCTCCTGCAGGACTGACCACAGTAATAATTAATGATTGGAAAGAAAGAAAGTAGGTCGAGCAGCTGGCAGCAGTAACTATGACTCACTTAAGGTAGCCAAATGCCTCGTCACTCGGCGAAATTTATTTGAAAACTCGAGGAAATCGTCGTTGAAGTAACTCAGACAACGGTAACATGGACAGGTGGTGGCGTATCGCTTCTGCAGGACACCAAGGTACGAATTAAAGAGAGGAAAGATTCAAAGAAGGGGGTAGCGGCTGGCTGCAGTAACTATGACTCTCTTAAGGTAGCCAAATGCCTCGTCATCCGGCGAGGTACATTTGCTAACTCGAGAGACTCGTAGTGGGAGTAACAGTGACGACGTTAACGTGGACATATAGTGGCACATCGGTTCCGTAGGACAGGCCATAGCAAGAATGATAGTGAGAATGGGCTTAGAAAAGTGTGAGCAGCAGGCAGGAGTACTATGACTCTCTTAAGGTAGCCAAATGCCTCGTCACCATGGGAAATTTTTTGTTGAAAACTCGAGGATATCTTCGATAAGGTAGCTCAGACAACGTTAAGGTTTACATGTAGTGGCATATTGCTCCTGCAGGACTGACCACAGTAATAATTAAAGAGTGGAAAGAATGAAAGTAGGTCGAGCAGCTGGCAACAGTAACTATGACTCTCTTAAGGTAGCCAAATTCCTTGTCACTCGGCGAAATTTATTTGAAAACTCGAGGAAATCGTCGTTGAAGTAACTCAGACAACGGTAATATGGACAGGTGGTGGCGTATCGCATCTGCAGGACTGACCACAGTACGAATTAAAGAGAGGAAAGATTCAAAGAAGGGGGAGCAGCTGGCTGCAGTAACTATGACTCTCTTAAGGTAGCCAAATGCCTCGTCACTCGGCGAAATTTATTTGAAAACTCGAGGAAATCGTTGTTGAAGTAACTCAGACAACGGTAACATGGACAGGTGGTGGCGTATCGCTTCTGCAGGACTGACCACAGTACGAATTAAAGACAGGAAAGATTCAAAGAAGGGGGAGCAGCTGGCTGCAGTAACTATGACTCTCTTAAGGTAGCCAAATGCCTCGTCACTCGGCGAAATTTATTTGAAAACTCGAGGAAATCGTCGTTGAAGTAACTCAGACAGCGGTAACATGGACAGGTGGTGGCGTATCGCTTCTGCAGGACACCAAAGTACGAATTAAGGAGAGGAAAGATTCAAAGAAGGGGGTAGCGGCTGGCTGCAGTAACTATGACTCTCTTAAGGTAGCCAAATGCCTCGTCATCCGGCGAGGTACATTTGCTAACTCGAGAGACTCGTAGTGGGAGTAACAGTGACGACGTTAACGTGGACATATAGTGGCACATCGGTTCCGTAGGACAGGCCATAGCAAGAATGATAGAGAGAATGGGCTTAGAAAAGTGTGAGCAGCAGGCAGGAGTACTATGACTCTCTTAAGGTAGCCAAATGCCTCGTCACCATGTGAAATTTTTTGTTGAAAACTCGAGGATATCTTCGATAAGGTAGCTCAGACAACGTTAAGGTTTACATGTAGTGGCATATTGCTCCTGCAGGACTGACCACAGTAATAATTAATGATTGGAAAGAAAGAAAGTAGGTCGAGCAGCTGGCAGCAGTAACTATGACTCTCTTAAGGTAGCCAAATGCCACGTCACTCGGCGAAATTTATTTGAAAACTCGAGGAAATCGTCGTTGAAGTAACTCAGACAACGGTAACATGGACAGGTGGTGGCGTATCGCTTCTGCAGGACACCAAGGTACGAATTAAAGAGAGGAAAGATTCAAAGAAGGGGGTAGCGGCTGGCTGCAGTAACTATGACTCTCTTAAGGTAGCCAAATGCCTCGTCACTCGGCGAAATTTATTTGAAAACTCGAGGAAATCGTTGTTGAAGTAACTCAGACAACGGTAACATGGACAGGTGGTGGCGTATCGCTTCTGCAGGACTGACCACAGTACGAATTAAAGAGAGGAAAGATTCAAAGAAGGGGGAGCAGCTGGCTGCAGTAACTATGACTCTCTTAAGGTAGCCAAATGCCTCGTCATCCGGCGAGGTACATTTGCTAACTCGAGATACTCGTAGTGGGAGTAACAGTGACGACGTTAACGTGGACATATAGTGGCACATCGGTTCCGTAAGACAGGCCATAGCAAGAATGATAGAGAGAAAGGGCTTAGAAAAGTGGGAGCAGCAGGCAGGTGTACTATGACTCCCTTAAGGTAGCCAAATGCCTCGTCACCATGTGAAATTTTTCTTGAAAACTCGAGAATATCTTCGTTAAGGTAGCTCAGACAACGTTAAGGTATACATGTAGTGGCATATTGCTCCTGCAGGACTGACCACAGTAATAATTAATGATTGGAAAGAAAGAAAGTAGGTCGAGCAGCTGGCAGCAGTAACTATGACTCTCTTAAGGTAGCCAAATGCCTCGTCACTCGGCGAAATTTATTTGAAAACTCGAGGAAATCGTCGTTGAAGTAACTCAGACAACGGTAACATGGACAGGTGGTGGCGTATCGCTTCTGCAGGACACCAAGGTACGAATTAAAGAGAGGAAAGATTCAAAGAAGGGGGTAGCGGCTGGCTGCAGTAACTATGACTCTCTTAAGGTAGCCAAATGCCTCGTCATCCGCCGAGGTACATTTGCTAACTCGAGAGACTCGTAGTGGGAGTAACAGTGACGACGTTAACGTGGACATATAGTGGCACATCGGTTCCGTAGGACAGGCCATAGCAAGAATGATAGAGAGAATGGGCTTAGAAAAGTGTGAGCAGCAGGCAGGAGTACTATGACTCTCTTAAGGTAGCCAAATGCCTCGTCACCATGTGAAATTTTTTGTTGAAAACTCGAGGATATCTTCGATAAGGTAGCTCAGACAACGTTAAGGTTTACATGTAGTGGCATATTGCTCCTGCAGGACTGACCACAGTAATAATTAAAGAGTGGAAAGAAAGAAAGTAGGTCGAGCAGCTGGCAGCAGTAACTGTGACTCTCTTAAGGTAGCCAAATGCCTCGTCACTCGGCGAAATTAATTTGAAAACTCGAGGAAATCGTCGTTGAAGTAACTCAGACAACGGTAATATGGACAGGTGGTGGCGTATCGCATCTGCAGGACTGACCACAGTACGAATTAAAGAGAGGAAAGATTCAAAGAAGGGGGAGCAGCTGGCTGCAGTAACTATGACTCTCTTAAGGTAGCCAAATGCCTCGTCACTCGGCGAAATTTATTTGAAAACTCGAGGAAATCGTTGTTGAAGTAACTCAGACAGCGGTAACATGGACAGGTGGTGGCGTATCGCTTCTGCAGGACTGACCACAGTACGAATTAAAGACAGGAAAGATTCAAAGAAGGGGGAGCAGCTGGCTGCAGTAACTATGACTCTCTTAAGGTAGCCAAATGCCTCGTCACTCGGCGAAATTTATTTGAAAACTCGAGGAAATCGTCGTTGAAGTAACTCAGACAGCGGTAACATGGACAGGTGGTGGCGTATCGCTTCTGCAGGACACCAAAGTACGAATTAAGGAGAGGAAAGATTCAAAGAAGGGGGTAGCGGCTGGCTGCAGTAACTATGACACTCTTAAGGTAGCCAAATGCCTCG
Organism: Schistocerca serialis cubense; assembly: GCF_023864345.2. NCBI lineage: Eukaryota > Metazoa > Arthropoda > Insecta > Orthoptera > Acrididae > Schistocerca > Schistocerca serialis. Next base: position 21,723,735 of record NW_026047583.1, on the reverse strand, counting down.
TCATCCGGCGAGGTACATTTGCTAACTCGAGAGACTCGTAGTGGGAGTAACAGTGACGACGTTAACGTGGACATATAGTGGCACATCGGTTCCGTAGGACAGGCCATAGCAAGAATGATAGAGAGAATGGGCTTAGAAAAGTGTGAGCAGCAGGCAGGAGTACTATGACTCTCTTAAGGTAGCCAAATGCCTCGTCACCATGTGAAATTTTTTGTTGAAAACTCGAGGATATCTTCGATAAGGTAGCTCAGACAACGTTAAGGTTTACATGTAGTGGCATATTGCTCCTGCAGGACTGACCACAGTAATAATTAATGATTGGAAAGAAAGAAAGTAGGTCGAGCAGCTGGCAGCAGTAACTATGACTCTCTTAAGGTAGCCAAATGCCACGTCACTCGGCGAAATTTATTTGAAAACTCGAGGAAATCGTCGTTGAAGTAACTCAGACAACGGTAACATGGCCAGGTGGTGGCGTATCGCTTCTGCAGGACACCAAGGTACGAATTAAAGAGAGGAAAGATTCAAAGAAGGGGGTAGCGGCTGGCTGCAGTAACTATGACTCTCTTAAGGTAGCCAAATGCCTCGTCACTCGGCGAAATTTATTTGAAAACTCGAGGAAATCGTTGTTGAAGTAACTCAGACAACGGTAACATGGACAGGTGGTGGCGTATCGCTTCTGCAGGACTGACCACAGTACGAATTAAAGAGAGGAAAGATTCAAAGAAGGGGGAGCAGCTGGCTGCAGTAACTATGACTCTCTTAAGGTAGCCAAATGCCTCGTCATCCGGCGAGGTACATTTGCTAACTCGAGAGACTCGTAGTGGGAGTAACAGTGACGACGTTAACGTGGACATATAGTGGCACATCGGTTCCGTAAGACAGGCCATAGCAAGAATGACAGAGAGTATGGGCTTAGAAAAGTGGGAGCAGCAGGCAGGAGTACTATGACTCCCTTAAGGTAGCCAAATGCCTCGTCACCATGTGAAATTTTTCTTGAAAACTCGAGAATATCTTCGTTAAGGTAGCTCAGACAACGTTAAGGTATACATGTAGTGGCATATTGCTCCTGCAGGACTGACCACAGTAATAATTAATGATTGGAAAGAAAGAAAGTAGGTCGAGCAGCTGGCAGCAGTAGCTATGACTCTCTTAAGGTAGCCAAATGCCACGTCACTCGGCGAAATTTATTTGAAAACTCGAGGAAATCGTCGTTGAAGTAACTCAGACAACGGTAACATGGACAGGTGGTGGCGTATCGCTTCTGCAGGACACCAAGGTACGAATTAAAGAGAGGAAAGATTCAAAGAAGGGGGTAGCGGCTGGCTGCAGTAACTATGACTCTCTTAAGGTAGCCATATGCCTCGTCACTCGGCGAAATTTATTTGAAAACTCGAGGAAATCGTTGTTGAAGTAACTCAGACAACGGTAACATGGACAGGTGGTGGCGTATCGCTTCTGCAGGACTAACCACAGTACGAATTAAAGAGAGGAAACATTCAAAGAAGGGGGAGCAGCTGGCTGCAGTAACTATGACGCTCCAAAGGTAGCCAAATGCCTCGTCATCCGGCGAGGTACATTTGCTAACTCGAGAGACACGTAGTGGGAGTAACAGAGACGACGTTAACTTGGACATATAGTGGTACATCGGTTCTGTAGGACAGCCATAGCAAGAATGATAGAGAGAAAGGGCTTAGAAAAGTGGGAGCAGCAGGCAGGTGTACTATGACTCCCTTAAGGTAGCCAATTGCCTCGTCACCATGTGAAATTTTTCTTGAAAACTCGAGAATATCTTCGTTAAGGTAGCTCAGACAACGTTAAGGTATACATGTAGTGGCATATTGCTCCTGCAGGACTGACCACAGTAATAATTAATGATTGGAAAGAAAGAAAGTAGGTCGAGCAGCTGGCAGCAGTAACTATGACTCTCTTAAGGTAGCCAAATGCCTCGTCACTCGGCGAAATTTATTTGAAAACTCGAGGAAATCGTCGTTGAAGTAACTCAGACAACGGTAACATGGACAGGTGGTGGCGTATCGCTTCTGCAGGACACCAAGGTACGAATTAAAGAGAGGAAAGATTCAAAGAAGGGGGTAGCGGCTGGCTGCAGTAACTATGACTCTCTTAAGGTAGCCAAATGCCTCGTCATCCGGCGAGGTACATTTGCTAACTCGAGAGACTCGTAGTGGGAGTAACAGTGACGACGTTAACGTGGACATATAGTGGCACATCGGTTCCGTAGGACAGGCCATAGCAAGAATGATAGAGAGAATGGGCTTAGAAAAGTGTGAGCAGCAGGCAGGAGTACTATGACTCTCTTAAGGTAGCCAAATGCCTCGTCACCATGTGAAATTTTTTGTTGAAAACTCGAGGATATCTTCGATAAGGTAGCTCAGACAACGTTAAGGTTTACATGTAGTGGCATATTGCTCCTGCAGGACTGACCACAGTAATAATTAAAGAGTGGAAAGAAAGAAAGTAGGTCGAGCAGCTGGCAGCAGTAACTATGACTCTCTTAAGGTAGCCAAATGCCTCGTCACTCGGCGAAATTTATTTGAAAACTCGAGGAAATCGTCGTTGAAGTAACTCAGACAACGGTAATATGGACAGGTGGTGGCGTATCGCATCTGCAGGACTGACCACAGTACGAATTAAAGAGAGGAAAGATTCAAAGAAGGGGGAGCAGCTGGCTGCAGTAACTATGACTCTCTTAAGGTAGCCAAATGCCTCGTCACTCGGCGAAATTTATTTGAAAACTCGAGGAAATCGTTGTTGAAGTAACTCAGACAACGGTAACATGGACAGGTGGTGGCGTATCGCTTCTGCAGGACTGACCACAGTACGAATTAAAGACAGGAAAGATTCAAAGAAGGGGGAGCAGCTGGCTGCAGTAACTATGACTCTCTTAAGGTAGCCAAATGCCTCGTCACTCGGCGAAATTTATTTGAAAACTCGAGGAAATCGTCGTTGAAGTAACTCAGACAGCGGTAACATGGACAGGTGGTGGCGTATCGCTTCTGCAGGACACCAAAGTACGAATTAAGGAGAGGAAAGATTCAAAGAAGGGGGTAGCGGCTGGCTGCAGTAACTATGACTCTCTTAAGGTAGCCAAATGCCTCGTCATCCGGCGAGGTACATTTGCTAACTCGAGAGACTCGTAGTGGGAGTAACAGTGACGACGTTAACGTGGACATATAGTGGCACATCGGTTCCGTAGGACAGGCCATAGCAAGAATGATAGAGAGAATGGGCTTAGAAAAGTGTGAGCAGCAGGCAGGAGTACTATGACTCTCTTAAGGTAGCCAAATGCCTCGTCACCATCTGAAATTTTTTGTTGAAAACTCGAGGATATCTTCGATAAGGTAGCTCAGACAACGTTAAGGTTTACATGTAGTGGCATATTGCTCCTGCAGGACTGACCACAGTAATAATTAATGATTGGAAAGAAAGAAAGTAGGTCGAGCAGCTGGCAGCAGTAACTATGACTCTCTTAAGGTAGCCAAATGCCACGTCACTCGGCGAAATTTATTTGAAAACTCGAGGAAATCGTCGTTGAAGTAACTCAGACAACGGTAACATGGACAGGTGGTGGCGTATCGCTTCTGCAGGACACCAAGGTACGAATTAAAGAGAGGAAAGATTCAAAGAAGGGGGTAGCGGCTGGCTGCAGTAACTATGACTCTCTTAAGGTAGCCAAATGCCTCGTCACTCGGCGAAATTTATTTGAAAACTCGAGGAAATCGTTGTTGAAGTAACTCAGACAACGGTAACATGGACAGGTGGTGGCGTATCGCTTCTGCAGGACTGACCACAGTACGAATTAAAGAGAGGAAAGATTCAAAGAAGGGGGAGCAGCTGGCTGCAGTAACTATGACTCTCTTAAGGTAGCCAAATGCCTCGTCATCCGGCGAGGTACATTTGCTAACTCGAGATACTCGTAGTGGGAGTAACAGTGACGACGTTAACGTGGACATATAGTGGCACATCGGTTCCGTAAGACAGGCCATAGCAAGAATGACAGAGAGTATGGGCTTAGAAAAGTGGGAGCAGCAGGCAGGAGTACTATGACTCCCTTAAGGTAGCCAAATGCCTCGTCACCATGTGAAATTTTTCTTGAAAACTCGAGAATATCTTCGTTAAGGTAGCTCAGACAACGTTAAGGTATACATGTAGTGGCATATTGCTCCTGCAGGACTGACCACAGTAATAATTAATGATTGGAAAGAATGAAAGTAGGTCGAGCAGCTGGCAGCAGTAACTATGACTCTCTTAAGGTAGCCAAATGCCACGTCACTCGGCGAACTTTATTTGAAAACTCGAGGAAATCGTCGTTGAAGTAACTCAGACAACGGTAACATGGACAGGTGGTGGCGTATCGCTTCTGCAGGACACCAAGGTACGAATTAAAGAGAGGAAAGATTCAAAGAAGGGGGTAGCGGCTGGCTGCAGTAACTATGACTCTCTTAAGGTGGCCATATGCCTCGTCACTCGGCGAAATTTATTTGAAAACTCGAGTAAATCGTTGTTGAAGTAACTCAGACAACGGTAACATGGACAGGTGGTGGCGTATCGCTTCTGCAGGACTGACCACAGTACGAATTAAAGAGAGGAAACATTCAAAGAAGGGGGAGCAGCTGGCTGCAGTAACTATGACGCTCCAAAGGTAGCCAAATGCCTCGTCATCCGGCGAGGTACATTTGCTAACTCGAGAGACACGTAGTGGGAGTAACAGAGACGACGTTAACTTGGACATATAGTGGCACATCGGTTCTGTAGGACAGCCATAGCAAGAATGATAGAGAGAAAGGGCTTAGAAAAGTGGGAGCAGCAGGCAGGTGTACTATGACTCCCTTAAGGTAGCCAAATGCCTCGTCACCATGTGAAATTTTTCTTGAAAACTCGAGAATATCTTCGTTAAGGTAGCTCAGACAACGTTAAGGTATACATGTAGTGGCATATTGCTCCTGCAGGACTGACCACAGTAATAATTAATGATTGGAAAGAAAGAAAGTAGGTCGAGCAGCTGGCAGCAGTAACTATGACTCTCTTAAGGTAGCCAAATGCCTCGTCACTCGGCGAAATTTATTTGAAAACTCGAGGAAATCGTCGTTGAAGTAACTCAGACAACGGTAACATGGACAGGTGGTGGCGTATCGCTTCTGCAGGACACCAAGGTACGAATTAAAGAGAGGAAAGATTCAAAGAAGGGGGTAGCGGCTGGCTGCAGTAACTATGACTCTCTTAAGGTAGCCAAATGCCTCGTCATCCGCCGAGGTACATTTGCTAACTCGAGAGACTCGTAGTGGGAGTAACAGTGACGACGTTAACGTGGACATATAGTGGCACATCGGTTCCGTAGGACAGGCCATAGCAAGAATGATAGAGAGAATGGGCTTAGAAAAGTGTGAGCAGCAGGCAGGAGTACTATGACTCTCTTAAGGTAGCCAAATGCCTCGTCACCATGTGAAATTTTTTGTTGAAAACTCGAGGATATCTTCGATAAGGTAGCTCAGACAACGTTAAGGTTTACATGTAGTGGCATATTGCTCCTGCAGGACTGACCACAGTAATAATTAAAGAGTGGAAAGAAAGAAAGTAGGTCGAGCAGCTGGCAGCAGTAACTGTGACTCTCTTAAGGTAGCCAAATGCCTCGTCACTCGGCGAAATTAATTTGAAAACTCGAGGAAATCGTCGTTGAAGTAACTCAGACAACGGTAATATGGACAGGTGGTGGCGTATCGCATCTGCAGGACTGACCACAGTACGAATTAAAGAGAGGAAAGATTCAAAGAAGGGGGAGCAGCTGGCTGCAGTAACTATGACTCTCTTAAGGTAGCCAAATGCCTCGTCACTCGGCGAAATTTATTTGAAAACTCGAGGAAATCGTTGTTGAAGTAACTCAGACAGCGGTAACATGGACAGGTGGTGGCGTATCGCTTCTGCAGGACTGACCACAGTACGAATTAAAGACAGGAAAGATTCAAAGAAGGGGGAGCAGCTGGCTGCAGTAACTATGACTCTCTTAAGGTAGCCAAATGCCTCGTCACTCGGCGAAATTTATTTGAAAACTCGAGGAAATCGTCGTTGAAGTAACTCAGACAGCGGTAACATGGACAGGTGGTGGCGTATCGCTTCTGCAGGACACCAAAGTACGAATTAAGGAGAGGAAAGATTCAAAGAAGGGGGTAGCGGCTGGCTGCAGTAACTATGACACTCTTAAGGTAGCCAAATGCCTCGTCATCCGGCGAGGTACATTTGCTAACTCGAGAGACTCGTAGTGGGAGTAACAGTGACGACGTTAACGTGGACATATAGTGGCACATCGGTTCCGTAGGACAGGCCATAGCAAGAATGATAGAGAGAATGGGCTTAGAAAAGTGTGAGCAGCAGGCAGGAGTACTATGACTCTCTTAAGGTAGCCAAATGCCTCGTCACCATGTGAAATTTTTTGTTGAAAACTCGAGGATATCTTCGATAAGGTAGCTCAGACAACGTTAAGGTTTACATGTAGTGGCATATTGCTCCTGCAGGACTGACCACAGTAATAATTAATGATTGGAAAGAAAGAAAGTAGGTCGAGCAGCTGGCAGCAGTAACTATGACTCTCTTAAGGTAGCCAAATGCCACGTCACTCGGCGAAATTTATTTGAAAACTCGAGGAAATCGTCGTTGAAGTAACTCAGACAACGGTAACATGGACAGGTGGTGGCGTATCGCTTCTGCAGGACACCAAGGTACGAATTAAAGAGAGGAAAGATTCAAAGAAGGGGGTAGCGGCTGGCTGCAGTAACTATGACTCTCTTAAGGTAGCCAAATGCCTCGTCACTCGGCGAAATTTATTTGAAAACTCGAGGAAATCGTTGTTGAAGTAACTCAGACAACGGTAACATGGACAGGTGGTGGCGTATCGCTTCTGCAGGACTGACCACAGTACGAATTAAAGAGAGGAAAGATTCAAAGAAGGGGGAGCAGCTGGCTGCAGTAACTATGACTCTCTTAAGGTAGCCAAATGCCTCGTCATCCGGCGAGGTACATTTGCTAACTCGAGAGACTCGTAGTGGGAGTAACAGTGACGACGTTAACGTGGACATATAGTGGCACATCGGTTCCGTAAGACAGGCCATAGCAAGAATGACAGAGAGTATGGGCTTAGAAAAGTGGGAGCAGCAGGCAGGAGTACTATGACTCCCTTAAGGTAGCCAAATGCCTCGTCACCATGTGAAATTTTTCTTGAAAACTCGAGAATATCTTCGTTAAGGTAGCTCAGACAACGTTAAGGTATACATGTAGTGGCATATTGCCCCTGCAGGACTGACCACAGTAATAATTAATGATTGGAAAGAAAGAAAGTAGGTCGAGCAGCTGGCAGCAGTAGCTATGACTCTCTTAAGGTAGCCAAATGCCACGTCACTCGGCGAAATTTATTTGAAAACTCGAGGAAATCGTCGTTGAAGTAACTCAGACAACGGTAACATGGACAGGTGGTGGCGTATCGCTTCTGCAGGACACCAAGGTACGAATTAAAGAGAGGAAAGATTCAAAGAAGGGGGTAGCGGCTGGCTGCAGTAACTATGACTCTCTTAAGGTAGCCATATGCCTCGTCACTCGGCGAAATTTATTTGAAAACTCGAGGAAATCGTTGTTGAAGTAACTCAGACAACGGTAACATGGACAGGTGGTGGCGTATCGCTTCTGCAGGACTAACCACAGTACGAATTAAAGAGAGGAAACATTCAAAGAAGGGGGAGCAGCTGGCTGCAGTAACTATGACGCTCCAAAGGTAGCCAAATGCCTCGTCATCCGGCGAGGTACATTTGCTAACTCGAGAGACACGTAGTGGGAGTAACAGAGACGACGTTAACTTGGACATATAGTGGTACATCGGTTCTGTAGGACAGCCATAGCAAGAATGATAGAGAGAAAGGGCTTAGAAAAGTGGGAGCAGCAGGCAGGTGTACTATGACTCCCTTAAGGTAGCCAATTGCCTCGTCACCATGTGAAATTTTTCTTGAAAACTCGAGAATATCTTCGTTAAGGTAGCTCAGACAACGTTAAGGTATACATGTAGTGGCATATTGCTCCTGCAGGACTGACCACAGTAATAATTAATGATTGGAAAGAAAGAAAGTAGGTCGAGCAGCTGGCAGCAGTAACTATGACTCTCTTAAGGTAGCCAAATGCCTCGTCACTCGGCGAAATTTATTTGAAAACTCGAGGAAATCGTCGTTGAAGTAACTCAGACAACGGTAACATGGACAGGTGGTGGCGTATCGCTTCTGCAGGACACCAAGGTACGAATTAAAGAGAGGAAAGATTCAAAGAAGGGGGTAGCGGCTGGCTGCAGTAACTATGACTCTCTTAAGGTAGCCAAATGCCTCGTCATCCGGCGAGGTACATTTGCTAACTCGAGAGACTCGTAGTGGGAGTAACAGTGACGACGTTAACGTGGACATATAGTGGCACATCGGTTCCGTAGGACAGGCCATAGCAAGAATGATAGAGAGAATGGGCTTAGAAAAGTGTGAGCAGCAGGCAGGAGTACTATGACTCTCTTAAGGTAGCCAAATGCCTCGTCACCATGTGAAATTTTTTGTTGAAAACTCGAGGATATCTTCGATAAGGTAGCTCAGACAACGTTAAGGTTTACATGTAGTGGCATATTGCTCCTGCAGGACTGACCACAGTAATAATTAAAGAGTGGAAAGAAAGAAAGTAGGTCGAGCAGCTGGCAGCAGTAACTATGACTCTCTTAAGGTAGCCAAATGCCTCGTCACTCGGCGAAATTTATTTGAAAACTCGAGGAAATCGTCGTTGAAGTAACTCAGACAACGGTAATATGGACAGGTGGTGGCGTATCGCATCTGCAGGACTGGCCACAGTACGAATTAAAGAGAGGAAAGATTCAAAGAAGGGGGAGCAGCTGGCTGCAGTAACTATGACTCTCTTAAGGTAGCCAAATGCCTCGTCACTCGGCGAAATTTATTTGAAAACTCGAGGAAATCGTTGTTGAAGTAACTCAGACAACGGTAACATGGACAGGTGGTGGCGTATCGCTTCTGCAGGACTGACCACAGTACGAATTAAAGACAGGAAAGATTCAAAGAAGGGGGAGCAGCTGCCTGCAGTAACTATGACGCTTATCAGGTAGCCAAATGCCTCGTCATCCGGCGAGGTACATTTGCTAACTCGAGAGACTCGTAGTGGGAGTAACAGAGACGACGTTAACGTGGACATATAGTGGCACATCGGTTCTGTAGGACAGGCAATAGCAAGAATGATAGAGAGAAAGGGCTTAGAAAAGTGGGAGCAGCAGGCAGGTGTACTATGACTCCCTTAAGGTAGCCAAATGCCTCGTCACAATGTGAAATTTTTCTTGAAAACTCGAGAATATCTTCGTTAAGGTAGCTCAGACAACGTTAAGGTATACATGTAGTGGCATATTGCTCCTGCAGGACTGACCACAGTAATAATTAATGATTGGAAAGAAAGAAAGTAGGTCGAGCAGCTGGCAACAGTAACTATGACTCTCTTAAGGTAGCCAAATGACTCGTCACTCGGCGAAATTTATTTGAAAACTCGAGGAAATCGTCGTTGAAGTAACTCAGACAACGGTAACATGGACAGGTGGTGGCGTATCGCTTCTGCAGGACACCAAGGTACGAATTAAAGAGAGGAAAGATTCAAAGAAGGGGGTAGCGGCTGGCTGCAGTAACTATGACTCTCTTAAGGTAGCCAAATGCCTCGTCATCCGGCGAGGTACATTTGCTAACTAGAGAGACTCGTAGTGGGAGTAACAGTGACGACGTTAACGTGGACATATAGTGGCACATCGGTTCCGTAGGACAGGCCATAGCAAGAATGATAGTGAGAATGGGCTTAGAAAAGTGTTAGCAGCAGGCAGGAGTACTATGACTCTCTTAAGGTAGCCAAATGCCTCGTCACCATGGGAAATTTTTTGTTGAAAACTCGAGGATATCTTCGATAAGGTAGCTCAGACAACGTTAAGGTTTACATGTAGTGGCATATTGCTCCTGCAGGACTGACCACAGTAATAATTAAAGAGTGGAAAGAATGAAAGTAGGTCGAGCAGCTGGCAACAGTAACTATGACTCTCTTAAGGTAGCCAAATTCCTTGTCACTCGGCGAAATTTATTTGAAAACTCGAGGAAATCGTCGTTGAAGTAACTCAGACAACGGTAATATGGACAGGTGGTGGCGTATCGCATCTGCAGGGCTGACCACAGTACGAATTAAAGAGAGGAAAGATTCAAAGAAGGGGGAGCAGCTGGCTGCAGTAACTATGACTCTCTTAAGGTAGCCAAATGCCTCGTCACTCGGCGAAATTTATTTGAAAACTCGAGGAAATCGTTGTTGAGGTAACTCAGACAACGGTAACATGGACAGGTGGTGGCGTATCGCTTCTGCAGGACTGACCACAGTACGAATTAAAGACAGGAAAGATTCAAAGAAGGGGGAGCAGCTGCCTGCAGTAACTATGACGCTTATAAGGTAGCCAAATGCCTCGTCATCCGGCGAGGTACATTTGCTAACTCGAGAGACTCGTAGTGGGAGTAACAGAGACGACGTTAACGTGGACATATAGTGGCACATCGGTTCTGTAGGACAGGCAATAGCAAGAATGATAGAGAGAAAGGGCTTAGAAAAGTGGGAGCAGCAGGCAGGTGTACTATGACTCCCTTAAGGTAGCCAAATGGCTCGTCACCATGTGAAATTTTTCTTGAAAACTCGAGAATATCTTCGTTAAGGTAGCTCAGACAACGTTAAGGTATACATGTAGTGGCATATTGCTCCTGCAGGACTGACCACAGTAATAATTAATGATTGGAAAGAAAGAAAGTAGGTCGAGCAGCTGGCAACAGTAACTATGACTCTCTTAAGGTAGCCAAATGCCTCGTCACTCGGCGAAATTTATTTGAAAACTCGAGGAAATCGTCGTTGAAGTAACTCAGACAACGGTAACATGGACAGGTGGTGGCGTATCGCTTCTGCAGGACACCAAGGTACGAATTAAAGAGAGGAAAGATTCAAAGAAGGGGGTAGCGGCTGGCTGCAGTAACTATGACTCTCTTAAGGTAGCCAAATGCCTCGTCATCCGGCGAGGTACATTTGCTAACTCGAGAGACTCGTAGTGGGAGTAACAGTGACGACGTTAACGTGGACATATAGTGGCACATCGGTTCCGTAGGACAGGCCATAGCAAGAATGATAGTGAGAATGGGCTTAGAAAAGTGTGAGCAGCAGGCAGGAGTACTATGACTCTCTTAAGGTAGCCAAATGCCTCGTCACCATGGGAAATTTTTTGTTGAAAACTCGAGGATATCTTCGATAAGGTAGCTCAGACAACGTTAAGGTTTACATGTAGTGGCATATTGCTCCTGCAGGACTGACCACAGTAATAATTAAAGAGTGGAAAGAATGAAAGTAGGTCGAGCAGCTGGCAACAGTAACTATGACTCTCTTAAGGTAGCCAAATTCCTTGTCACTCGGCGAAATTTATTTGAAAACTCGAGGAAATCGTCGTTGAAGTAACTCAGACAACGGTAATATGGACAGGTGGTGGCGTATCGCATCTGCAGGACTGACCACAGTACGAATTAAAGAGAGGAAAGATTCAAAGAAGGGGGAGCAGCTGGCTGCAGTAACTATGACTCTCTTAAGGTAGCCAAATGCCTCGTCACTCGGCGAAATTTATTTGAAAACTCGAGGAAATCGTTGTTGAAGTAACTCAGACAACGGTAACATGGACAGGTGGTGGCGTATCGCTTCTGCAGGACTGACCACAGTACGAATTAAAGTCAGGAAAGATTCAAAGAAGGGGGAGCAGCTGCCTGCAGTAACTATGACGCTTATAAGGTAGCCAAATGCCTCGTCATCCGGCGAGGTACATTTGCTAACTCGAGAGACTCGTAGTGGGAGTAACAGAGACGACGTTAACGTGGACATATAGTGGCACATCGGTTCTGTAGGACAGGCAATAGCAAGAATGATAGAGAGAAAGGGCTTAGAAAAGTGGGAGCAGCAGGCAGGTGTACTATGACTCCCTTAAGGTAGCCAAATGCCTCGTCACCATGTGAAATTTTTCTTGAAAACTCGAGAATATCTTCGTTAAGGTAGCTCAGACAACGTTAAGGTATACATGTAGTGGCATATTGCTCCTGCAGGACTGACCACAGTAATAATTAATGATTGGAAAGAAAGAAAGTAGGTCGAGCAGCTGGCAACAGTAACTATGACTCTCTTAAGGTAGCCAAATGCCTCGTCACTCGGCGAAATTTATTTGAAAACTCGAGGAAATCGTCGTTGAAGTAACTCAGACAACGGTAACATGGACAGGTGGTGGCGTATCGCTTCTGCAGGACACCAAGGTACGAATTAAAGAGAGGAAAGATTCAAAGAAGGGGGTAGCGGCTGACTGCAGTAACTATGACTCTCTTAAGGTAGCCAAATGCCTCGTCATCCGGCGAGGTACATTTGCTAACTCGAGAGACTCGTAGTGGGAGTAACAGTGACGACGTTAACGTGGACATATAGTGGCACATCGGTTCCGTAGGACAGGCCATAGCAAGAATGATAGTGAGAATGGGCTTAGAAAAGTGTGAGCAGCAGGCAGGAGTACTATGACTCTCTTAAGGTAGCCAAATGCCTCGTCACCATGGGAAATTTTTTGTTGAAAACTCGAGGATATCTTCGATAAGGTAGCTCAGACAACGTTAAGGTTTACATGTAGTGGCATATTGCTCCTGCAGGACTGACCACAGTAATAATTAAAGAGTGGAAAGAATGAAAGTAGGTCGAGCAGCTGGCAACAGTAACTATGACTCTCTTAAGGTAGCCAAATTCCTTGTCACTCGGCGAAATTTATTTGAAAACTCGAGGAAATCGTCGTTGAAGTAACTCAGACAACGGTAATATGGACAGGTGGTGGCGTATCGCATCTGCAGGACTGACCACAGTACGAATTAAAGAGAGGAAAGATTCAAAGAAGGGGGAGCAGCTGGCAGCAGTAACTATGACTCTCTTAAGGTAGCCAAATGCCACGTCACTCGGCGAAATTTATTTGAAAACTCGAGGAAATCGTCGTTGAAGTAACTCAGACAACGGTAACATGGACAGGTGGTGGCGTATCGCTTCTGCAGGACACCAAGGTACGAATTAAAGAGAGGAAAAATTCAAAGAAGGGGGTAGCGGCTGGCTGCAGTAACTATGACTCTCTTAAGGTAGCCAAATGCCTCGTCACTCGGCGAAATTTATTTGAAAACTCGAGGAAATCGTTGTTGAAGTAACTCAGACAACGGTAACATGGACAGGTGGTGGCGTATCGCTTCTGCAGGACTGACCACAGTACGAATTAAAGAGAGGAAAGATTCAAAGAAGGGGGAGCAGCTGGCTGCAGTAACTATGACTCTCTTAAGGTAGCCAAATGCCTCGTCATCCGGCGAGGTACATTTGCTAACTCGAGAGACTCGTAGTGGGAGTAACAGTGACGACGTTAACGTGGACATATAGTGGCACATCGGTTCCGTAAGACAGGCCATAGCAAGAATGACAGAGAGTATGGGCTTAGAAAAGTGGGAGCAGCAGGCAGGAGTACTATGACTCCCTTAAGGTAGCCAAATGCCTCGTCACCATGTGAAATTTTTCTTGAAAACTCGAGAATATCTTCGTTAAGGTAGCTCAGACAACGTTAAGGTATACATGTAGTGGCATATTGCTCCTGCAGGACTGACCACAGTAATAATTAATGATTGGAAAGAAAGAAAGTAGGTCGAGCAGCTGGCAGCAGTAACTATGACTCTCTTAAGGTAGCCAAATGCCACGTCACTCGGCGAAATTTATTTGAAAACTCGAGGAAATCGTCGTTGAAGTAACTCAGACAACGGTAACATGGACAGGTGGTGGCGTATCGCTTCTGCAGGACACCAAGGTACGAATTAAAGAGAGGAAAGATTCAAAGAAGGGGGTAGCGGCTGGCTGCAGTAACTATGACTCTCTTAAGGTAGCCATATGCCTCGTCACTCGGCGAAATTTATTTGAAAACTCGAGGAAATCGTTGTTGAAGTAACTCAGACAACGGTAACATGGACAGGTGGTGGCGTATCGCTTCTGCAGGACTGACCACAGTACGAATTAAAGAGAGGAAACATTCAAAGAAGGGGGAGCAGCTGGCTGCAGTAACTATGACGCTCCAAAGGTAGCCAAATGCCTCGTCATCCGGCGAGGTACATTTGCTAACTCGAGAGACACGTAGTGGGAGTAACAGAGACGACGTTAACTTGGACATATAGTGGCACATCGGTTCTGTAGGACAGCCATAGCAAGAATGATAGAGAGAAAGGGCTTAGAAAAGTGGGAGCAGCAGGCAGGTGTACTATGACTCCCTTAAGGTAGCCAAATGCCTCGTCACCATGTGAAATTTTTCTTGAAAACTCGAGAATATCTTCGTTAAGGTAGCTCAGACAACGTTAAGGTATACATGTAGTGGCATATTGCTCCTGCAGGACTGACCACAGTAATAATTAATGATTGGAAAGAAAGAAAGTAGGTCGAGCAGCTGGCAGCAGTAACTATGACTCTCTTAAGGTAGCCAAATGCCTCGTCACTCGGCGAAATTTATTTGAAAACTCGAGGAAATCGTCGTTGAAGTAACTCAGACAACGGTAACATGGACAGGTGGTGGCGTATCGCTTCTGCAGGACACCAAGGTACGAATTAAAGAGAGGAAAGATTCAAAGAAGGGGGTAGCGGCTGACTGCAGTAACTATGACTCTCTTAAGGTAGCCAAATGCCTCGTCATCCGGCGAGGTACATTTGCTAACTCGAGAGACTCGTAGTGGGAGTAACAGTGACGACGTTAACGTGGACATATAGTGGCACATCGGTTCCGTAGGACAGGCCATAGCAAGAATGATAGTGAGAATGGGCTTAGAAAAGTGTGAGCAGCAGGCAGGAGTACTATGACTCTCCTAAGGTAGCCAAATGCCTCGTCACCATGGGAAATTTTTTGTTGAAAACTCGAGGATATCTTCGATAAGGTAGCTCAGACAACGTTAAGGTTTACATGTAGTGGCATATTGCTCCTGCAGGACTGACCACAGTAATAATTAAAGAGTGGAAAGAATGAAAGTAGGTCGAGCAGCTGGCAACAGTAACTATGACTCTCTTAAGGTAGCCAAATTCCTTGTCACTCGGCGAAATTTATTTGAAAACTCGAGGAAATCGTCGTTGAAGTAACTCAGACAACGGTAATATGGACAGGTGGTGGCGTATCGCATCTGCAGGACTGACCACAGTACGAATTAAAGAGAGGAAAGATTCAAAGAAGGGGGAGCAGCTGGCAGCAGTAACTATGACTCTCTTAAGGTAGCCAAATGCCACGTCACTCGGCGAAATTTATTTGAAAACTCGAGGAAATCGTCGTTGAAGTAACTCAGACAACGGTAACATTGACAGGTGGTGGCGTATCGCTTCTGCAGGACACCAAGGTACGAATTAAAGAGAGGAAAGATTCAAAGAAGGGGGTAGCGGCTGGCTGCAGTAACTATGACTCTCTTAAGGTAGCCAAATGCCTCGTCACTCGGCGAAATTTATTTGAAAACTCGAGGAAATCGTTGTTGAAGTAACTCAGACAACGGTAACATGGACAGGTGGTGGCGTATCGCTTCTGCAGGACTGACCACAGTACGAATTAAAGAGAGGAAACATTCAAAGAAGGGGGAGCAGCTGGCTGCAGTAACTATGACGCTCCAAAGGTAGCCAAATGCCTCGTCATCCGGCGAGGTACATTTGCTAACTCGAGAGACACGTAGTGGGAGTAACAGAGACGACGTTAACTTGGACATATAGTGGCACATCGGTTCTGTAGGACAGCCATAGCAAGAATGATAGAGAGAAAGGGCTTAGAAAAGTGGGAGCAGCAGGCAGGTGTACTATGACTCCCTTAAGGTAGCCAAATGCCTCGTCACCATGTGAAATTTTTCTTGAAAACTCGAGAATATCTTCGTTAAGGTAGCTCAGACAACGTTAAGGTATACATGTAGTGGCATATTGCTCCTGCAGGACTGACCACAGTAATAATTAATGATTGGAAAGAAAGAAAGTAGGTCGAGCAGCTGGCAACAGTAACTATGACTCTCTTAAGGTAGCCAAATGCCTCGTCACTCGGCGAAATTTATTTGAAAACTCGAGGAAATCGTCGTTGAAGTAACTCAGACAACGGTAACATGGACAGGTGGTGGCGTATCGCTTCTGCAGGACACCAAGGTACGAATTAAAGAGAGGAAAGATTCAAAGAAGGGGGTAGCGGCTGACTGCAGTAACTATGACTCTCTTAAGGTAGCCAAATGCCTCGTCATCCGGCGAGGTACATTTGCTAACTCGAGAGACTCGTAGTGGGAGTAACAGTGACGACGTTAACGTGGACATATAGTGGCACATCGGTTCCGTAGGACAGGCCATAGCAAGAATGATAGTGAGAATGGGCTTAGAAAAGTGTGAGCAGCAGGCAGGAGTACTATGACTCTCTTAAGGTAGCCAAATGCCTCGTCACCATGGGAAATTTTTTGTTGAAAACTCGAGGATATCTTCGATAAGGTAGCTCAGACAACGTTAAGGTTTACATGTAGTGGCATATTGCTCCTGCAGGACTGACCACAGTAATAATTAAAGAGTGGAAAGAATGAAAGTAGGTCGAGCAGCTGGCAACAGTAACTATGACTCTCTTAAGGTAGCCAAATTCCTTGTCACTCGGCGAAATTTATTTGAAAACTCGAGGAAATCGTCGTTGAAGTAACTCAGACAACGGTAATATGGACAGGTGGTGGCGTATCGCATCTGCAGGACTGACCACAGTACGAATTAAAGAGAGGAAAGATTCAAAGAAGGGGGAGCAGCTGGCAGCAGTAACTATGACTCTCTTAAGGTAGCCAAATGCCACGTCACTCGGCGAAATTTATTTGAAAACTCGAGGAAATCGTCGTTGAAGTAACTCAGACAACGGTAACATGGACAGGTGGTGGCGTATCGCTTCTGCAGGACACCAAGGTACGAATTAAAGAGAGGAAAAATTCAAAGAAGGGGGTAGCGGCTGGCTGCAGTAACTATGACTCTCTTAAGGTAGCCAAATGCCTCGTCACTCGGCGAAATTTATTTGAAAACTCGAGGAAATCGTTGTTGAAGTAACTCAGACAACGGTAACATGGACAGGTGGTGGCGTATCGCTTCTGCAGGACTGACCACAGTACGAATTAAAGAGAGGAAAGATTCAAAGAAGGGGGAGCAGCTGGCTGCAGTAACTATGACTCTCTTAAGGTAGCCAAATGCCTCGTCATCCGGCGAGGTACATTTGCTAACTCGAGAGACTCGTAGTGGGAGTAACAGTGACGACGTTAACGTGGACATATAGTGGCACATCGGTTCCGTAAGACAGGCCATAGCAAGAATGACAGAGAGTATGGGCTTAGAAAAGTGGGAGCAGCAGGCAGGAGTACTATGACTCCCTTAAGGTAGCCAAATGCCTCGTCACCATGTGAAATTTTTCTTGAAAACTCGAGAATATCTTCGTTAAGGTAGCTCAGACAACGTTAAGGTATACATGTAGTGGCATATTGCTCCTGCAGGACTGACCACAGTAATAATTAATGATTGGAAAGAAAGAAAGTAGGTCGAGCAGCTGGCAGCAGTAACTATGACTCTCTTAAGGTAGCCAAATGCCACGTCACTCGGCGAAATTTATTTGAAAACTCGAGGAAATCGTCGTTGAAGTAACTCAGACAACGGTAACATGGACAGGTGGTGGCGTATCGCTTCTGCAGGACACCAAGGTACGAATTAAAGAGAGGAAAGATTCAAAGAAGGGGGTAGCGGCTGGCTGCAGTAACTATGACTCTCTTAAGGTAGCCATATGCCTCGTCACTCGGCGAAATTTATTTGAAAACTCGAGGAAATCGTTGATGAAGTAACTCAGACAACGGTAACATGGACAGGTGGTGGCGTATCGCTTCTGCAGGACTGACCACAGTACGAATTAAAGAGAGGAAACATTCAAAGAAGGGGGAGCAGCTGGCTGCAGTAACTATGACGCTCCAAAGGTAGCCAAATGCCTCGTCATCCGGCGAGGTACATTTGCTAACTCGAGAGACACGTAGTGGGAGTAACAGAGACGACGTTAACTTGGACATATAGTGGCACATCGGTTCTGTAGGACAGCCATAGCAAGAATGATAGAGAGAAAGGGCTTAGAAAAGTGGGAGCAGCAGGCAGGTGTACTATGACTCCCTTAAGGTAGCCAAATGCCTCGTCACCATGTGAAATTTTTCTTGAAAACTCGAGAATATCTTCGTTAAGGTAGCTCAGACAACGTTAAGGTATACATGTAGTGGCATATTGCTCCTGCAGGACTGACCACAGTAATAATTAATGATTGGAAAGAAAGAAAGTAGGTCGAGCAGCTGGCAGCAGTAACTATGACTCTCTTAAGGTAGCCAAATGCCTCGTCACTCGGCGAAATTTATTTGAAAACTCGAGGAAATCGTCGTTGAAGTAACTCAGACAACGGTAACATGGACAGGTGGTGGCGTATCGCTTCTGCAGGACACCAAGGTACGAATTAAAGAGAGGAAAGATTCAAAGAAGGGGGTAGCGGCTGACTGCAGTAACTATGACTCTCTTAAGGTAGCCAAATGCCTCGTCATCCGGCGAGGTACATTTGCTAACTCGAGAGACTCGTAGTGGGAGTAACAGTGACGACGTTAACGTGGACATATAGTGGCACATCGGTTCCGTAGGACAGGCCATAGCAAGAATGATAGTGAGAATGGGCTTAGAAAAGTGTGAGCAGCAGGCAGGAGTACTATGACTCTCTTAAGGTAGCCAAATGCCTCGTCACCATGGGAAATTTTTTGTTGAAAACTCGAGGATATCTTCGATAAGGTAGCTCAGACAACGTTAAGGTTTACATGTAGTGGCATATTGCTCCTGCAGGACTGACCACAGTAATAATTAAAGAGTGGAAAGAATGAAAGTAGGTCGAGCAGCTGGCAACAGTAACTATGACTCTCTTAAGGTAGCCAAATTCCTTGTCACTCGGCGAAATTTATTTGAAAACTCGAGGAAATCGTCGTTGAAGTAACTCAGACAACGGTAATATGGACAGGTGGTGGCGTATCGCATCTGCAGGACTGACCACAGTACGAATTAAAGAGAGGAAAGATTCAAAGAAGGGGGGGCAGCTGGCAGCAGTAACTATGACTCTCTTAAGGTAGCCAAATGCCACGTCACTCGGCGAAATTTATTTGAAAACTCGAGGAAATCGTCGTTGAAGTAACTCAGACAACGGTAACATTGACAGGTGGTGGCGTATCGCTTCTGCAGGACACCAAGGTACGAATTAAAGAGAGGAAAGATTCAAAGAAGGGGGTAGCGGCTGGCTGCAGTAACTATGACTCTCTTAAGGTAGCCAAATGCCTCGTCACTCGGCGAAATTTATTTGAAAACTCGAGGAAATCGTTGTTGAAGTAACTCAGACAACGGTAACATGGACAGGTGGCGGCGTATCGCTTCTGCAGGACTGACCACAGTACGAATTAAAGAGAGGAAAGATTCAAAGAAGGGGGAGCAGCTGGCTGCAGTAACTATGACTCTCTTAAGGTAGCCAAATGCCTCGTCATCCGGCGAGGTACATTTGCTAACTCGAGAGACTCGTAGTGGGAGTAACAGTGACGACGTTAACGTGGACATATAGTGGCACATCGGTTCCGTAAGACAGGCCATAGCAAGAATGACAGAGAGTATGGGCTTAGAAAAGTGGGAGCAGCAGGCAGGAGTACTATGACTCCCTTAAGGTAGCCAAATGCCTCGTCACCATGTGAAGTTTTTCTTGAAAACTCGAGAATATCTTCGTTAAGGTAGCTCAGACAACGTTAAGGTATACATGTAGTGGCATATTGCTCCTGCAGGACTGACCACAGTAATAATTAATGATTGGAAAGAAAGAAAGTAGGTCGAGCAGCTGGCAGCAGTAACTATGACTCTCTTAAGGTAGCCAAATGCCACGTCACTCGGCGAAATTTATTTGAAAACTCGAGGAAATCGTCGTTGAAGTAACTCAGACAACGGTAACATGGACAGGTGGTGGCGTATCGCTTCTGCAGGACACCAAGGTACGAATTAAAGAGAGGAAAGATTCAAAGAAGGGGGTAGCGGCTGGCTGCAGTAACTATGACTCTCTTAAGGAAGCCATTTGCCTCGTCACTCGGCGAAATTTATTTGAAAACTCGAGGAAATCGTTGTTGAAGTAACTCAGACAACGGTAACATGGACAGGTGGTGGCGTATCGCTTCTGCAGGACTGACCACAGTACGAATTAAAGAGAGGAAACATTCAAAGAAGGGGGAGCAGCTGGCTGCAGTAACTATGACGCTCCAAAGGTAGCCAAATGCCTCGTCATCCGGCGAGGTACATTTGCTAACTTGAGAGACACGTAGTGGGAGTAACAGAGACGACGTTAACTTGGACATATAGTAGCACATCGGTTCTGTAGGACAGCCATAGAAAGAATGATAGAGAGAAAGGGCTTAGAAAAGTGGGAGCAGCAGGCAGGTGTACTATGACTCCCTTAAGGTAGCCAAATGCCTCGTCACCATGTGAAATTTTTCTTGAAAACTCGAGAATATCTTCGTTAAGGTAGCTCAGACAACGTTAAGGTATACATGTAGTGGCATATTGCTCCTGCAGGACTGACCACAGTAATAATTAATGATTGGAAAGAAAGAAAGTAGGTCGAGCAGCTGGCAGCAGTAACTATGACTCTCTTAAGGTAGCCAAATGCCTCGTCACTCGGCGAAATTTATTTGAAAACTCGAGGAAATCGTCGTTGAAGTAACTCAGACAACGGTAACATGGACAGGTGGTGGCGTATCGCTTCTGCAGGACACCAAGGTACGAATTAAAGAGAGGAAAGATTCAAAGAAGGGGGTAGCGGCTGGCTGCAGTAACTATGACTCTCTTAAGGTAGCCAAATGCCTCGTCATCCGGCGAGGTACATTTGCTAACTCGAGAGACTCGTAGTGGGAGTAACAGTGACGACGTTAACGTGGACATATAGTGGCACATCGGTTCCGTAGGACAGGCCATAGCAAGAATGATAGAGAGAATGGGCTTAGAAAAGTGTGAGCAGCAGGCAGGAGTACTATGACTCTCTTAAGGTAGCCAAATGCCTCGTCACCATGTGAAATTTTTTGTTGAAAACTCGAGGATATCTTCGATAAGGTAGCTCAGACAACGTTAAGGTATACATGTAGTGGCATATTGCTCCTGCAGGACTGACCACAGTAATAATTAAAGAGTGGAAAGAAAGAAAGTAGGTCGAGCAGCTGGCAACAGTAACTATGACTCTCTTAAGGTAGCCAAATTCCTTGTCACTCGGCGAAATTTATTTGAAAACTCGAGGAAATCGTCGTTGAAGTAACTCAGACAACGGTAATATGGACAGGTGGTGGCGTATCGCATCTGCAGGACTGACCACAGTACGAATTAAAGAGAGGAAAGATTCAAAGAAGGGGGAGCAGCTGGCTGCAGTAACTATGACTCTCTTAAGGTAGCCAAATGCCTCGTCACTCGGCGAAATTTATTTGAAAACTCGAGGAAATCGTTGTTGAAGTAACTCAGACAACGGTAACATGGACAGGTGGTGGCGTATCGCTTCTGCAGGACTGACCACAGTACGAATTAAAGACAGGAAAGATTCAAAGAAGGGGGAGCAGCTGCCTGCAGTAACTATGACGCTTATAAGGTAGCCAAATGCCTCGTCATCCGGCGAGGTACATTTGCTAACTCGAGAGACTCGTAGTGGGAGTAACAGAGACGACGTTAACGTGGACATATAGTGGCACATCGGTTCTGTAGGACAGGCAATAGCAAGAATGATAGAGAGAAAGGGCTTAGAAAAGTGGGAGCAGCAGGCAGGTGTACTATGACTCCCTTAAGGTAGCCAAATGCCTCGTCACCATGTGAAATTTTTCTTGAAAACTCGAGAATATCTTCGTTAAGGTAGCTCAGACAACGTTAAGGTATACATGTAGTGGCATATTGCTCCTGCAGGACTGACCACAGTAATAATTAATGATTGGAAAGAAAGAAAGTAGGTCGAGCAGCTGGCAACAGTAACTATGACTCTCTTAAGGTAGCCAAATGCCTCGTCACTCGGCGAAATTTATTTGAAAACTCGAGGAAATCGTCGTTGAAGTAACTCAGACAACGGTAACATGGACAGGTGGTGGCGTATCGCTTCTGCAGGACACCAAGGTACGAATTAAAGAGAGGAAAGATTCAAAGAAGGGGGTAGCGGCTGGCTGCAGTAACTATGACTCTCTTAAGGTAGCCAAATGCCTCGTCATCCGGCGAGGTACATTTGCTAACTCGAGAGACTCGTAGTGGGAGTAACAGTGACGACGTTAACGTGGACATATAGTGGCACATCGGTTCCGTAGGACAGGCCATAGCAAGAATGATAGAGAGAATGGGCTTAGAAAAGTGTGAGCAGCAGGCAGGAGTACTATGACTCTCTTAAGGTAGCCAAATGCCTCGTCACCATGGGAAATTTTTTGTTGAAAACTCGAGGATATCATCGATAAGGTAGCTCAGACAACGTTAAGGTTTACATGTAGTGGCATATTGCTCCTGCAGGACTGACCACAGTAATAATTAAAGAGTGGAAAGAATGAAAGTAGGTCGAGCAGCTGGCAACAGTAACTATGACTCTCTTAAGGTAGCCAAATTCCTTGTCACTCGGCGAAATTTATTTGAAAACTCGAGGAAATCGTCGTTGAAGTAACTCAGACAACGGTAATATGGACAGGTGGTGGCGTATCGCATCTGCAGGACTGACCACAGTACGAATTAAAGAGAGGAAAGATTCAAAGAAGGGGGAGCAGCTGGCTGCAGTAACTATGGCTCTCTTAAGGTAGCCAAATGCCTCGTCACTCGGCGAAATTTATTTGAAAACTCGAGGAAATCGTTGTTGAAGTAACTCAGACAACGGTAACATGGACAGGTGGTGGCGTATCGCTTCTGCAGGACTGACCACAGTACGAATTAAAGACAGGAAAGATTCAAAGAAGGGGGAGCAGCTGGCTGCAGTAACTATGACTCTCTTAAGGTAGCCAAATGCCTCGTCACTCGGCGAAATTTATTTGAAAACTCGAGGAAATCGTCGTTGAAGTAACTCAGACAACGGTAACATGGACAGGTGGTGGCGTATCGCTTCTGCAGGACACCAAGGTACGAATTAAGGAGAGGAAAGATTCAAAGAAGGGGGTAGCGGCTGGCTGCAGTAACTATGACTCTCTTAAGGTAGCCAAATGCCTCGTCATCCGGCGAGGTACATTTGCTAACTCGAGAGACTCGTAGTGGGAGTAACAGTGACGACGTTAACGTGGACATATAGTGGCACATCGGTTCCGTAGGACAGGCCATAGCATGAATGATAGAGAGAATGGGCTTAGAAAAGTGTGAGCAGCAGGCAGGAGTACTATGACTCTCTTAAGGTAGCCAAATGCCTCGTCACCATGTGAAATTTTTTGTTGAAAACTCGAGGATATCTTCGATAAGGTAGCTCAGACAACGTTAAGGTTTACATGTAGTGGCATATTGCTCCTGCAGGACTGACCACAGTAATAATTAAAGAGTGGAAAGAAAGAAAGTAGGTCGAGCAGCTGGCAACAGTAACTATGACTCTCTTAAGGTAGCCAAATTCCTTGTCACTCGGCGAAATTTATTTGAAAATTCGAGGAAATCGTCGTTGAAGTAACTCAGACAACGGTAATATGGACAGGTGGTGGCGTATCGCATCTGCAGGACTGACCACAGTACGAATTAAAGAGAGGAAAGATTCAAAGAAGGGGGAGCAGCTGGCTGCAGTAACTATGACTCTCTTAAGGTAGCCAAATGCCTCGTCACTCGGCGAAATTTATTTGAAAACTCGAGGAAATCGTCGTTGAAGTAACTCAGACAACGGTAACATGGACAGGTGGTGGCGTATCGCTTCTGCAGGACACCAAGGTACGAATTAAAGAGAGGAAACATTCAAAGAAGGGGGAGCAGCTGGCTGCAGTAATTATGACGCTCCAAAGGTAGCCAAATGCCTCGTCATCCGGCGAGGTACATTTGCTAACTCGAGAGACACGTAGTGGGAGTAACAGGGACGACGTTAACTTGGACATATAGTGGCACATCGGTTCTGTAGGACAGCCATAGCAAGAATGATAGAGAGAAAGGGCTTAGAAAAGTGGGAGCAGCAGGCAGGTGTACTATGACTCCCTTAAGGTAGCCAAATGCCTCGTCACCACGTGAAATTTTTCTTGAAAACTCGAGAATATCTTCGTTAAGGTAGCTCAGACAACGTTAAGGTATAGATGTAGTGGCATATTGCTCCTGCAGGACTGACCACAGTAATAATTAATGATTGGACAGAAAGAAAGTAGGTCGAGCAGCTGGCAGCAGTAACTATGACTCTCTTAAGGTAGCCAAATGCCTCGTCACTCGGCGAAATTTATTTTAAAACTCGAGGAAATCGTCGTTGAAGTAACTCAGACAACGGTAACATGGACAGGTGGTGGCGTATCGCTTCTGCAGGACACCAAGGTACGAATTAAGGAGAGGAAAGATTCAAAGAAGGGGGTAGCGGCTGGCTGCAGTAACTATGACTCTCTTAAGGTAGCCAAATGCCTCGTCATCCGGCGAGGTACATTTGCTAACTCGAGAGACTCGTAGTGGGAGTAACAGTGACGACGTTAACGTGGACATATAGTGGCACATCGGTTCCGTAGGACAGGCCATAGCATGAATGATAGAGAGAATGGGCTTAGAAAAGTGTGAGCAGCAGGCAGGAGTACTATGACTCTCTTAAGGTAGCCAAATGCCTCGTCACCATGTGAAATTTTTTGTTGAAAACTCGAGGATATCTTCGATAAGGTAGCTCAGACAACGTTAAGGTTTACATGTAGTGGCATATTGCTCCTGCAGGACTGACCACAGTAATAATTAAAGAGTGGAAAGAAAGAAAGTAGGTCGAGCAGCTGGCAACAGTAACTATGACTCTCTTAAGGTAGCCAAATTCCTTGTCACTCGGCGAAATTTATTTGAAAACTCGAGGAAATCGTCGTTGAAGTAACTCAGACAACGGTAATATGGACAGGTGGTGGCGTATCGCATCTGCAGGACTGACCACAGTACGAATTAAAGAGAGGAAAGATTCAAAGAAGGGGGAGCAGCTGGCTGCAGTAACTATGACTCTCTTAAGGTAGCCAAATGCCTCGTCACTCGGCGAAATTTATTTGAAAACTCGAGGAAATCGTCGTTGAAGTAACTCAGACAACGGTAACATGGACAGGTGGTGGCGTATCGCTTCTGCAGGACACCAAGGTACGAATTAAAGAGAGGAAACATTCAAAGAAGGGGGAGCAGCTGGCTGCAGTAATTATGACGCTCCAAAGGTAGCCAAATGCCTCGTCATCCGGCGAGGTACATTTGCTAACTCGAGAGACACGTAGTGGGAGTAACAGAGACGACGTTAACTTGGACATATAGTGGCACATCGGTTCTGTAGGACAGCCATAGCAAGAATGATAGAGAGAAAGGGCTTAGAAAAGTGGGAGCAGCAGGCAGGTGTACTATGACTCCCTTAAGGTAGCCAAATGCCTCGTCACCATGTGAAATTTTTCTTGAAAACTCGAGAATATCTTCGTTAAGGTAGCTCAGACAACGTTAAGGTATACATGTAGTGGCATATTGCTCCTGCAGGACTGACCACAGTAATAATTAATGATTGGACAGAAAGAAAGTAGGTCGAGCAGCTGGCAGCAGTAACTATGACTCTCTTAAGGTAGCCAAATGCCTCGTCACTCGGCGAAATTTATTTTAAAACTCGAGGAAATCGTCGTTGAAGTAACTCAGACAACGGTAACATGGACAGGTGGTGGCGTATCGCTTCTGCAGGACACCAAGGTACGAATTAAAGAGAGGAAAGATTCAAAGAAGGGGGTAGCGGCTGGCTGCAGTAACTATGACTCTCTTAAGGTAGCCAAATGCCTCGTCATCCGGCGAGGTACATTTGCTAACTCGAGAGACTCGTAGTGGGAGTAACAGTGACGACGTTAACGTGGACATATAGTGGCACATCGGTTCCGTAGGACAGGCCATAGCAAGAATGATAGAGAGAATGGGCTTAGAAAAGTGTGAGCAGCAGGCAGGAGTACTATGACTCTCTTAAGGTAGCCAAATGCCTCGTCACCATGTGAAATTTTTTGTTGAAAACTCGAGGATATCTTCGATAAGGTAGCTCAGACAACGTTAAGGTTTACATGTAGTGGCATATTGCTCCTGCAGGACTGACCACAGTAATAATTAAAGAGTGGAAAGAAAGAAAGTAGGTCGAGCAGCTGGCAACAGTAACTATGACTCTCTTAAGGTAGCCAAATTCCTTGTCACTCGGCGAAATTTATTTGAAAACTCGAGGAAATCGTCGTTGAAGTAACTCAGACAACGGTAATATGGACAGGTGGTGGCGTATCGCATCTGCAGGACTGACCACAGTACGAATTAAAGAGAGGAAAGATTCAAAGAAGGGGGAGCAGCTGGCTGCAGTAACTATGACTCTCTTAAGGTAGCCAAATGCCTCGTCACTCGGCGAAATTTATTTGAAAACTCGAGGAAATCGTCGTTGAAGTAACTCAGACAACGGTAACATGGACAGGTGGTGGCGTATCGCTTCTGCAGGACACCAAGGTACGAATTAAAGAGAGGAAACATTCAAAGAAGGGGGAGCAGCTGGCTGCAGTAATTATGACGCTCCAAAGGTAGCCAAATGCCTCGTCATCCGGCGAGGTACATTTGCTAACTCGAGAGACACGTAGTGGGAGTAACAGGGACGACGTTAACTTGGACATATAGTGGCACATCGGTTCTGTAGGACAGCCATAGCAAGAATGATAGAGAGAAAGGGCTTAGAAAAGTGGGAGCAGCAGGCAGGTGTACTATGACTCCCTTAAGGTAGCCAAATGCCTCGTCACCATGTGAAATTTTTCTTGAAAACTCGAGAATATCTTCGTTAAGGTAGCTCAGACAACGTTAAGGTATAGATGTAGTGGCATATTGCTCCTGCAGGACTGACCACAGTAATAATTAATGATTGGACAGAAAGAAAGTAGGTCGAGCAGCTGGCAGCAGTAACTATGACTCTCTTAAGGTAGCCAAATGCCTCGTCACTCGGCGAAATTTATTTTAAAACTCGAGGAAATCGTCGTTGAAGTAACTCAGACAACGGTAACATGGACAGGTGGTGGCGTATCGCTTCTGCAGGACACCAAGGTACGAATTAAGGAGAGGAAAGATTCAAAGAAGGGGGTAGCGGCTGGCTGCAGTAACTATGACTCTCTTAAGGTAGCCAAATGCCTCGTCATCCGGCGAGGTACATTTGCTAACTCGAGAGACTCGTAGTGGGAGTAACAGTGACGACGTTAACGTGGACATATAGTGGCACATCGGTTCCGTAGGACAGGCCATAGCATGAATGATAGAGAGAATGGGCTTAGAAAAGTGTGAGCAGCAGGCAGGAGTACTATGACTCTCTTAAGGTAGCCAAATGCCTCGTCACCATGTGAAATTTTTTGTTGAAAACTCGAGGATATCTTCGATAAGGTAGCTCAGACAACGTTAAGGTTTACATGTAGTGGCATATTGCTCCTGCAGGACTGACCACAGTAATAATTAAAGAGTGGAAAGAAAGAAAGTAGGTCGAGCAGCTGGCAACAGTAACTATGACTCTCTTAAGGTAGCCAAATTCCTTGTCACTCGGCGAAATTTATTTGAAAACTCGAGGAAATCGTCGTTGAAGTAACTCAGACAACGGTAATATGGACAGGTGGTGGCGTATCGCATCTGCAGGACTGACCACAGTACGAATTAAAGAGAGGAAAGATTCAAAGAAGGGGGAGCAGCTGGCTGCAGTAACTATGACTCTCTTAAGGTAGCCAAATGCCTCGTCACTCGGCGAAATTTATTTGAAAACTCGAGGAAATCGTCGTTGAAGTAACTCAGACAACGGTAACATGGACAGGTGGTGGCGTATCGCTTCTGCAGGACACCAAGGTACGAATTAAAGAGAGGAAACATTCAAAGAAGGGGGAGCAGCTGGCTGCAGTAATTATGACGCTCCAAAGGTAGCCAAATGCCTCGTCATCCGGCGAGGTACATTTGCTAACTCGAGAGACACGTAGTGGGAGTAACAGAGACGACGTTAACTTGGACATATAGTGGCACATCGGTTCTGTAGGACAGCCATAGCAAGAATGATAGAGAGAAAGGGCTTAGAAAAGTGGGAGCAGCAGGCAGGTGTACTATGACTCCCTTAAGGTAGCCAAATGCCTCGTCACCATGTGAAATTTTTCTTGAAAACTCGAGAATATCTTCGTTAAGGTAGCTCAGACAACGTTAAGGTATACATGTAGTGGCATATTGCTCCTGCAGGACTGACCACAGTAATAATTAATGATTGGACAGAAAGAAAGTAGGTCGAGCAGCTGGCAGCAGTAACTATGACTCTCTTAAGGTAGCCAAATGCCTCGTCACTCGGCGAAATTTATTTTAAAAC
Organism: Schistocerca serialis cubense; assembly: GCF_023864345.2. Classification (NCBI taxonomy): domain Eukaryota; kingdom Metazoa; phylum Arthropoda; class Insecta; order Orthoptera; family Acrididae; genus Schistocerca; species Schistocerca serialis. The sequence continues at coordinate 21,695,075 of NW_026047583.1, read as the reverse complement.
TCGAGGAAATCGTCGTTGAAGTAACTCAGACAACGGTAACATGGACAGGTGGTGGCGTATCGCTTCTGCAGGACACCAAGGTACGAATTAAAGAGAGGAAAGATTCAAAGAAGGGGGTAGCGGCTGGCTGCAGTAACTATGACTCTCTTAAGGTAGCCAAATGCCTCGTCATCCGGCGAGGTACATTTGCTAACTCGAGAGACTCGTAGTGGGAGTAACAGTGACGACGTTAACGTGGACATATAGTGGCACATCGGTTCCGTAGGACAGGCCATAGCAAGAATGATAGAGAGAATGGGCTTAGAAAAGTGTGAGCAGCAGGCAGGAGTACTATGACTCTCTTAAGGTAGCCAAATGCCTCGTCACCATGTGAAATTTTTTGTTGAAAACTCGAGGATATCTTCGATAAGGTAGCTCAGACAACGTTAAGGTTTACATGTAGTGGCATATTGCTCCTGCAGGACTGACCACAGTAATAATTAAAGAGTGGAAAGAAAGAAAGTAGGTCGAGCAGCTGGCAACAGTAACTATGACTCTCTTAAGGTAGCCAAATTCCTTGTCACTCGGCGAAATTTATTTGAAAACTCGAGGAAATCGTCGTTGAAGTAACTCAGACAACGGTAATATGGACAGGTGGTGGCGTATCGCATCTGCAGGACTGACCACAGTACGAATTAAAGAGAGGAAAGATTCAAAGAAGGGGGAGCAGCTGGCTGCAGTAACTATGACTCTCTTAAGGTAGCCAAATGCCTCGTCACTCGGCGAAATTTATTTGAAAACTCGAGGAAATCGTTGTTGAAGTAACTCAGACAACGGTAACATGGACAGGTGGTGGCGTATCGCTTCTGCAGGACTGGCCACAGTACGAATTAAAGACAGGAAAGATTCAAAGAAGGGGGAGCAGCTGCCTGCAGTAACTATGACGCTTATAAGGTAGCCAAATGCCTCGTCATCCGGCGAGGTACATTTGCTAACTCGAGAGACTCGTAGTGGGAGTAACAGTGACGACGTTAACGTGGACATATAGTGGCACATCGGTTCCGTAGGACAGGCCATAGCAAGAATGATAGAGAGAATGGGCTTAGAAAAGTGTGAGCAGCAGGCAGGAGTACTATGACTCTCTTAAGGTAGCCAAATGCCTCGTCACCATGTGAAATTTTTTGTTGAAAACTCGAGGATATCTTCGATAAGGTAGCTCAGACAACGTTAAGGTTTACATGTAGTGGCATATTGCTCCTGCAGGACTGACCACAGTAATAATTAAAGAGTGGAAAGAAAGAAAGTAGGTCGAGCAGCTGGCAACAGTAACTATGACTCTCTTAAGGTAGCCAAATTCCTTGTCACTCGGCGAAATTTATTTGAAAACTCGAGGAAATCGTCGTTGAAGTAACTCAGACAACGGTAATATGGACAGGTGGTGGCGTATCGCATCTGCAGGACTGACCACAGTACGAATTAAAGACAGGAAAAATTCAAAGAAGGGGGAGCAGCTGCCTGCAGTAACTATGACGCTTATAAGGTAGCCAAATGCCTCGTCATCCGGCGAGGTACATTTGCTAACTCGAGAGACTCGTAGTGGGAGTAACAGAGACGACGTTAACTTGGACATATAGTGGCACATCGGTTCTGTAGGACAGCCATAGCAAGAATGATAGAGAGAAAGGGCTTAGAAAAGTGGGAGCAGCAGGCAGGGGTACTATGACTCCCTTAAGGTAGCCAAATGCCTCGTCACCATGTGAAATTTTTCTTGAAAACTCGAGAATATCTTCGTTAAGGTAGCTCAGACAACGTTAAGGTATACATGTAGTGGCATATTGCTCCTGCACGACTGACCACAGTAATAATTAGTGATTGGAAAGAAAGAAAGTAGGTCGAGCAGCTGGCAACAGTAACTATGACTCTCTTAAGGTAGCCAAATTCCTTGTCACTCGGCGAAATTTATTTGAAAACTCGAGGAAATCGTCGTTGAAGTAACTCAGACAACGGTAACATGGACAGGTGGTGGCGTATCGCATCTGCAGGACTGACCACAGTACGAATTAAAGAGAGGAAAGATTCAAAGAAGGGGGAGCAGCTGGCTGCAGTAACTATGACTCTCTTAAGGTAGCCAAATGCCTCGTCATCCGGCGAGGTACATTTGCTAACTCGAGAGACTCGTAGTGGGAGTAACAGTGACGACGTTAACGTGGACATATAGTGGCACATCGGTTCCGTAAGACAGGCCATAGCAAGAATGACAGAGAGTATGGGTTTAGAAAAGTGGGAGCAGCAGGCAGGAGTACTATGACTCCCTTAAGGTAGCCAAATGCCTCGTCACCATGTGAAATTTTTCTTGAAAACTCGAGAATATCTTCGTTAAGGTAGCTCAGACAACGTTAAGGTATACATGTAGTGGCATATTGCTCCTGCAGGACTGACCACAGTAATAATTAATGATTGGAAAGAAAGAAAGTAGGTCGAGCAGCTGGCAGCAGTAACTATGACTCTCTTAAGGTAGCCAAATGCCACGTCACTCGGCGAAATTTATTTGAAAACTCGAGGAAATCGTCGTTGAAGTAACTCAGACAACGGTAACATGGACAGGTGGTGGCGTATCGCTTCTGCAGGACACCAAGGTACGAATTAAAGAGAGGAAAGATTCAAAGAAGGGGGTAGCGGCTGGCTGCAGTAACTATGACTCTCTTAAGGTAGCCAAATGCCTCGTCACTCGGCGAAATTTATTTGAAAACTCGAGGAAATCGTTGTTGAAGTAACTCAGACAACGGTAACATGGACAGGTGGTGGCGTATCGCTTCTGCAGGACTGACCACAGTACGAATTAAAGAGAGGAAACATTCACAGAAGGGGGAGCAGCTGGCTGCAGTAACTATGACGCTCCAAAGGTAGCCAAATGCCTCGTCATCCGGCGAGGTACATTTGCTAACTCGAGAGACACGTAGTGGGAGTAACAGAGACGACGTTAACTTGGACATATAGTGGCACATCGGTTCTGTAGGACAGCCATAGCAAGAATGATAGAGAGAAAGGGCTTAGAAAAGTGGGAGCAGCAGGCAGGTGTACTATGACTCCCTTAAGGTAGCCAAATGCCTCGTCACCATGTGAAATTTTTCTTGAAAACTCGAGAATATCTTCGTTAAGGTAGCTCAGACAACGTTAAGGTATACATGTAGTGGCATATTGCTCCTGCAGGACTGACCACAGTAATAATTAATGATTGGAAAGAAAGAAAGTAGGTCGAGCAGCTGGCAGCAGTAACTATGACTCTCTTAAGGTAGCCAAATGCCTCGTTACTCGGCGAAATTTATTTGAAAACTCGAGGAAATCGTCGTTGAAGTAACTCAGACAACGGTAACATGGACAGGTGGTGGCGTATCGCTTCTGCAGGACACCAAGGTACGAATTAAAGAGAGGAAAGATTCAAAGAAGGGGGTAGCGGCTGGCTGCAGTAACTATGACTCTCTTAAGGTAGCCAAATGCCTCGTCATCCGGCGAGGTACATTTGCTAACTCGAGAGACTCGTAGTGGGAGTAACAGTGACGACGTTAACGTGGACATATAGTGGCACATCGGTTCCGTAGGACAGGCCATAGCAAGAATGATAGAGAGAATGGGCTTAGAAAAGTGTGAGCAGCAGGCAGGAGTACTATGACTCTCTTAAGGTAGCCAAATGCCTCGTCACCATGTGAAATTTTTTGTTGAAAACTCGAGGATATCTTCGATAAGGTAGCTCAGACAACGTTAAGGTTTACATGTAGTGGCATATTGCTCCTGCAGGACTGACCACAGTAATAATTAAAGAGTGGAAAGAAAGAAAGTAGGTCGAGCAGCTGGCAACAGTAACTATGACTCTCTTAAGGTAGCCAAATTCCTTGTCACTCGGCGAAATTTATTTGAAAACTCGAGGAAATCGTCGTTGAAGTAACTCAGACAACGGTAATATGGACAGGTGGTGGCGTATCGCATCTGCAGGACTGACCACAGTACGAATTAAAGAGAGGAAAGATTCAAAGAAGGGGGAGCAGCTGGCTGCAGTAACTATGACTCTCTTAAGGTAGCCAAATGCCTCGTCACTCGGCGAAATTTATTTGAAAACTCGAGGAAATCGTTGTTGAAGTAACTCAGACAACGGTAACATGGACAGGTGGTGGCGTATCGCTTCTGCAGGACTGACCACAGTACGAATTAAAGACAGGAAAGATTCAAAGAAGGGGGAGCAGCTGCCTGCAGTAACTATGACGCTTATAAGGTAGCCAAATGCCTCGCCATCCGGCGAGGTACATTTGCTAACTCGAGAGACTCGTAGTGGGAGTAACAGAGACGACGTTAACGTGGACATATAGTGGCACATCGGTTCTGTAGGACAGGCAATAGCAAGAATGATAGAGAGAAAGGGCTTAGAAAAGTGTGAGCAGCAGGCAGGTGTACTATGACTCCCTTAAGGTAGCCAAATGCCTCGTCACCATGTGAAATTTTTCTTGAAAACTCGAGAATATCTTCGTTAAGGTAGCTCAGACAACGTTAAGGTATACATGTAGTGGCATATTGCTCCTGCAGGACTGACCACAGTAATAATTAATGATTGGAAAGAAAGAAAGTAGGTCGAGCAGCTGGCAGCAGTAACTATGACTCTCTCAAGGTAGCCAAATGCCTCGTCACTCGGCGAAATTTATTTGAAAACTCGAGGAAATCGTCGTTGAAGTAACTCAGACAACGGTAACATGGACAGGTGGTGGCGTATCGCTTCTGCAGGACACCAAGGTACGAATTAAAGAGAGGAAAGATTCAAAGAAGGGGGTAGCGGCTGGCTGCAGTAACTATGACTCTCTTAAGGTAGCCAAATGCCTCGTCATCCGGCGAGGTACATTTGCTAACTCGAGAGACTCGTAGTGGGAGTAACAGTGACGACGTTAACGTGGACATATAGTGGCACATCGGTTCCGTAGGACAGGCCATAGCAAGAATGATAGTGAGAATGGGCTTAGGAAAGTGTGAGCAGCAGGCAGGAGTACTATGACTCTCTTAAGGTAGCCAAATGCCTCGTCACCATGGGAAATTTTTTGTTGAAAACTCGAGGATATCTTCGATAAGGTAGCTCAGACAACGTTAAGGTTTACATGTAGTGGCATATTGCTCCTGCAGGACTGACCACAGTAATAATTAAAGAGTGGAAAGAATGAAAGTAGGTCGAGCAGCTGGCAACAGTAACTATGACTCTCTTAAGGTAGCCAAATTCCTTGTCACTCGGCGAAATTTATTTGAAAACTCGAGGAAATCGTCGTTGAAGTAACTCAGACAACGGTAATATGGACAGGTGGTGGCGTATCGCATCTGCAGGACTGACCACAGTACGAATTAAAGAGAGGAAAGATTCAAAGAAGGGGGAGCAGCTGGCTGCAGTAACTATGACTCTCTTAAGGTAGCCAAATGCCTCGTCATCCGGCGAGGTACATTTGCTAACTCGAGAGACTCGTAGTGGGAGTAACAGTGACGACGTTAACGTGGACATATAGTGGCACATCGGTTCCGTAAGACAGGCCATAGCAAGAATGACAGAGAGTATGGGTTTAGAAAAGTGGGAGCAGCAGGCAGGAGTACTATGACTCCCTTAAGGTAGCCAAATGCCTCGTCACCATGTGAAATTTTTCTTGAAAACTCGAGAATATCTTCGTTAAGGTAGCTCAGACAACGTTAAGGTATACATGTAGTGGCATATTGCTCCTGCAGGACTGACCACAGTAATAATTAATGATTGGAAAGAAAGAAAGTAGGTCGAGCAGCTGGCAGCAGTAACTATGACTCTCTTAAGGTAGCCAAATGCCACGTCACTCGGCGAAATTTATTTGAAAACTCGAGGAAATCGTCGTTGAAGTAACTCAGACAACGGTAACATGGACAGGTGGTGGCGTATCGCTTCTGCAGGACACCAAGGTACGAATTAAAGAGAGGAAAGATTCAAAGAAGGGGGTAGCGGCTGGCTGCAGTAACTATGACTCTCTTAAGGTAGCCAAATGCCTCGTCACTCGGCGAAATTTATTTGAAAACTCGAGGAAATCGTTGTTGAAGTAACTCAGACAACGGTAACATGGACAGGTGGTGGCGTATCGCTTCTGCAGGACTGACCACAGTACGAATTAAAGACAGGAAAGATTCAAAGAAGGGGGAGCAGCTGCCTGCAGTAACTATGACGCTTATAATGTAGCCAAATGCCTCGTCATCCGGCGAGGTACATTTGCTAACTCGAGAGACTCGTAGTGGGAGTAACAGAGACGACGTTAACGTGGACATATAGTGGCACATCGGTTCTGTAGGACAGGCAATAGCAAGAATGATAGAGAGAAAGGGCTTAGAAAAGTGGGAGCAGCAGGCAGGTGTACTATGACTCCCTTAAGGTAGCGAAATGCCTCGTCACCATGTGAAATTTTTCTTGAAAACTCGAGAATATCTTCGTTAAGGTAGCTCAGACAACGTTAAGGTATACATGTAGTGGCATATTGCTCCTGCAGGACTGACCACAGTAATAATTAATGATTGGAAAGAAAGAAAGTAGATCGAGCAGCTGGCAACAGTAACTATGACTCTCTTAAGGTAGCCAAATGCCTCGTCACTCGGCGAAATTTATTTGAAAACTCGAGGAAATCGTCGTTGAAGTAACTCAGACAACGGTAACATGGACAGGTGGTGGCGTATCGCTTCTGCAGGACACCAAGGTACGAATTAAAGAGAGGAAAGATTCAAAGAAGGGGGTAGCGGCTGGCTGCAGTAACTATGACTCTCTTAAGGTAGCCAAATGCCTCGTCATCCGGCGAGGTACATTTGCTAACTCGAGAGACTCGTAGTGGGAGTAACAGTGACGACGTTAACGTGGACATATAGTGGCACATCGGTTCCGTAGGACAGGCCATAGCAAGAATGATAGTGAGAATGGGCTTAGAAAAGTGTGAGCAGCAGGCAGGAGTACTATGACTCTCTTAAGGTAGCCAAATGCCTCGTCACCATGGGAAATTTTTTGTTGAAAACTCGAGGATATCTTCGATAAGGTAGCTCAGACAACGTTAAGGTTTACATGTAGTGGCATATTGCTCCTGCAGGACTGACCACAGTAATAATTAAAGAGTGGAAAGAATGAAAGTAGGTCGAGCAGCTGGCAACAGTAACTATGACTCTCTTAAGGTAGCCAAATTCCTTGTCACTCGGCGAAATTTATTTGAAAACTCGAGGAAATCGTCGTTGAAGTAACTCAGACAACGGTAATATGGACAGGTGGTGGCGTATCGCATCTGCAGGACTGACCACAGTACGAATTAAAGAGAGGAAAGATTCAAAGAAGGGGGAGCAGCTGGCTGCAGTAACTATGACTCTCTTAAGGTAGCCAAATGCCTCGTCACTCCCCGAAATTTATTTGAAAACTCGAGGAAATCGTTGTTGAAGTAACTCAGACAACGGTAACATGGACAGGTGGTGGCGTATCGCTTCTGCAGGACTGACCACAGTACGAATTAAAGACAGGAAAGATTCAAAGAAGGGGGAGCAGCTGGCTGCAGTAACTATGACTCTCTTAAGGTAGCCAAATGCCCCGTCACTCGGCGAAATTTATTTGAAAACTCGAGGAAATCGTCGTTGAAGTAACTCAGACAACGGTAACATGGACAGGTGGTGGCGTATGGCTTCTGCAGGACACCAAGGTACGAATTAAGGAGAGGAAAGATTCAAAGAAGGGGGTAGCGGCTGGCTGCAGTAACTATGACTCTCTTAAGGTAGCCAAATGCCTCGTCATCCGGCGAGGTACATTTGCTAACTCGAGAGACTCGTAGTGGGAGTAACAGTGACGACGTTAACGTGGACATATAGTGGCACATCGGTTCCGTAGGACAGGCCATAGCAAGAATGATAGAGAGAATGGGCTTAGAAAAGTGTGAGCAGCAGGCAGGAGTACTATGACTCTCTTAAGGTAGCCAAATGCCTCGTCACCATGTGAAATTTTTTGTTGAAAACTCGAGGATATCTTCGATAAGGTAGCTCAGACAACGTTAAGGTTTACATGTAGTGGCATATTGCTCCTGCAGGACTGACCACAGTAATAATTAAAGAGTGGAAAGAAAGAAAGTAGGTCGAGCAGCTGGCAACAGTAACTATGACTCTCTTAAGGTAGCCAAATTCCTTGTCACTCGGCGAAATTTATTTGAAAACTCGAGGAAATCGTCGTTGAAGTAACTCAGACAACGGTAATATGGACAGGTGGTGGCGTATCGCATCTGCAGGACTGGCCACAGTACGAATTAAAGAGAGGAAAGATTCAAAGAAGGGGGAGCAGCTGGCTGCAGTAACTATGACTCTCTTAAGGTAGCCAAATGCCTCGTCACTCGGCGAAATTTATTTGAAAACTCGAGGAAATCGTCGTTGAAGTAACTCAGACAACGGTAACATGGACAGGTGGTGGCGTATCGCTTCTGCAGGACACCAAGGTACGAAATAAAGAGAGGAAAGATTCAAAGAAGGGGGTAGCGGCTGGCTGCAGTAACTATGACTCTCTTAAGGTAGCCAAATGCCTCGTCATCCGGCGAGGTACATTTGCTAACTCGAGAGACTCGTAGTGGGAGTAACAGTGACGACGTTAACGTGGACATATAGTGGCACATCGGTTCCGTAGGACAGGCCATAGCAAGAATGATAGAGAGAATGGGCTTAGAAAAGTGTGAGCAGCAGGCAGGAGTACTATGACTCTCTTAAGGTAGCCAAATGCCTCGTCACCATGTGAAATTTTTGTTGAAAACTCGAGGATATCTTCGATAAGGTAGCTCAGACAACGTTAAGGTTTACATGTAGTGGCATATTGCTCCTGCAGGACTGACCACAGTAATAATTAAAGAGTGGAAAGAAAGAAAGTAGGTCGAGCAGCTGGCAACAGTAACTATGACTCTCTTAAGGTAGCCAAATTCCTTGTCACTCGGCGAAATTTATTTGAAAACTCGAGGAAATCGTCGTTGAAGTAACTCAGACAACGGTAATATGGACAGGTGGTGGCGTATCGCATCTGCAGGACTGACCACAGTACGAATTAAAGACAGGAAAAATTCAAAGAAGGGGGAGCAGCTGCCTGCAGTAACTATGACGCTTATAAGGTAGCCAAATGCCTCGTCATCCGGCGAGGTACATTTGCTAACTCGAGAGACTCGTAGTGGGAGTAACAGAGACGACGTTAACTTGGACATATAGTGGCACATCGGTTCTGTAGGACAGCCATAGCAAGAATGATAGAGAGAAAGGGCTTAGAAAAGTGGGAGCAGCAGGCAGGGGTACTATGACTCCCTTAAGGTAGCCAAATGCCTCGTCACCATGTGAAATTTTTCTTGAAAACTCGAGAATATCTTCGTTAAGGTAGCTCAGACAACGTTAAGGTATACATGTAGTGGCATATTGCTCCTGCACGACTGACCACAGTAATAATTAGTGATTGGAAAGAAAGAAAGTAGGTCGAGCAGCTGTCAACAGTAACTATGACTCTCTTAAGGTAGCCAAATTCCTTGTCACTCGGCGAAATTTATTTGAAAACTCGAGGAAATCGTCGTTGAAGTAACTCAGACAACGGTAACATGGACAGGTGGTGGCGTATCGCATCTGCAGGACTGACCACAGTACGAATTAAAGAGAGGAAAGATTCAAAGAAGGGGGAGCAGCTGGCTGCAGTAACTATGACTCTCTTAAGGTAGCCAAATGCCTCGTCATCCGGCGAGGTACATTTGCTAACTCGAGAGACTCGTAGTGGGAGTAACAGTGACGACGTTAACGTGGACATATAGTGGCACATCGGTTCCGTAAGACAGGCCATAGCAAGAATGACAGAGAGTATGGGTTTAGAAAAGTGGGAGCAGCAGGCAGGAGTACTATGACTCCCTTAAGGTAGCCAAATGCCTCGTCACCATGTGAAATTTTTCTTGAAAACTCGAGAATATCTTCGTTAAGGTAGCTCAGACAACGTTAAGGTATACATGTAGTGGCATATTGCTCCTGCAGGACTGACCACAGTAATAATTAATGATTGGAAAGAAAGAAAGTAGGTCGAGCAGCTGGCAGCAGTAACTATGACTCTCTTAAGGTAGCCAAATGCCACGTCACTCGGCGAAATTTATTTGAAAACTCGAGGAAATCGTCGTTGAAGTAACTCAGACAACGGTAACATGGACAGGTGGTGGCGTATCGCTTCTGCAGGACACCAAGGTACGAATTAAAGAGAGGAAAGATTCAAAGAAGGGGGTAGCGGCTGGCTGCAGTAACTATGACTCTCTTAAGGTAGCCAAATGCCTCGTCACTCGGCGAAATTTATTTGAAAACTCGAGGAAATCGTTGTTGAAGTAACTCAGACAACGGTAACATGGACAGGTGGTGGCGTATCGCTTCTGCAGGACTGACCACAGTACGAATTAAAGAGAGGAAACATTCACAGAAGGGGGAGCAGCTGGCTGCAGTAACTATGACGCTCCAAAGGTAGCCAAATGCCTCGTCATCCGGCGAGGTACATTTGCTAACTCGAGAGACACGTAGTGGGAGTAACAGAGACGACGTTAACTTGGACATATAGTGGCACATCGGTTCTGTAGGACAGCCATAGCAAGAATGATAGAGAGAAAGGGCTTAGAAAAGTGGGAGCAGCAGGCAGGTGTACTATGACTCCCTTAAGGTAGCCAAATGCCTCGTCACCATGTGAAATTTTTCTTGAAAACTCGAGAATATCTTCGTTAAGGTAGCTCAGACAACGTTAAGGTATACATGTAGTGGCATATTGCTCCTGCAGGACTGACCACAGTAATAATTAATGATTGGAAAGAAAGAAAGTAGGTCGAGCAGCTGGCAGCAGTAACTATGACTCTCTTAAGGTAGCCAAATGCCTCGTTACTCGGCGAAATTTATTTGAAAACTCGAGGAAATCGTCGTTGAAGTAACTCAGACAACGGTAACATGGACAGGTGGTGGCGTATCGCTTCTGCAGGACACCAAGGTACGAATTAAAGAGAGGAAAGATTCAAAGAAGGGGGTAGCGGCTGGCTGCAGTAACTATGACTCTCTTAAGGTAGCCAAATGCCTCGTCATCCGGCGAGGTACATTTGCTAACTCGAGAGACTCGTAGTGGGAGTAACAGTGACGACGTTAACGTGGACATATAGTGGCACATCGGTTCCGTAGGACAGGCCATAGCAAGAATGATAGAGAGAATGGGCTTAGAAAAGTGTGAGCAGCAGGCAGGAGTACTATGACTCTCTTAAGGTAGCCAAATGCCTCGTCACCATGTGAAATTTTTTGTTGAAAACTCGAGGATATCTTCGATAAGGTAGCTCAGACAACGTTAAGGTTTACATGTAGTGGCATATTGCTCCTGCAGGACTGACCACAGTAATAATTAAAGAGTGGAAAGAAAGAAAGTAGGTCGAGCAGCTGGCAACAGTAACTATGACTCTCTTAAGGTAGCCAAATTCCTTGTCACTCGGCGAAATTTATTTGAAAACTCGAGGAAATCGTCGTTGAAGTAACTCAGACAACGGTAATATGGACAGGTGGTGGCGTATCGCATCTGCAGGACTGACCACAGTACGAATTAAAGAGAGGAAAGATTCAAAGAAGGGGGAGCAGCTGGCTGCAGTAACTATGACTCTCTTAAGGTAGCCAAATGCCTCGTCACTCGGCGAAATTTATTTGAAAACTCGAGGAAATCGTTGTTGAAGTAACTCAGACAACGGTAACATGGACAGGTGGTGGCGTATCGCTTCTGCAGGACTGACCACAGTACGAATTAAAGACAGGAAAGATTCAAAGAAGGGGGAGCAGCTGCCTGCAGTAACTATGACGCTTATAAGGTAGCCAAATGCCTCGCCATCCGGCGAGGTACATTTGCTAACTCGAGAGACTCGTAGTGGGAGTAACAGAGACGACGTTAACGTGGACATATAGTGGCACATCGGTTCTGTAGGACAGGCAATAGCAAGAATGATAGAGAGAAAGGGCTTAGAAAAGTGTGAGCAGCAGGCAGGTGTACTATGACTCCCTTAAGGTAGCCAAATGCCTCGTCACCATGTGAAATTTTTCTTGAAAACTCGAGAATATCTTCGTTAAGGTAGCTCAGACAACGTTAAGGTATACATGTAGTGGCATATTGCTCCTGCAGGACTGACCACAGTAATAATTAATGATTGGAAAGAAAGAAAGTAGGTCGAGCAGCTGGCAGCAGTAACTATGACTCTCTCAAGGTAGCCAAATGCCTCGTCACTCGGCGAAATTTATTTGAAAACTCGAGGAAATCGTCGTTGAAGTAACTCAGACAACGGTAACATGGACAGGTGGTGGCGTATCGCTTCTGCAGGACACCAAGGTACGAATTAAAGAGAGGAAAGATTCAAAGAAGGGGGTAGCGGCTGGCTGCAGTAACTATGACTCTCTTAAGGTAGCCAAATGCCTCGTCATCCGGCGAGGTACATTTGCTAACTCGAGAGACTCGTAGTGGGAGTAACAGTGACGACGTTAACGTGGACATATAGTGGCACATCGGTTCCGTAGGACAGGCCATAGCAAGAATGATAGTGAGAATGGGCTTAGAAAAGTGTGAGCAGCAGGCAGGAGTACTATGACTCTCTTAAGGTAGCCAAATGCCTCGTCACCATGGGAAATTTTTTGTTGAAAACTCGAGGATATCTTCGATAAGGTAGCTCAGACAACGTTAAGGTTTACATGTAGTGGCATATTGCTCCTGCAGGACTGACCACAGTAATAATTAAAGAGTGGAAAGAATGAAAGTAGGTCGAGCAGCTGGCAACAGTAACTATGACTCTCTTAAGGTAGCCAAATTCCTTGTCACTCGGCGAAATTTATTTGAAAACTCGAGGAAATCGTCGTTGAAGTAACTCAGACAACGGTAATATGGACAGGTGGTGGCGTATCGCATCTGCAGGACTGACCACAGTACGAATTAAAGAGAGGAAAGATTCAAAGAAGGGGGAGCAGCTGGCTGCAGTAACTATGACTCTCTTAAGGTAGCCAAATGCCTCGTCACTCCCCGAAATTTATTTGAAAACTCGAGGAAATCGTTGTTGAAGTAACTCAGACAACGGTAACATGGACAGGTGGTGGCGTATCGCTTCTGCAGGACTGACCACAGTACGAATTAAAGACAGGAAAGATTCAAAGAAGGGGGAGCAGCTGGCTGCAGTAACTATGACTCTCTTAAGGTAGCCAAATGCCCCGTCACTCGGCGAAATTTATTTGAAAACTCGAGGAAATCGTCGTTGAAGTAACTCAGACAACGGTAACATGGACAGGTGGTGGCGTATGGCTTCTGCAGGACACCAAGGTACGAATTAAGGAGAGGAAAGATTCAAAGAAGGGGGTAGCGGCTGGCTGCAGTAACTATGACTCTCTTAAGGTAGCCAAATGCCTCGTCATCCGGCGAGGTACATTTGCTAACTCGAGAGACTCGTAGTGGGAGTAACAGTGACGACGTTAACGTGGACATATAGTGGCACATCGGTTCCGTAGGACAGGCCATAGCAAGAATGATAGAGAGAATGGGCTTAGAAAAGTGTGAGCAGCAGGCAGGAGTACTATGACTCTCTTAAGGTAGATAAATGCCTCGTCACCATGTGAAATTTTTTGTTGAAAACTCGAGGATATCTTCGATAAGGTAGCTCAGACAACGTTAAGGTTTACATGTAGTGGCATATTGCTCCTGCAGGACTGACCACAGTAATAATTAAAGAGTGGAAAGAAAGAAAGTAGGTCGAGCAGCTGGCAACAGTAACTATGACTCTCTTAAGGTAGCCAAATTCCTTGTCACTCGGCGAAATTTATTTGAAAACTCGAGGAAATCGTCGTTGAAGTAACTCAGACAACGGTAACATGGACAGGTGGTGGCGTATCGCTTCTGCAGGACACCAAGGTACGAATTAAAGAGAGGAAAGATTCAAAGAAGGGGGTAGCGGCTGGCTGCAGTAACTATGACTCTCTTAAGGTAGCCAAATGCCTCGTCACTCGGCGAAATTTATTTGAAAACTCGAGGAAATCGTTGTTGAAGTAACTCAGACAACGGTAACATGGACAGGTGGTGGCGTATCGCTTCTGCAGGACTGACCACAGTACGAATTAAAGAGAGGAAACATTCACAGAAGGGGGAGCAGCTGGCTGCAGTAACTATGACGCTCCAAAGGTAGCCAAATGCCTCGTCATCCGGCGAGGTACATTTGCTAACTCGAGAGACACGTAGTGGGAGTAACAGAGACGACGTTAACTTGGACATATAGTGGCACATCGGTTCTGTAGGACAGCCATAGCAAGAATGATAGAGAGAAAGGGCTTAGAAAAGTGGGAGCAGCAGGCAGGTGTACTATGACTCCCTTAAGGTAGCCAAATGCCTCGTCACCATGTGAAATTTTTCTTGAAAACTCGAGAATATCTTCGTTAAGGTAGCTCAGACAACGTTAAGGTATACATGTAGTGGCATATTGCTCCTGCAGGACTGACCACAGTAATAATTAATGATTGGAAAGAAAGAAAGTAGGTCGAGCAGCTGGCAGCAGTAACTATGACTCTCTTAAGGTAGCCAAATGCCTCGTTACTCGGCGAAATTTATTTGAAAACTCGAGGAAATCGTCGTTGAAGTAACTCAGACAACGGTAACATGGACAGGTGGTGGCGTATCGCTTCTGCAGTACACCAAGGTACGAATTAAAGAGAGGAAAGATTCAAAGAAGGGGGTAGCGGCTGGCTGCAGTAACTATGACTCTCTTAAGGTAGCCAAATGCCTCGTCATCCGGCGAGGTACATTTGCTAACTCGAGAGACTCGTAGTGGGAGTAACAGTGACGACGTTAACGTGGACATATAGTGGCACATCGGTTCCGTAGGACAGGCCATAGCAAGAATGATAGAGAGAATGGGCTTAGAAAAGTGTGAGCAGCAGGCAGGAGTACTATGACTCTCTTAAGGTAGCCAAATGCCTCGTCACCATGTGAAATTTTTTGTTGAAAACTCGAGGATATCTTCGATAAGGTAGCTCAGACAACGTTAAGGTTTACATGTAGTGGCATATTGCTCCTGCAGGACTGACCACAGTAATAATTAAAGAGTGGAAAGAAAGAAAGTAGGTCGAGCAGCTGGCAACAGTAACTATGACTCTCTTAAGGTAGCCAAATTCCTTGTCACTCGGCGAAATTTATTTGAAAACTCGAGGAAATCGTCGTTGAAGTAACTCAGACAACGGTAATATGGACAGGTGGTGGCGTATCGCATCTGCAGGACTGACCACAGTACGAATTAAAGAGAGGAAAGATTCAAAGAAGGGGGAGCAGCTGGCTGCAGTAACTATGACTCTCTTAAGGTAGCCAAATGCCTCGTCACTCGGCGAAATTTATTTGAAAACTCGAGGAAATCGTTGTTGAAGTAACTCAGACAACGGTAACATGGACAGGTGGTGGCGTATCGCTTCTGCAGGACTGACCACAGTACGAATTAAAGACAGGAAAGATTCAAAGAAGGGGGAGCAGCTGCCTGCAGTAACTATGACGCTTATAAGGTAGCCAAATGCCTCGCCATCCGGCGAGGTACATTTGCTAACTCGAGAGACTCGTAGTGGGAGTAACAGAGACGACGTTAACGTGGACATATAGTGGCACATCGGTTCTGTAGGACAGGCAATAGCAAGAATGATAGAGAGAAAGGGCTTAGAAAAGTGTGAGCAGCAGGCAGGTGTACTATGACTCCCTTAAGGTAGCCAAATGCCTCGTCACCATGTGAAATTTTTCTTGAAAACTCGAGAATATCTTCGTTAAGGTAGCTCAGACAACGTTAAGGTATACATGTAGTGGCATATTGCTCCTGCAGGACTGACCACAGTAATAATTAATGATTGGAAAGAAAGAAAGTAGGTCGAGCAGCTGGCAGCAGTAACTATGACTCTCTCAAGGTAGCCAAATGCCTCGTCACTCGGCGAAATTTATTTGAAAACTCGAGGAAATCGTCGTTGAAGTAACTCAGACAACGGTAACATGGACAGGTGGTGGCGTATCGCTTCTGCAGGACACCAAGGTACGAATTAAAGAGAGGAAAGATTCAAAGAAGGGGGTAGCGGCTGGCTGCAGTAACTATGACTCTCTTAAGGTAGCCAAATGCCTCGTCATCCGGCGAGGTACATTTGCTAACTCGAGAGACTCGTAGTGGGAGTAACAGTGACGACGTTAACGTGGACATATAGTGGCACATCGGTTCCGTAGGACAGGCCATAGCAAGAATGATAGTGAGAATGGGCTTAGAAAAGTGTGAGCAGCAGGCAGGAGTACTATGACTCTCTTAAGGTAGCCAAATGCCTCGTCACCATGGGAAATTTTTTGTTGAAAACTCGAGGATATCTTCGATAAGGTAGCTCAGACAACGTTAAGGTTTACATGTAGTGGCATATTGCTCCTGCAGGACTGACCACAGTAATAATTAAAGAGTGGAAAGAATGAAAGTAGGTCGAGCAGCTGGCAACAGTAACTATGACTCTCTTAAGGTAGCCAAATTCCTTGTCACTCGGCGAAATTTATTTGAAAACTCGAGGAAATCGTCGTTGAAGTAACTCAGACAACGGTAATATGGACAGGTGGTGGCGTATCGCATCTGCAGGACTGACCACAGTACGAATTAAAGAGAGGAAAGATTCAAAGAAGGGGGAGCAGCTGGCTGCAGTAACTATGACTCTCTTAAGGTAGCCAAATGCCTCGTCACTCCCCGAAATTTATTTGAAAACTCGAGGAAATCGTTGTTGAAGTAACTCAGACAACGGTAACATGGACAGGTGGTGGCGTATCGCTTCTGCAGGACTGACCACAGTACGAATTAAAGACAGGAAAGATTCAAAGAAGGGGGAGCAGCTGGCTGCAGTAACTATGACTCTCTTAAGGTAGCCAAATGCCCCGTCACTCGGCGAAATTTATTTGAAAACTCGAGGAAATCGTCGTTGAAGTAACTCAGACAACGGTAACATGGACAGGTGGTGGCGTATGGCTTCTGCAGGACACCAAGGTACGAATTAAGGAGAGGAAAGATTCAAAGAAGGGGGTAGCGGCTGGCTGCAGTAACTATGACTCTCTTAAGGTAGCCAAATGCCTCGTCATCCGGCGAGGTACATTTGCTAACTCGAGAGACTCGTAGTGGGAGTAACAGTGACGACGTTAACGTGGACATATAGTGGCACATCGGTTCCGTAGGACAGGCCATAGCAAGAATGATAGAGAGAATGGGCTTAGAAAAGTGAGAGCAGCAGGCAGGAGTACTATGACTCTCTTAAGGTAGATAAATGCCTCGTCACCATGTGAAATTTTTTGTTGAAAACTCGAGGATATCTTCGATAAGGTAGCTCAGACAACGTTAAGGTTTACATGTAGTGGCATATTGCTCCTGCAGGACTGACCACAGTAATAATTAAAGAGTGGAAAGAAAGAAAGTAGGTTGAGCAGCTGGCAACAGTAACTATGACTCTCTTAAGGTAGCCAAATTCCTTGTCACTCGGCGAAATTTATTTGAAAACTCGAGGAAATCGTCGTTGAAGTAACTCAGACAACGGTAATATGGACAGGTGGTGGCGTATCGCATCTGCAGGACTGACCACAGTACGAATTAAAGAGAGGAAAGATTCAAAGAAGGGGGAGCAGCTGGCTGCAGTAACTATGACTCTCTTAAGGTAGCCAAATGCCTCGTCACTCGGCGAAATTTATTTGAAAACTCGGGGAAATCGTCGTTGAAGTAACTCAGACAACGGTAACATGGACAGGTGGTGGCGTATCGCTTCTGCAGGACACCAAGGTACGAAATAAAGAGAGGAAAGATTCAAAGAAGGGGGTAGCGGCTGGCTGCAGTAACTATGACTCTCTTAAGGTAGCCAAATGCCTCGTCATCCGGCGAGGTACATTTGCTAACTCGAGAGACTCGTAGTGGGAGTAACAGTGACGACGTTAACGTGGACATATAGTGGCACATCGGTTCCGTAGGACAGGCCATAGCAAGAATGATAGAGAGAATGGGCTTAGAAAAGTGTGAGCAGCAGGCAGGAGTACTATGACTCTCTTAAGGTAGCCAAATGCCTCGTCACCATGTGAAATTTTTTGTTGAAAACTCGAGGATATCTTCGATAAGGTAGCTCAGACAACGTTAAGCTTTACATGTAGTGGCATATTGCTCCTGCAGGACTGACCACAGTAATAATTAAAGAGTGGAAAGAAAGAAAGTAGGTCGAGCAGCTGGCAACAGTAACTATGACTCTCTTAAGGTAGCCAAATTCCTTGTCACTCGGCGAAATTTATTTGAAAACTCGAGGAAATCGTCGTTGAAGTAACTCAGACAACGGTAATATGGACAGGTGGTGGCGTATCGCATCTGCAGGACTGACCACAGTACGAATTAAAGACAGGAAAAATTCAAAGAAGGGGGAGCAGCTGCCTGCAGTAACTATGACGCTTATAAGGTAGCCAAATGCCTCGTCATCCGGCGAGGTACATTTGCTAACTCGAGAGACTCGTAGTGGGAGTAACAGAGACGACGTTAACTTGGACATATAGTGGCACATCGGTTCTGTAGGACAGCCATAGCAAGAATGATAGAGAGAAAGGGCTTAGAAAAGTGGGAGCAGCAGGCAGGGGTACTATGACTCCCTTAAGGTAGCCAAATGCCTCGTCACCATGTGAAATTTTTCTTGAAAACTCGAGAATATCTTCGTTAAGGTAGCTCAGACAACGTTAAGGTATACATGTAGTGGCATATTGTTCCTGCACGACTGACCACAGTAATAATTAGTGATTGGAAAGAAAGAAAGTAGGTCGAGCAGCTGGCAACAGTAACTATGACTCTCTTAAGGTAGCCAAATTCCTTGTCACTCGGCGAAATTTATTTGAAAACTCGAGGAAATCGTCGTTGAAGTAACTCAGACAACGGTAACATGGACAGGTGGTGGCGTATCGCATCTGCAGGACTGACCACAGTACGAATTAAAGAGAGGAAAGATTCAAAGAAGGGGGAGCAGCTGGCTGCAGTAACTATGACTCTCTTAAGGTAGCCAAATGCCTCGTCATCCGGCGAGGTACATTTGCTAACTCGAGAGACTCGTAGTGGGAGTAACAGTGACGACGTTAACGTGGACATATAGTGGCACATCGGTTCCGTAAGACAGGCCATAGCAAGAATGACAGAGAGTATGGGTTTAGAAAAGTGGGAGCAGCAGGCAGGAGTACTATGACTCCCTTAAGGTAGCCAAATGCCTCGTCACCATGTGAAATTTTTCTTGAAAACTCGAGAATATCTTCGTTAAGGTAGCTCAGACAACGTTAAGGTATACATGTAGAGGCATATTGCTCCTGCAGGACTGACCACAGTAATAATTAATGATTGGAAAGAAAGAAAGTAGGTCGAGCAGCTGGCAGCAGTAACTATGACTCTCTTAAGGTAGCCAAATGCCACGTCACTCGGCGAAATTTATTTGAAAACTCGAGGAAATCGTCGTTGAAGTAACTCAGACAACGGTAACATGGACAGGTGGTGGCGTATCGCTTCTGCAGGACACCAAGGTACGAATTAAAGAGAGGAAAGATTCAAAGAAGGGGGTAGCGGCTGGCTGCAGTAACTATGACTCTCTTAAGGTAGCCAAATGCCTCGTCACTCGGCGAAATTTATTTGAAAACTCGAGGAAATCGTTGTTGAAGTAACTCAGACAACGGTAACATGGACAGGTGGTGGCGTATCGCTTCTGCAGGACTGACCACAGTACGAATTAAAGAGAGGAAACATTCACAGAAGGGGGAGCAGCTGGCTGCAGTAACTATGACGCTCCAAAGGTAGCCAAATGCCTCGTCATCCGGCGAGGTACATTTGCTAACTCGAGAGACACGTAGTGGGAGTAACAGAGACGACGTTAACTTGGACATATAGTGGCACATCGGTTCTGTAGGACAGCCATAGCAAGAATGATAGAGAGAAAGGGCTTAGAAAAGTGGGAGCAGCAGGCAGGTGTACTATGACTCCCTTAAGGTAGCCAAATGCCTCGTCACCATGTGAAATTTTTCTTGAAAACTCGAGAATATCTTCGTTAAGGTAGCTCAGACAACGTTAAGGTATACATGTAGTGGCATATTGCTCCTGCAGGACTGACCACAGTAATAATTAATGATTGGAAAGAAAGAAAGTAGGTCGAGCAGCTGGCAGCAGTAACTATGACTCTCTTAAGGTAGCCAAATGCCTCGTTACTCGGCGAAATTTATTTGAAAACTCGAGGAAATCGTCGTTGAAGTAACTCAGACAACGGTAACATGGACAGGTGGTGGCGTATCGCTTCTGCAGGACACCAAGGTACGAATTAAAGAGAGGAAAGATTCAAAGAAGGGGGTAGCGGCTGGCTGCAGTAACTATGACTCTCTTAAGGTAGCCAAATGCCTCGTCATCCGGCGAGGTACATTTGCTAACTCGAGAGACTCGTAGTGGGAGTAACAGTGACGACGTTAACGTGGACATATAGTGGCACATCGGTTCCGTAGGACAGGCCATAGCAAGAATGATAGAGAGAATGGGCTTAGAAAAGTGTGAGCAGCAGGCAGGAGTACTATGACTCTCTTAAGGTAGCCAAATGCCTCGTCACCATGTGAAATTTTTTGTTGAAAACTCGAGGATATCTTCGATAAGGTAGCTCAGACAACGTTAAGGTTTACATGTAGTGGCATATTGCTCCTGCAGGACTGACCACAGTAATAATTAAAGAGTGGAAAGAAAGAAAGTAGGTCGAGCAGCTGGCAACAGTAACTATGACTCTCTTAAGGTAGCCAAATTCCTTGTCACTCGGCGAAATTTATTTGAAAACTCGAGGAAATCGTCGTTGAAGTAACTCAGACAACGGTAATATGGACAGGTGGTGGCGTATCGCATCTGCAGGACTGACCACAGTACGAATTAAAGAGAGGAAAGATTCAAAGAAGGGGGAGCAGCTGGCTGCAGTAACTATGACTCTCTTAAGGTAGCCAAATGCCTCGTCACTCGGCGAAATTTATTTGAAAACTCGAGGAAATCGTTGTTGAAGTAACTCAGACAACGGTAACATGGACAGGTGGTGGCGTATCGCTTCTGCAGGACTGACCACAGTACGAATTAAAGACAGGAAAGATTCAAAGAAGGGGGAGCAGCTGCCTGCAGTAACTATGACGCTTATAAGGTAGCCAAATGCCTCGCCATCCGGCGAGGTACATTTGCTAACTCGAGAGACTCGTAGTGGGAGTAACAGAGACGACGTTAACGTGGACATATAGTGGCACATCGGTTCTGTAGGACAGGCAATAGCAAGAATGATAGAGAGAAAGGGCTTAGAAAAGTGTGAGCAGCAGGCAGGTGTACTATGACTCCCTTAAGGTAGCCAAATGCCTCGTCACCATGTGAAATTTTTCTTGAAAACTCGAGAATATCTTCGTTAAGGTAGCTCAGACAACGTTAAGGTATACATGTAGTGGCATATTGCTCCTGCAGGACTGACCACAGTAATAATTAATGATTGGAAAGAAAGAAAGTAGGTCGAGCAGCTGGCAGCAGTAACTATGACTCTCTCAAGGTAGCCAAATGCCTCGTCACTCGGCGAAATTTATTTGAAAACTCGAGGAAATCGTCGTTGAAGTAACTCAGACAACGGTAACATGGACAGGTGGTGGCGTATCGCTTCTGCAGGACACCAAGGTACGAATTAAAGAGAGGAAAGATTCAAAGAAGGGGGTAGCGGCTGGCTGCAGTAACTATGACTCTCTTAAGGTAGCCAAATGCCTCGTCATCCGGCGAGGTACATTTGCTAACTCGAGGGACTCGTAGTGGGAGTAACAGTGACGACGTTAACGTGGACATATAGTGGCACATCGGTTCCGTAGGACAGGCCATAGCAAGAATGATAGAGAGAATGGGCTTAGAAAAGTGTGAGCAGCAGGCAGGTGTACTATGACTCTCTTAAGGTAGCCAAATGCCTCGTCACCATGTGAAATTTTTTGTTGAAAACTCGAGGATATCTTCGATAAGGTAGCTCAGACAACGTTAAGGTTTACATGTAGTGGCATATTGCTCCTGCAGGACTGACCACAGTAATAATTAAAGAGTGGAAAGAAAGAAAGTAGGTCGAGCAGCTGGCAACGGTAACTATGACTCTCTTAAGGTAGCCAAATTCCTTGTCACTCGGCGAAATTTATTTGAAAACTCGAGGAAATCGTCGTTGAAGTAACTCAGACAACGGCAATATGGACAGGTGGTGGCGTATCGCATCTGCAGGACTGACCACAGTACGAATTAAAGAGAGGAAAGATTCAAAGAAGGGGGAGCAGCTGGCTGCAGTAACTATGACTCTCTTAAGGTAGCCAAATGCCTCGTCACTCGGCGAAATTTATTTGAAAACTCGAGGAAATCGTCGTTGAAGTAACTCAGACAGCGGTAACATGGACAGGTGGTGGCGTATCGCTTCTGCAGGACACCAAGGTACGAATTAAGGAGAGGAAAGATTCAAAGAAGGGGGTAGCGGCTGGCTGCAGTAACTATGACTCTCTTAAGGTAGCCAAATGCCTCGTCATCCGGCGAGGTACATTTGCTAACTCGAGAGACTCGTAGTGGGAGTAACAGTGACGACGTTAACGTGGACATATAGTGGCACATCGGTTCCGTAGGACAGGCCATAGCAAGAATGATAGAGAGAATGGGCTTAGAAAAGTGTGAGCAGCAGGCAGGAGTACTATGACTCTCTTAAGGTAGCCAAATGCCTCGTCACCATGTGAAATTTTTTGTTGAAAACTCGAGGATATCTTCGATAAGGTAGCTCAGACAACGTTAAGGTTTACATGTAGTGTCATATTGCTCCTGCAGGACTGACCACAGTAATAATTAATGATTGGAAAGAAAGAAAGTAGGTCGAGCAGCTGGCAGCAGTAACTATGACTCTCTTAAGGTAGCCAAATGCCACGTCACTCGGCGAAATTTATTTGAAAACTCGAGGAAATCGTCGTTAAAGTAACTCAGACAACGGTAACATGGACAGGTGGTGGCGTATCGCTTCTGCAGGACACCAAGGTACGAATTAAAGAGAGGAAAGATTCAAAGAAGGGGGTAGCGGCTGGCTGCAGTAACTATGACTCTCTTAAGGTAGCCAAATGCCTCGTCACTCGGCGAAATTTATTTGAAAACTCGAGGAAATCGTTGTTGAAGTAACTCAGACAACGGTAACATGGACAGGTGGTGGCGTATCGCTTCTGCAGGACTGACCACAGTACGAATTAAAGAGAGGAAACATTCAAAGAAGGGGGAGCAGCTGGCTGCAGTAACTATGACGCTCCAAAGGTAGCCAAATGCCTCGTCATCCGGCGAGGTACATTTGCTAACTCGAGAGACACGTAGTGGGAGTAACAGAGACGACGTTAACTCGGACATATAGTGGCACATCGGTTCTGTAGGACAGCCATAGCAAGAATGATAGAGAGAAAGGGCTTAGAAAAGTGGGAGCAGCAGGCAGGTGTACTATGACTCCCTTAAGGTAGCCAAATGCCTCGTCACCATGTGAAATTTTTCTGGAAAACTCGAGAATATCTTCGTTAAGGTAGCTCAGACAACGTTAAGGTATACATGTAGTGGCATATTGCTCCTGCAGGACTGACCACAGTAATAATTAATGATTGGAAAGAAAGAAAGTAGGTCGAGCAGCTGGCAGCAGTAACTATGACTCTCTTAAGGTAGCCAAATGCCTCGTCACTCGGCGAAATTTATTTGAAAACTCGAGGAAATCGTCGTTGAAGTAACTCAGACAACGGTAACATGGACAGGTGGTGGCGTATCGCTTCTGCAGGACACCAAGGTACGAATTAAAGAGAGGAAAGATTCAAAGAAGGGGGTAGCGGCTGGCTGCAGTAACTATGACTCTCTTAAGGTAGCCAAATGCCTCGTCATCCGGCGAGGTACATTTGCTAACTCGAGAGACTCGTAGTGGGAGTAACAGTGACGACGTTAACGTGGACATATAGTGGCACATCGGTTCCGTAGGACAGGCCATAGCAAGAATGATAGAGAGAATGGGCTTAGAAAAGTGTGAGCAGCAGGCAGGAGTACTATGACTCTCTTAAGGTAGCCAAATGCCTCGTCACCATGTGAAATTTTTTGTTGAAAAGTCGAGGATATCTTCGATAAGGTAGCTCAGACAACGTTAAGGTTTACATGTAGTGGCATATTGCTCCTGCAGGACTGACCACAGTAATAATTAATGATTGGAAAGAAAGAAAGTAGGTCGAGCAGCTGGCAGCAGTAACTATGACTCTCTTAAGGTAGCCAAATGCCACGTCACTCGGCGAAATTTATTTGAAAACTCGAGGAAATCGTCGTTGAAGTAACTCAGACAACGGTAACATGGACAGGTGGTGGCGTATCGCTTCTGCAGGACACCAAGGTACGAATTAAAGAGAGGAAAGATTCAAACAAGGGGGTAGCGGCTGGCTGCAGCAACTATGACTCTCTTAAGGTAGCCAAATGCCTCGTCACTCGGCGAAATTTATTTGAAAACTCGAGGAAATCGTTGTTGAAGTAACTCAGACAACGGTAACATGGACAGGTGGTGGCGTATCGCTTCTGCAGGACTGACCACAGTACGAATTAAAGAGAGGAAACATTCAAAGAAGGGGGAGCAGCTGGCTGCAGTAACTATGACGCTCCAAAGGTAGCCAAATGCCTCGTCATCCGGCGAGGTACATTTGCTAACACGAGAGACACGTAGTGGGAGTAACAGAGACGACGTTAACTCGGACATATAGTGGCACATCGGTTCTGTAGGACAGCCATAGCAAGAATGATAGAGAGAAAGGGCTTAGAAAAGTGGGAGCAGCAGGCAGGTGTACTATGACTCCCTTAAGGTAGCCAAATGCCTCGTCACCATGTGAAATTTTTCTTGAAAACTCGAGAATATCTTCGTTAAGGTAGCTCAGACAACGTTAAGGTATACATGTAGTGGCATATTGCTCCTGCAGGACTGACCACAGTAATAATTAATGATTGGAAAGAAAGAAAGTAGGTCGAGCAGCTGGCAGCAGTAACTATGACTCTCTTAAGGTAGCCAAATGCCTCGTCACTCGGCGAAATTTATTTGAAAACTCGAGGAAATCGTCGTTGAAGTAACTCAGACAACGGTAACATGGACAGGTGGTGGCGTATCGCTTCTGCAGGACACCAAGGTACGAATTAAAGAGAGGAAAGATTCAAAGAAGGGGGTAGCGGCTGGCTGCAGTAACTATGACTCTCTTAAGGTAGCCAAATGCCTCGTCACTCGGCGAAATTTATTTGAAAACTCGAGGAAATCGTTGTTGAAGTAACTCAGACAACGGTAACATGGACAGGTGGTGGCGTATCGCTTCTGCAGGACTGACCACAGTACGAATTAAAGAGAGGAAACATTCAAAGAAGGGGGAGCAGCTGGCTGCAGTAACTATGACGCTCCAAAGGTAGCCAAATGCCTCGTCATCCGGCGAGGTACATTTGCTAACTCGAGAGACACGTAGTGGGAGTAACAGAGACGACGTTAACTCGGACATATAGTGGCACATCGGTTCTGTAGGACAGCCATAGCAAGAATGATAGAGAGAAAGGGCTTAGAAAAGTGGGAGCAGCAGGCAGGTGTACTATGACTCCCTTAAGGTAGCCAAATGCCTCGTCACCATGTGAAATTTTTCTGGAAAACTCGAGAATATCTTCGTTAAGGTAGCTCAGACAACGTTAAGGTATACATGTAGTGGCATATTGCTCCTGCAGGACTGACCACAGTAATAATTAATGATTGGAAAGAAAGAAAGTAGGTCGAGCAGCTGGCAGCAGTAACTATGACTCTCTTAAGGTAGCCAAATGCCTCGTCACTCGGCGAAATTTATTTGAAAACTCGAGGAAATCGTCGTTGAAGTAACTCAGACAACGGTAACATGGACAGGTGGTGGCGTATCGCTTCTGCAGGACACCAAGGTACGAATTAAAGAGAGGAAAGATTCAAAGAAGGGGGTAGCGGCTGGCTGCAGTAACTATGACTCTCTTAAGGTAGCCAAATGCCTCGTCATCCGGCGAGGTACATTTGCTAACTCGAGAGACTCGTAGTGGGAGTAACAGTGACGACGTTAACGTGGACATATAGTGGCACATCGGTTCCGTAGGACAGGCCATAGCAAGAATGATAGAGAGAATGGGCTTAGAAAAGTGTGAGCAGCAGGCAGGAGTACTATGACTCTCTTAAGGTAGCCAAATGCCTCGTCACCATGTGAAATTTTTTGTTGAAAACTCGAGGATATCTTCGATAAGGTAGCTCAGACAACGTTAAGGTTTACATGTAGTGGCATATTGCTCCTGCAGGACTGACCACAGCAATAATTAATGATTGGAAAGAAAGAAAGTAGGTCGAGCAGCTGGCAGCAGTAACTATGACTCTCTTAAGGTAGCCAAATGCCACGTCACTCGGCGAAATTTATTTGAAAACTCGAGGAAATCGTCGGTGAAGTAACTCAGACAACGGTAACATGGACAGGTGGTGGCGTATCGCTTCTGCAGGACACCAAGGTACGAATTAAAGAGAGGAAAGATTCAAAGAAGGGGGTAGCGGCTGGCTGCAGTAACTATGACTCTCTTAAGGTAGCCAAATGCCTCGTCACTCGGCGAAATTTATTTGAAAACTCGAGGAAATCGTTGTTGAAGTAACTCAGACAACGGTAACATGGACAGGTGGTGGCGTATCGCTTCTGCAGGACTGACCACAGTACGAATTAAAGAGAGGAAACATTCAAAGAAGGGGGAGCAGCTGGCTGCAGTAACTATGACGCTCCAAAGGTAGCCAAATGCCTCGTCATCCGGCGAGGTACATTTGCTAACTCGAGAGACACGTAGTGGGAGTAACAGAGACGACGTTAACTCGGACATATAGTGGCACATCGGTTCTGTAGGACAGCCATAGCAAGAATGATAGAGAGAAAGGGCTTAGAAAAGTGGGAGCAGCAGGCAGGTGTACTATGACTCCCTTAAGGTAGCCAAATGCCTCGTCACCATGTGAAATTTTTCTTGAAAACTCGAGAATATCTTCGTTAAGGTAGCTCAGACAACGTTAAGGTATATATGTAGTGGCATATTGCTCCTGCAGGACTGACCACAGTAATAATTAATGATTGGAAAGAAAGAAAGTAGGTCGAGCAGCTGGCAGCAGTAACTATGACTCTCTTAAGGTAGCCAAATGCCTCGTCACTCGGCGAAATTTATTTGAAAACTCGAGGAAATCGTCGTTGAAGTAACTCAGACAACGGTAACATGGACAGGTGGTGGCGTATCGCTTCTGCAGGACACCAAGGTACGAATTAAAGAGAGGAAAGATTCAAAGAAGGGGGTAGCGGCTGGCTGCAGTAACTATGACTCTCTTAAGGTAGCCAAATGCCTCGTCATCCGGCGAGGTACATTTGCTAACTCGAGAGACTCGTAGTGGGAGTAACAGTGACGACGTTAACGTGGACATATAGTGGCACATCGGTTCCGTAGGACAGGCCATAGCAAGAATGATAGAGAGAATGGGCTTAGAAAAGTGTGAGCAGCAAGCAGGAGTTCTATGACTCTCTTAAGGTAGCCAAATGCCTCGTCACCATGTGAAATTTTTTGTTGAAAACTCGAGGATATCTTCGATAAGGTAGCTCAGACAACGTTAAGGTTTACATGTAGTGGCATATTGCTCCTGCAGGACTGACCACAGTAATAATTAATGATTGGAGAGAAAGAAAGTAGGTCGAGCAGCTGGCAGCAGTAACTATGACTCTCTTAAGGTAGCCAAATGCCTCGTCACTCGGCGAAATTTATTTGAAAACTCGAGGAAATCGTCGTTGAAGTAACTCAGACAACGGTAACATGGACAGGTGGTGGCGTATCGCTTCTGCAGGACACCAAGGTACGAATTAAAGAGAGGAAAGATTCAAAGAAGGGGGTAGCGGCTGGCTGCAGTAACTATGACTCTCTTAAGGTAGCCAAATGCCTCGTCATCCGGCGAGGTACATTTGCTAACTCGAGAGACTCGTAGTGGGAGTAACAGTGACGACGTTAACGTGGACATATAGTGGCACATCGGTTCCGTAGGACAGGCCATAGCAAGAATGATAGAGAGAATGGGCTTAGAAAAGTGTGAGCAGCAGGCAGGAGTACTATGACTCTCTTAAGGTAGCCAAATGCCTCGTCACCATGTGAAATTTTTTGTTGAAAACTCGAGGATATCTTCGATAAGGTAGCTCAGACAACGTTAAGGTTTACATGTAGTGGCATATTGCTCCTGCAGGACTGACCACAGTAATAATTAAAGAGTGGAAAGAAAGAAAGTAGGTCGAGCAGCTGGCAGCAGTAACTATGACTCTCTTAAGGTAGCCAAATTCCTTGTCACTCGGCGAAATTTATTTGAAAACTCGAGGAAATCGTCGTTGAAGTAACTCAGACAACGGTAATATGGACAGGTGGTGGCGTATCGCATCTGCAGGACTGACCACAGTACGAATTAAAGAGAGGAAAGATTCAAAGAAGGGGGAGCAGCTGGCTGCAGTAACTATGACTCTCTTAAGGTAGCCAAATGCCTCGTCACTCGGCGAAATTTATTTGAAAACTCGAGGAAATCGTTGTTGAAGTAACTCAGACAACGGTAACATGGACAGGTGGTGGCGTATCGCTTCTGCAGGACTGACCACAGTACGAATTAAAGAGAGGAAACATTCAAAGAAGGGGGAGCAGCTGGCTGCAGTAACTATGACGCTCCAAAGGTAGCCAAATGCCTCGTCATCCGGCGAGGTACATTTGCTAACTCGAGAGACACGTAGTGGGAGTAACAGAGACGACGTTAACTCGGACATATAGTGGCACATCGGTTCTGTAGGACAGCCATAGCAAGAATGATAGAGAGAAAGGGCTTAGAAAAGTGGGAGCAGCAGGCAGGTGTACTATGACTCCCTTAAGGTAGCCAAATGCCTCGTCACCATGTGAAATTTTTCTTGAAAACTCGAGAATATCTTCGTTAAGGTAGCTCAGACAACGTTAAGGTATACATGTAGTGGCATATTGCTCCTGCAGGACTGACCACAATAATAATTAATGATTGGAAAGAAAGAAAGTAGGTCGAGCAGCTGGCAGCAGTAACTATGACTCTCTTAAGGTAGCCAAATGCCTCGTCACTCGGCGAAATTTATTTGAAAACTCGAGGAAATCGTCGTTGAAGTAACTCAGACAACGGTAACATGGACAGGTGGTGGCGTACCGCTTCTGCAGGACACCAAGGTACGAATTAAAGAGAGGAAAGATTCAAAGAAGGGGGTAGCGGCTGGCTGCAGTAACTATGACTCTCTTAAGGAAGCCAAATGCCTCGTCATCCGGCGAGGTACATTTGCTAACTCGAGAGACTCGTAGTGGGAGTAACAGTGACGACGTTAACGTGGACATATAGTGGCACATCGGTTCCGTAGGACAGGCCATAGCAAGAATGATAGAGAGAATGGGCTTAGAAAAGTGTGAGCAGCAGGCAGGAGTTCTATGACTCTCTTAAGGTAGCCAAATGCCTCGTCACCATGTGAAATTTTTTGTTGAAAACTCGAGGATATCTTCGATAAGGTAGCTCAGACAACGTTAAGGTTTACATGTAGTGGCATATTGCTCCTGCAGGACTGACCACAGTAATAATTAATGATTGGAAAGAAAGAAAGTAGGTCGAGCAGCTGGCAGCAGTAACTATGACTCTCTTAAGGTAGCCAAATGCCACGTCACTCGGCGAAATTTATTTGAAAACTCGAGGAAATCGTCGTTGAAGTAACTCAGACAACGGTAACATGGACAGGTGGTGGCGTATCGCTTCTGCAGGACACCAAGGTACGAATTAAAGAGAGGAAAGATTCAAAGAAGGGGGTAGCGGCTGGCTGCAGTAACTATGACTCTCTTAAGGTAGCCAAATGCCTCGTCACTCGGCAAAATTTATTTGAAAACTCGAGGAAATCGTTGTTGAAGTAACTCAGACAACGGTAACATGGACAGGTGGTGGCGTATCGCTTCTGCAGGACTGACCACAGTACGAATTAAAGAGAGGAAACATTCAAAGAAGGGGGAGCAGCTGGCTGCAGTAACTATGACGCTCCAAAGGTAGCCAAATGCCTCGTCATCCGGCGAGGTACATTTGCTAACTCGAGAGACACGTAGTGGGAGTAACAGAGACGACGTTAACTCGGACATATAGTGGCACATCGGTTCTGTAGGACAGCCATAGCAAGAATGATAGAGAGAAAGGGCTTAGAAAAGTGGGAGCAGCAGGCAGGTGTACTATGACTCCCTTAAGGTAGCCAAATGCCTCGTCACCATGTGAAATTTTTCTTGAAAACTCGAGAATATCTTCGTTAAGGTAGCTCAGACAACGTTAAGGTATACATGTAGTGGCATATTGCTCCTGCAGGACTGACCACAGTAATAATTAATGATTGGAAAGAAAGAAAGTAGGTCGAGCAGCTGGCAGCAGTAACTATGACTCTCTTAAGGTAGCCAAATGCCTCGTCACTCGGCGAAATTTATTTGAAAACTCGAGGAAATCGTCGTTGAAGAAACTCAGACAACGGTAACATGGACAGGTGGTGGCGTATCGCTTCTGCAGGACACCAAGGTACGAATTAAAGAGAGGAAAGATTCAAAGAAGGGGGTAGCGGCTGGCTGCAGTAACTATGACTCTCTTAAGGTAGCCAAATGCCTCGTCATCCGGCGAGGTACATTTGCTAACTCGAGAGACTCGTAGTGGGAGTAACAGTGACGACGTTAACGTGGACATATAGTGGCACATCGGTTCCGTAGGACAGGCCATAGCAAGAATGATAGAGAGAATGGGCTTAGAAAAGTGTGAGCAGCAGGCAGGAGTACTATGACTCTCTTAAGGTAGCCAAATGCCTCGTCACCATGTGAAATTTTTTGTTGAAAACTCGAGGATATCTTCGATAAGGTAGCTCAGACAACGTTAAGGTTTACATGTAGTGGCATATTGCTCCTGCAGGACTGACCACAGTAATAATTAAAGAGTGGAAAGAAAGAAAGTAGGTCGAGCAGCTGGCAACAGTAACTATGACTCGCTTAAGGTAGCCAAATTCCTTGTCACTCGGCGAAATTTATTTGAAAACTCGAGGAAATCGTCGTTGAAGTAACTCAGACAACGGTAATATGGACAGGTGGTGGCGTATCGCATCTGCAGGACTGACCACAGTACGAATTAAAGAGAGGAAAGATTCAAAGAAGGGGGAGCAGCTGGCTGTAGTAACTATGACTCTCTTAAGGTAGCCAAATGCCTCGTCACTCGGCGAAATTTATTTGAAAACTCGAGGAAATCGTTGTTGAAGTAACTCAGACAACGGTAACATGGACAGGTGGTGGCGTATCGCTTCTGCAGGACTGACCACAGTACGAATTAAAGACAGGAAAGATTCAAAGAAGGGGGAGCAGCTGCCTGCAGTAACTATGACGCTTATAAGGTAGCCAAATGCCTCGTCATCCGGCGAGGTACATTTGCTATCTCGAGAGACTCGTAGTGGGAGTAACAGAGACGACGTTAACGTGGACATATAGTGGCACATCGGTTCTGTAGGACAGGCAATAGCAAGATTGATAGAGAGAAAGGGCTTAGAAAAGTGGGAGCAGCAGGCAGGTGTACTATGACTCCCTTAAGGTAGCCAAATGCCTCGTCACCATGTGAAATTTTTCTTGAAAACTCGAGAATATCTTCGTTAAGGTAGCTCAGACAACGTTAAGGTATACATGTAGTGGCATATTGCTCCTGCAGGACTGACCACAGTAATAATTAATGATTGGAAAGAAAGAAAGTAGGTCGAGCAGCTGGCAGCAGCAACTATGACTCTCTTAAAGTAGCCAAATGCCTCGTCACTCGGCGAAATTTATTTGAAAACTCGAGGAAATCGTCGTTGAAGTAACTCAGACAACGGTAACATGGACAGGTTGTGGCGTATCGCTTCTGCAGGACACCAAGGTACGAATTAAAGAGAGGAAAGATTCAAAGAAGGGGGTAGCGGCTGGCT
This sequence comes from Schistocerca serialis cubense, assembly GCF_023864345.2. Classification (NCBI taxonomy): domain Eukaryota; kingdom Metazoa; phylum Arthropoda; class Insecta; order Orthoptera; family Acrididae; genus Schistocerca; species Schistocerca serialis. The sequence goes on along the minus strand of NW_026047583.1, from coordinate 21,662,989 downwards.
GCAGTAACTATGACTCTCTTAATGTAGCCAAGTGCCTCGTCATCCAGCGAGGTACATTTGCTAACTCGAGAGACTCGTAGTGTGAGTAACAGTGACGACGTTAACGTGGACATATAGTGGCACATCGGTTCCGTAGGACAGGCCATAGCAAGAATGATAGAGAGAATGGGCTTAGAAACGTGGGAGCAGCAGGCAGGAGTACTATGACTCTCTTAAGGTAGCCAAATGCCTCGTCACCATGTGAAATTTTTTGTTGAAAACTCGAGGATATCTTCGATAAGGTAGCTCAGACAACGTTAAGGTTTACATGTAGTGGCATATTGCTCCTGCAGGACTGACCACAGTAATAATTAAATAGTGGAAAGAAAGAAAGTAGGTCGAGCAGCTGGCAACAGTAACTATGACTCTCTTAAGGTAGCCAAATGCCACGTCACTCGGCGAAATTTATTTGAAAACTCGAGGAAATCGTCGTTGAAGTAACTCAGACAACGGTAACATGGACAGGTGGTGGCGTATCGCTTCTGCAGGACACCAAGGTACGAATTAAAGAGAGGAAAGATTCAAAGAAGGGGGTAGCGGCTGGCTGCAGTAACTATGACTCTCTTAAGGTAGCCAAATGCCTCGTCATCCGGCGAGGTACATTTGCTAACTCGAGAGACTCGTAGTGGGAGTAACAGTGACGACGTTAACGTGGACATATAGTGGCACATCGGTTCCGTAGGACAGGCCATAGCAAGAATGATAGAGAGAATGGGCTTAGAAAAGTGGGAGCAGCAGGCAGGAGTACTATGACTCTCTTAAGGTAGCCAAATGCCTCGTCACCATGGGAAATTTTTTGTTGAAAACTCGAGGATATCTTCGATAAGGTAGCTCAGACAACGTTAAGGTTTACATGTAGTGGCATATTGCTCCTGCAGGACTGACCACAGTAATAATTAAAGAGTGGAAAGAAAGAAAGTAGGTCGAGCAGCTGGCAACAGTAACTATGACTCTCTTAAGGTAGCCAAATTCCTTGTCACTCGGCGAAGTTTATTTGAAAACTCGAGGAAATCGTCGTTGAAGTAACTCAGACAACGGTAATATGGACAGGTGGTGGCGTATCGCATCTGCAGGACTGACCACAGTACGAATTAAAGAGAGGAAAGATTCAAAGAAGGGGGAGCAGCTGGCTGCAGTAACTATGACTCTCTTAAGGTAGCCAAATGCCTCGTCACTCGGCGAAATTTATTTGAAAACTCGAGGAAATCGTTGTTGAAGTAACTCAGACAACGGTAACATGGACAGGTGGTGGCGTATCGCTTCTGCAGGACTGACCACAGTACGAATTAAAGACAGGAAAGATTCAAAGAAGGGGGAGCAGCTGCCTGCAGTAACTATGACGCTTATAAGGTAGCCAAATGCCTCGTCATCCGGCGAGGTACATTTGCTAACTCGAGAGACTCGTAGTGGGAGTAACAGAGACGACGTTAACGTGGACATATAGTGGCACATCGGTTCTGTAGGACAGGCAATAGCAAGAATGATAGAGAGAAAGGGCTTAGAAAAGTGGGAGCAGCAGGCAGGTGTACTATGACTCCCTTAAGGTAGCCAAATGCCTCGTCACCATGTGAAATTTTTCTTGAAAACTCGAGAATATCTTCGTTAAGGTAGCTCAGACAACGTTAAGGTATACATGTAGTGGCATATTGCTCCTGCAGGACTGACCACAGTAATAATTAATGATTGGAAAGAAAGAAAGTAGGTCGAGCAGCTGGCAGCAGTAACTATGACTCTCTTAAAGTAGCCAAATGCCTCGTCACTCGGCGAAATTTATTTGAAAACTCGAGGAAATCGTCGTTGAAGTAACTCAGACAACGGTAACTTGGACAGGTTGTGGCGTATCGCTTCTGCAGGACACCAAGGTACGAATTAAAGAGAGGAAAGATTCAAAGAAGGGGGTAGCGGCTGGCTGCAGTAACTATGACTCTCTTAATGTAGCCAAATGCCTCGTCATCCAGCGAGGTACATTTGCTAACTCGAGAGACTCGTAGTGGGAGTAACAGTGACGACGTTAACGTGGACATATAGTGGCACATCGGTTCCGTAGGACAGGCCATAGCAAGAATGATAGAGAGAATGGGCTTAGAAACGTGGGAGCAGCAGGCAGGAGTACTATGACTCTCTTAAGGTAGCCAAATGCCTCGTCACCATGTGAAATTTTTTGTTGAAAACTCGAGGATATCTTCGATAAGGTACCTCAGACAACGTTAAGGTTTAAATGTAGTGGCATATTGCTCCTGCAGGACTGACCACAGTAATAATTAAAGAGTGGAAAGAAAGAAAGTAGGTCGAGCAGCTGGCTACAGTAACTATGACTCTCTTAAGGTAGCCAAATTCCTTGTCACTCAGCGAAATTTATTTGAAAACTCGAGGAAATCGTCGTTGAAGTAACTCAGACAACGGTAATATGGACAGCTGGTGGCGTATCGCATCTGCAGGACTGACCACAGTACGAATTAAAGACAGGAAAGATTCAAAGAAGGGGGAGCAGCTGCCTGCAGTAACTATGACGCTTATAAGGTAGCCAAATACCTCGTCATCCGGCGAGGTACATTTGCTAACTCGAGAGACTCGTAGTGGGAGTAAAAGTGACGGCGTTAACGTGGACATATAGTGGCACATCGGTTCCGTAGGACAAGCAATAGCAAGAATGATAGAGAGAATGGGCTTAGAAAAGTGGGAGCAGCAGGCAGGAGTACTATGACTCTCTTAAGGCAGCCAAATGCCTCGTCACCATGTGAAACATTTTTTGAAAACTCGAGAATATCTTCGTTAAGGTAGCTCAGACAACGTTATGGTTTATATGTAGTGGCATATTGCTCCTGCAGGACTGACCACAGTAATAATTAATGAGTGGAAAGAATGAAAGTAGGTCGAGCAGCTGGCAGCAGTAACTATGACTCTCTTAAGGTAGCCAATGCCTCGTCACTCGGCGACATTTATTTGAAAACTCGAGGAAATCGTCGTCGAAGTAACTCAGACAACAGTAACATATACAGGTGGTGGCGTATCGCTTCTGCAGGACACCAAGGTACGAATTAAAGAGAGGAAAGATTCAAAGAAGGGGGTAGCGGCTGGCTGCAGTAACTATGACGCTTATAAGGTAGCCAAATGCCTCGTCATCCGGCGAGGTACATTTGCTAACTCGAGAGACTCGTAGTGGGAGTAACAGAGACGACGTTAACTTGGACATATAGTGGCACATCGGTTCTGTAGGACAGCCATAGCAAGAATGATAGAGAGAAAGGGCTTAGAAAAGTGGGAGCAGCAGGCAGGGGTACTATGACTCCCTTAAGGTAGCCAAATGCCTCGTCACCATGTGAAATTTTTCTTGAAAACTCGAGAATATCTTCGTTAAGGTAGCTCAGACAACGTTAAGGTATACATGTAGTGGCATATTGCTCCTGCAGGACTGACCACATTAATAATTAATGATTGGAAAGAAAGAAAGTAGGTCGAGCAGCTGGCAGCAGTAACTATGACTCTCTTAAGGTAGCCAAATTCCTTGTCACTCGGCGAAATTTATTTGAAAACTCGAGGAAATCGTCGTTGAAGTAACTCAGACAACGGTAACATGGACAGGTGGTGGCGTATCGCATCTGCAGGACTGACCACAGTACGAATTAAAGAGAGGAAAGATTCAAAGAAGGGGGAGCAGCTGGCTGCAGTAACTATGACTCTCTTAAGGTAGCCAAATGCCTCGTCATCCGGCGAGGTACATTTGCTAACTCGAGAGACTCGTAGTGGGAGTAACAGTGACGACGTTAACGTGGACATATAGTGGCACATCGGTTCTGTAGGACAGCCATAGCAAGAATGATAGAGAGAAAGGGCTTAGAAAAGTGGGAGCAGCAGGCAGGTGTACTATGACTCCCTTAAGGTAGCCAAATGCCTCGTCACCATGTGAAATTTTTTGTTGAAAACTCGAGGATATCTTCGATAAGGTAGCTCAGACAACGTTAAGGTTTACATGTAGTGGCATATTGCTCCTGCAGGACTGACCACAGTAATAATTAAAGAGTGGAAAGAAAGAAAGTAGGTCGAGCAGCTGGCAACAGTAACTATGACTCTCTTAAGGTAGCCAAATTCCTTGTCACTCGGCGAAATTTATTTGAAAACTCGAGGAAATCGTCGTTGAAGTAACTCAGACAACGGTAATATGGACAGGTGGTGGCGTATCGCATCTGCAGGACTGACCACAGTACGAATTAAAGAGAGGAAAGATTCAAAGAAGGGGGAGCAGCTGCCTGCAGTAACTATGACGCTTATAAGGTAGCCAAATGCCTCGTCATCCGGCGAGGTACATTTGCTAACTCGAGAGACTCGTAGTGGGAGTAACAGTGACGACGTTAACGCGGACATATAGTGGCACATCGGTTCCGTAAGACAGGCCATAGCAAGAATGACAGAGAGTATGGGCTTAGAAAAGTGGGAGCAGCAGGCAGGAGTACTATGACTCCCTTAAGGTAGCCAAATGCCTCGTCACCATGTGAAATTTTTCTTGAAAACTCGAGAATATCTTCGTTAAGGTAGCTCAGACAACGTTAAGGTATACATGTAGTGGCATATTGCTCCTGCAGGACTGACCACAGTAATAATTAATGATTGGAAAGAAAGAAAGTGGGTCGAGCAGCTGGCAGCAGTAACTATGACTCTCTTAAGGTAGCCAAATGCCTCGTCACTCGGCGAAATTTATTTGAAAACTCGAGGAAATCGTCGTTGAAGTAACTCAGACAACGGTAACATGGACAGGTGGTGGCGTATCGCTTTTGCAGGACACCAAGGTACGAATTAAAGAGAGGAAAGATTCAAAGAAGGGGGTAGCGGCTGGCTGCAGTAACTATGACTCTCTTAAGGTAGCCAAATGCCTCGTCACTCGGCGAAATTTATTTGAAAACTCAAGGAAATCGTTGTTGAAGTAACTCAGACAACGGTAACATGGACAGGTGGTGGCGTATCGCTTCTGCAGGACTGACCACAGTACGAATTAAAGAGAGGAAACATTCAAAGAAGGGGGAGCAGCTGGCTGCAGTAACTATGACGCTCCAAAGGTAGCCAAATGCCTCGTCATCCGGCGAGGTACATTTGCTAACTCGAGAGACACGTAGTGGGAGTAACAGAGACGACGTTAACTTGGACATATAGTGGCACATCGGTTCTGTAGGACAGCCATAGCAAGAATGATAGAGAGAAAGGGCTTAGAAAAGTGGGAGCAGCAGGCAGGTGTACTATGACTCCCTTAAGGTAGCCAAATGCCTCGTTACCATGTGAAATTTTTCTTGAAAACTCGAGAATATCTTCGTTAAGGTTGCTCAGACAACGTTAAGGTATACATGTAGTGGCATATTGCTCCTGCAGGACTGACCACAGTAATAATTAATGATTGGAAAGAAAGAAAGTAGGTCGAGCAGCTGGCAGCAGTAACTATGACTCTCTTAAGGTAGCCAAATGCCTCGTCACTCGGCGAAATTTATTTGAAAACTCGAGGAAATCGTCGTTGAAGTAACTCAGACAACGGTAACATGGACAGGTGGTGGCGTATCGCTTCTGCAGGACACCAAGGTACGAATTAAAGAGAGGAAAGATTCAAAGAAGGGGGTAGCGGCTGGCTGCAGTAACTATGACTCTCTTAAGGTAGCCAAATGCCTCGTCATCCGGCGAGGTACATTTGCTAACTCGAGAGACTCGTAGTGGGAGTAACAGTGACGACGTTAACGTGGACATATAGTGGCACATCGGTTCCGTAGGACAGGCCATAGCAAGAATGATAGAGAGAATGGGCTTAGAAAAGTGTGAGCAGCAGGCAGGAGTACTATGACTCTCTTAAGGTAGCCAAATGCCTCGTCACCATGTGAAATTTTTTGTTGAAAACTCGAGGATATCTTCGATAAGGTAGCTCAGACAACGTTAAGGTTTACATGTAGTGGCATATTGCTCCTGCAGGACTGACCACAGTAATAATTAAAGAGTGGAAAGAAAGAAAGTAGGTCGAGCAGCTGGCAGCAGTAACTATGAGTCTCTTAAGGTAGCCAAATACCTCGTCGCTCGGCGAAATTTTTTTGAAAACTCGAGGAAATCGTTGTTGAAGTAACTCAGACAACGGTAACATGGACAGGTGGTGGCGTATCGCTTCTGCAGGACTGACCACAGTACGAATTAAAGAGAGGAAGCATTCAAAGAAGGGGGAGCAGCTGGCTGCAGTAACTATGACGCTCCAAAGGTAGCCAAATGCCTCGTCATCCGGCGAGGTACATTTGCTAACTCGAGAGACTCGTAGTGGGAGTAAAAGTGACGACGTTAACGTGGACATATAGTGGCACATCGGTTCCGTAGGACAAGCAATAGCAAGAATGATAGAGAGAATGGGCTTAGAAAAGTGGGAGCAGCAGGCAGGAGTACTATGACTCTCTTAAGGCAGCCAAATGCCTCGTCACCATGTGAAACATTTTTTGAAAACTCGAGAATATCTTCGTTAAGGTAGCTCAGACAACGTTATGGTTTATATGTAGTGGCATATTGCTCCTGCAGGACTGACCACAGTAATAATTAATGAGTGGAAAGAATGAAAGTAGGTCGAGCAGCTGGCAGCAGTAACTATGACTCTCTTAAGGTAGCCAATGCCTCGTCACTCGGCGACATTTATTTGAAAACTCGAGGAAATCGTCGTCGAAGTAACTCAGACAACGGTAACATATACAGGTGGTGGCGTATCGCTTCTGCAGGACACCAAGGTACGAATTAAAGAGAGGAAAGATTCAAAGAAGGGGGTAGCGGCTGGCTGCAGTAACTATGACGCTTATAAGGTAGCCAAATGCCTCGTCATCCGGCGAGGTACATTTGCTAACTCGAGAGACTCGTAGTGGGAGTAACAGAGACGACGTTAACTTGGACATATAGTGGCACATCGGTTCTGTAGGACAGCCATAGCAAGAATGATAGAGAGAAAGGGCTTAGAAAAGTGGGAGCAGCAGGCAGGGGTACTATGACTCCCTTAAGGTAGCCAAATGCCTCGTCACCATGTGAAATTTTTCTTGAAAACTCGAGAATATCTTCGTTAAGGTAGCTCAGACAACGTTAAGGTATACATGTAGTGGCATATTGCTCCTGCAGGACTGACCACATTAATAATTAATGATTGGAAAGAAAGAAAGTAGGTCGAGCAGCTGGCAGCAGTAACTATGACTCTCTTAAGGTAGCCAAATTCCTTGTCACTCGGCGAAATTTATTTGAAAATTCGAGGAAATCGTCGTTGAAGTAACTCAGACAACGGTAACATGGACAGGTGGTGGCGTATCGCATCTGCAGGACTGACCACAGTACGAATTAAAGAGAGGAAAGATTCAAAGAAGGGGGAGCAGCTGGCTGCAGTAACTATGACTCTCTTAAGGTAGCCAAATGCCTGTGTCATCCGGCGAGGTACATTTGCTAACTCGAGAGACTCGTAGTGGGAGTAACAGTGACGACGTTAACGTGGACATATAGTGGCACATCGGTTCTGTAGGACAGCCATAGCAAGAATGATAGAGAGAAAGGGCTTAGAAAAGTGGGAGCAGCAGGCAGGTGTACTATGACTCCCTTAAGGTAGCCAAATGCCTCGTCACCATGTGAAATTTTTTGTTGAAAACTCGAGGATATCGTCGATAAGGTAGCTCAGACAACGTTAAGGTTTACATGTAGTGGCATATTGCTCCTGCAGGACTGACCACAGTAATAATTAAAGAGTGGAAAGAAAGAAAGTAGGTCGAGCAGCTGGCAACAGTAACTATGACTCTCTTAAGGTAGCCAAATTCCTTGTCACTCGGCGAAATTTATTTGAAAACTCGAGGAAATCGTCGTTGAAGTAACTCAGACAACGGTAATATGGACAGGTGGTGGCGTATCGCATCTGCAGGACTGACCACAGTACTAATTAAAGAGAGGAAAGATTCAAAGAAGGGGGAGCAGCTGCCTGCAGTAACTATGACGCTTATAAGGTAGCCAAATGCCTCGTCATCCGGCGAGGTACATTTGCTAACTCGAGAGACTCGTAGTGGGAGTAACAGTGACGACGTTAACGTGGACATATAGTGGCACATCGGTTCCGTAAGACAGGCCATAGCAAGAATGACAGAGAGTATGGGCTTAGAAAAGTGGGAGCAGCAGGCAGGAGTACTATGACTCCCTTAAGGTAGCCAAATGCCTCGTCACCATGTGAAATTTTTCTTGAAAACTCGAGAATATCTTCGTTAAGGTAGCTCAGACAACGTTAAGGTATACATGTAGTGGCATATTGCTCCTGCAGGACTGACCACAGTAATAATTAATGATTGGAAAGAAAGAAAGTGGGTCGAGCAGCTGGCAGCAGTAACTATGACTCTCTTAAGGTAGCCAAATGCCTCGTCACTCGGCGAAATTTATTTGAAAACTCGAGGAAATCGTCGTTGAAGTAACTCAGACAACGGTAACATGGACAGGTGGTGGCGTATCGCTTTTGCAGGACACCAAGGTACGAATTAAAGAGAGGAAAGATTCAAAGAAGGGGGTAGCGGCTGGCTGCAGTAACTATGACTCTCTTAAGGTAGCCAAATGCCTCGTCACTCGGCGAAATTTATTTGAAAACTCGAGGAAATCGTTGTTGAAGTAACTCAGACAACGGTAACATGGACAGGTGGTGGCGTATCGCTTCTGCAGGACTGACCACAGTACGAATTAAAGAGAGGAAACATTCAAAGAAGGGGGAGCAGCTGGCTGCAGTAACTATGACGCTCCAAAGGTAGCCAAATGCCTCGTCATCCGGCGAGGTACATTTGCTAACTCGAGAGACACGTAGTGGGAGTAACAGAGACGACGTTAACTTGGACATATAGTGGCACATCGGTTCTGTAGGACAGCCATAGCAAGAATGATAGAGAGAAAGGGCTTAGAAAAGTGGGAGCAGCAGGCAGGTGTACTATGACTCCCTTAAGGTAGCCAAATGCCTCGTCACCATGTGAAATTTTTCTTGAAAACTCGAGAATATCTTCGTTAAGGTTGCTCAGACAACGTTAAGGTATACATGTAGTGGCATATTGCTCCTGCAGGACTGACCACAGTAATAATTAATGATTGGAAAGAAAGAAAGTAGGTCGAGCAGCTGGCAGCAGTAACTATGACTCTCTTAAGGTAGCCAAATGCCTCGTCACTCGGCGAAATTTATTTGAAAACTCGAGGAAATCGTCGTTGAAGTAACTCAGACAACGGTAACATGGACAGGTGGTGGCGTATCGCTTCTGCAGGACACCAAGGTACGAATTAAAGAGAGGAAAGATTCAAAGAAGGGGGTAGCGGCTGGCTGCAGTAACTATGACTCTCTTAAGGTAGCCAAATGCCTCGTCATCCGGCGAGGTACATTTGCTAACTCGAGAGACTCGTAGTGGGAGTAACAGTGACGACGTTAACGTGGACATATAGTGGCACATCGGTTCCGTAGGACAGGCCATAGCAAGAATGATAGAGAGAATGGGCTTAGAAAAGTGTGAGCAGCAGGCAGGAGTACTATGACTCTCTTAAGGTAGCCAAATGCCTCGTCACCATGTGAAATTTTTTGTTGAAAACTCGAGGATATCTTCGATAAGGTAGCTCAGACAACGTTAAGGTTTACATGTAGTGGCATATTGCTCCTGCAGGACTGACCACAGTAATAATTAAAGAGTGGAAAGAAAGAAAGTAGGTCGAGCAGCTGGCAACAGTAACTATGACTCTCTTAAGGTAGCCAAATTCCTTGTCACTCGGCGAAATTTATTTGAAAACTCGAGGAAATCGTCGTTGAAGTAACTCAGACAACGGTAATATGGACAGGTGGTGGCGTATCGCATCTGCAGGACTGACCACAGTACGAATTAAAGAGAGGAAAGATTCAAAGAAGGGGGAGCAGCTGGCTGCAGTAACTATGACTCTCTTAAGGTAGCCAAATGCCTCGTCACTCGGCGAAATTTATTTGAAAACTCGAGGAAATCGTTGTTGAAGTAACTCAGACAACGGTAACATGGACAGGTGGTGGCGTATCGCTTCTGCAGGACTGACCACAGTACGAATTAAAGACAGGAAAGAATCAAAGAAGGGGGAGCAGCTGCCTGCAGTAACTATGACGCTTATAAGGTAGCCAAATGCCTCGTCATCCGGCGAGGTACATTTGCTAACTCGAGAGACTCGTAGTGGGAGTAACAGAGACGACGTTAACGTGGACATATAGTGGCACATCGGTTCTGTAGGACAGGCAATAGCAAGAATGATAGAGAGAAAGGGCTTAGAAAAGTGGGAGCAGCAGGCAGGTGTACTATGACTCCCTTAAGGTAGCCAAATGCCTCGTCACCATGTGAAACTTTTTTTGAAAACTCGAGAATATCTTCGTTAAGGTAGCTCAGACAACGTTAAGGTTTATATGTAGTGGCATATTGCTCCTGCAGGACTGACCACAGTAATAATTAATGAGTGGAAAGAATGAAAGTAGGTCGAGCAGCTGGCAGCAGTAACTATGACTCTCTTAAGGTAGCCAAATGCCTCGTCACTCGGCGACATTTATTTGAAAACTCGAGGAAATCGTCGTCGAAGTAACTCAGACAACAGTAGCATATACAGGTGGTGGCGTATCGCTTCTGCAGGACACCAAGGTACGAATTAAAGAGGGGAAAGATTCAAAGAAGGGGGTAGCGGCTGGCTGCAGTAACTATGACGCTTATAAGGTAGCCAAATGCCTCGTCATCCGGCGAGGTACATTTGCTAACTCGAGAGACTCGTAGTGGGAGTAACAGAGACGACGTTAACTTGGACATATAGTGGCACATCGGTTCTGTAGGACAGCCATAGCAAGAATGATAGAGAGAAAGGGCTTAGAAAAGTGGGAGCAGCAGGCAGGGGTACTATGACTCCCTTAAGGTAGCCAAATGCCTCGTCACCATGTGAAATTTTTCTTGAAAACTCGAGAATATCTTCGTTAAGGTAGCTCAGACAACGTTAAGGTATACATGTAGTGGCATATTGCTCCTGCAGGACTGACTACAGTAATAATTAATGATTGGAAAGAAAGAAAGTAGGTCGTGCAGCTGGCAACAGTAACTATGACTCTCTTAAGGTAGCCAAATTCCTTGTCACTCGGCGAAATTTATTTAAACTCGAGGAAATCGTCGTTGAAGTAACTCAGACAACGGTAACATGGACAGGTGGTGGCGTATCGCATCTGCAGGACTGACCACAGTACGAATTAAAGAGACCAAAGATTCAAAGAAGGGGGAGCAGCTGGCTGCAGTAACTATGACTCTCTTAAGGTAGCCAAATGCCTCGTCATCCGGCGAGGTACATTTGCTAACTCGAGAGACTCGTAGTGGGAGTAACAGTGACGACGTTAACGTGGACATACAGTGGCACATCGGTTCCGTAAGACAGGCCATAGCAAGAATGACAGAGAGTATGGGCTTAGAAAAGTGGGAGCAGCAGGCAGGAGTACTATGACTCCCTTAAGGTAGCCAAATGCCTCGTCACCATGTGAAATTTTTCTTGAAAACTCGAGAATATCTTCGTTAAGGTAGCTCAGACAACGTTAAGGTATACATGTAGTGGCATATTGCTCCTGCAGGACTGACCACAGTAATAATTAATGATTGGAAAGAAAGAAAGTAGGTCGAGCAGCTGGAAGCAGTAACTATGACTCTCTTAAGGTAGCCAAATGCCTCGTCACTCGGCGAAATTTATTTGAAAACTCGAGGAAATCGTCGTTGAAGTAACTCAGACAACGGTAACATGGACAGGTGGTGGCGTATCGCTTCTGCAGGACACCAAGGTACGAATTAAAGAGAGGAAAGATTCAAAGAAGGGGGTAGCGGCTGGCTGCAGTAACTATGACTCTCTTAAGGTAGCCAAATGCCTCGTCACTCGGCGAAATTTATTTGAAAACTCGAGGAAATCGTTGTTGAAGTAACTCAGACAACGGTAACATGGACAGGTGGTGGCGTATCGCTTCTGCAGGACTGACCACAGTACGAATTAAAGAGAGGAAACATTCAAAGAAGGGGGAGCAGCCTGGCTGCAGTAACTATGACGCTCCAAAGGTAGCCAAATGCCTCGTCATCCGGCGAGGTACATTTGCTACTTCGAGAGACACGTAGTGGGAGTAACAGAGACGACGTTAACTTGGACATATAGTGGCACATCGGTTCTGTAGGACAGCCATAGCAAGAATGATAGAGAGAAAGGGCTTAGAAAAGTGGGAGCAGCAGGCAGGTGTACTATGACTCCCTTAAGGTAGCCAAATGCCTCGTCACCATGTGAAATTTTTCTTGAAAACTCGAGAATATCTTCGTTAAGGTGGCTCAGACAACGTTAAGGTATACATGTAGTGGCATATTGCTCCTGCAGGACTGACCACAGTAATAATTAATGATTGGAAAGAAAGAAAGTAGGTCGAGCAGCTGGCAGCAGTAACTATGACTCTCTTAAGGTAGCCAAATGCCTCGTCACTCGGCGAAATTTATTTGAAAACTCGAGGAAATCGTCGTTGAAGTAACTCAGACAACGGTAACATGGACAGGTGGTGGCGTATCGCTTCTGCAGGACACCAAGGTACGAATTAAAGAGAGGAAAGATTCAAAGAAGGGGGTAGCGGCTGGCTGCAGTAACTATGACGCTTATAAGGTAGCCAAATGCCTCGTCATCCGGCGAGGTACATTTGCTAACTCGAGAGACTCGTAGTGGGAGTAACAGAGACGACGTTAACTTGGACATATAGTGGCACATCGGTTCTGTAGGACAGCCATAGCAAGAATGATAGAGAGAAAGGGCTTAGAAAAGTGGGAGCAGCAGGCAGGGGTACTATGACTCCCTTAAGGTAGCCAAATGCCTCGTCACCATGTGAAATTTTTCTTGAAAACTCGAGAATATCTTCGTTAAGGTAGCTCAGACAACGTTAAGGTATACATGTAGTGGCATATTGCTCCTGCAGGACTGACCACAGTAATAATTAATGATTGGAAAGAAAGAAAGTAGGTCGTGCAGCTGGCAGCAGTAACTATGACTCTCTTAAGGTAGCCAAATTCCTTGTCACTCAGCGAAATTTATTTAAACTCGAGGAAATCGTCGTTGAAGTAACTCAGACAACGGTAACATGGACAGGTGGTGGCGTATCGCATCTGCAGGACTGAGCACAGTACGAATTAAAGAGAGGAAAGATTCAAAGAAGGGGGAGCAGCTGGCTGCAGTAACTATGACTCTCTTAAGGTAGCCAAATGCCTCGTCATCCGGCAAGGTACATTTGCTAACTCGAGAGACTCGTAGTGGGAGTAACAGTGACGACGTTAACGTGGACATATAGTGGCACATCGGTTCCGTAAGACAGGCCATAGCAAGAATGACAGAGAGTATGGGCTTAGAAAAGTGGGAGCAGCAGGCAGGAGTACTATGACTCCCTTAAGGTAGCCAAATGCCTCGTCACCATGTGAAATTTTTCTTGAAAACTCGAGAATATCTTCGTTAAGGTAGCTCAGACAACGTTAAGGTATACATGTAGTGGCATATTGCTCCTGCAGGACTGACCACAGTAATAATTAATGATTGGAAAGAAAGAAAGTAGGTCGAGCAGCTGGCAGCAGTAACTATGACTCTCTTAAGGTAGCCAAATGCCTCGTCACTCGGCGAAATTTATTTGAAAACTCGAGGAAATCGTCGTTGAAGTAACTCAGACAACGGTAACATGGACAGGTGGTGGCGTATCGCTTCTGCAGGACACCAAGGTACGAATTAAAGAGAGGAAAGATTCAAAGAAGGGGGTAGCGGCTGGCTGCAGTAACTATGACTCTCTTAAGGTAGCCAAATGCCTCGTCACTCGGCGAAATTTATTTGAAAACTCGAGGAAATCGTTGTTAAGTAACTCAGACAACGGTAACATGGACAGGTGGTGGCGTATCGCTTCTGCAGGACTGACCACAGTACGAATTAAAGAGAGGAAACATTCAAAGAAGGGGGAGCAGCCTGGCTGCAGTAACTATGACGCTCCAAAGGTAGCCAAATGCCTCGTCATCCGGCGAGGTACATTTGCTACTTCGAGAGACACGTAGTGAGAGTAACAGAGACGACGTTAACTTGGACATATAGTGGCACATCGGTTCTGTAGGACAGCCATAGCAAGAATGATAGAGAGAAAGGGCTTAGAAAAGTGGGAGCAGCAGGCAGGTGTACTATGACTCCCTTAAGGTAGCCAAATGCCTCGTCACCATGTGAAATTTTTCTTGAAAACTCGAGAATATCTTCGTTAAGGTAGCTCAGACAACGTTAAGGTATACATGTAGTGGCATATTGCTCCTGCAGGACTGACCACAGTAATAATTAATGATTGGAAAGAAAGAAAGTAGGTCGAGCAGCTGGCAGCAGTAACTATGACTCTCTTAAGGTAGCCAAATGCCTCGTCACTCGGCGAAATTTATTTGAAAACTCGAGGAAATCGTCGTTGAAGTAACTCAGACAACGGTAACATGGACAGGTGGTGGCGTATCGCTTCTGCAGGACACCAAGGTACGAATTAAAGAGAGGAAAGATTCAAAGAAGGGGGTAGCGGCTGGCTGCAGTAACTATGACTCTCTTAAGGTAGCCAAATGCCTCGTCATCCGGCGAGGTACATTTGCTAACTCGAGAGACTCGTAGTGGGAGTAACAGTGACGACGTTAACGTGGACATATAGTGGTACATCGGTTCCGTAGGACAGGCCATAGCAAGAATGATAGAGAGAATGGGCTTAGAAAAGTATGAGCAGCAGGCAGGAGTACTATGACTCTCTTAAGGTAGCCAAATGCCTCGTCACCATGTGAAATTTTTTGTTGAAAATTCGAGGATATCTTCGATAAGGTAGCTCAGACAACGTTAAGGTTTACATGTAGTGGCATATTGCTCCTGCAGGACTGACCACAGTAATAATTAAAGAGTGGAAAGAAAGAAAGTAGGTCGAGCAGCTGGCAACAGTAACTATAACTCTCTTAAGGTAGCCAAATTCCTTGTCACTCGGCGAAATTTAATTGAAAACTCGAGGAAATCGTCGTTGAAGTAACTCAGACAACGGTAATATGGACAGGTGGTGGCGTATCGCATCTGCAGGACTGACCACAGTACGAATTAAAGACAGGAAAGATTCAAAGAAGGGGGAGCAGCTGCCTGCAGTAACTATGACGCTTATAAGGTAGCCAAATGCCTCGTCATCCGGCGAGGTACATTTGCTAACTCGAGAGACTCGTAGTGGGAGTAACAGAGACGACGTTAACGTGGACATATAGTGGCACATCGGTTCTGTAGGACAGCCATAGCAAGAATGATAGAGAGAAAGGGCTTAGAAAAGTGGGAGCAGCAGGCAAGGGTACTATGACTCCCTTAAGGTAGCCAGTGCCTCGTCACCATGAGAAATTTTTCTTGAAAACTCGAGAATATCTTCGTTAAGGTAGCTCAGACAACGTTAAGGTATACATGTAGTGGCATATTGCTCCTGCAGGACTGACCACAGTAATAATTAAAGAGTGGAAAGAAAGAAAGTAGGTCGAGCAGCTGGCAGCAGTAACTATGACTCTCTTAAGGTAGCTAAATGCCTCGTCACTCGGCGAAATTTATTTGAAAACTCGAGGAAATCGTCGTTGATGTAACTCAGACAACGGTAACATGGACAGGTGGTGGCGTATCGCTTCTGCAGGACACCAAGGTACGAATTAAAGAGAGGAAAGATTCAAAGAAGGGGGTAGCGGCTGGCTGCAGTAACTATGACTCTCTTAAGGTAGCCAAATGCCTCGTCATCCGGCGAGGTACATTTGCTAACTCGAGAGACTCGTAGTGGGAGTAACAGTGACGACGTTAACGTGGACATATAGTGGCACATCGGTTCCGTAAGACAGGCCATAGCAAGAATGACAGAGAGTATGGGCTTAGAAAAGTGGGAGCAGCAGGCAGGAGTACTATGACTCCCTTAAGGTAGCCAAATGCCTCGTCACCATGTGAAATTTTTCTTGAAAACTCGAGAATATCTTCGTTAAGGTAGCTCAGACAACGTTAAGGTATACATGTAGTGGCATATTGCTCCTGCAGGACTGACCACAGTAATAATTAATGATTGGAAAGAAAGAAAGTAGGTCGAGCAGCTGGCAGCAGTAACTATGACTCTCTTAAGGTAGCCAAATGCCTCGTCACTCGGCGAAATTTATTTGAAAACTCGAGGAAATCGTCGTTGAAGTAACTCAGACAACGGTAACATGGACAGGTGGTGGCGTATCGCTTTTGCAGGACACCAAGGTACGAATTAAAGAGAGGAAAGATTCAAAGAAGGGGGTAGCGGCTGGCTGCAGTAACTATGACTCTCTTAAGGTAGCCAAATGCCTCGTCACTTGGCGAAATTTATTTGAAAACTCGAGGAAATCGTTGTTGAAGTAACTCAGACGACGGTAACATGGACAGGTGGTGGCGTATCGCTTCTGCAGGACTGACCACAGTACGAATTAAAGAGAGGAAACATTCAAAGAAGGGGGAGCAGCTGGCTGCAGTAACTATGACGCTCCAAAGGTAGCCAAATGCCTCGTCATCCGGCGAGGTACATTTGCTAACTCGAGAGACACGTAGTGGGAGTAACAGAGACGACGTTAACTTGGACATATAGTGGCACATCGGTTCTGTAGGACAGCCATAGCAAGAATGATAGAGAGAAAGGGCTTAGAAAAGTGGGAGCAGCAGGCAGGTGTACTATGACTCCCTTAAGGTAGCCAAATGCCTCGTCACCATGTGAAATTTTTCTTGAAAACTCGAGAATATCTTCGTTAAGGTAGCTCAGACAACGTTAAGGTATACATGTAGTGGCATATTGCTCCTGCAGGACTGACCACAGTAATAATTAATGATTGGAAAGAAAGAAAGTAGGTCGAGCAGCTGGCAGCAGTAACTATGACTCTCTTAAGGTAGCCAAATGCCTCGTCACTCGGCGAAATTTATTTGAAAACTCGAGGAAATCGTCGTTGAAGTAA
Organism: Schistocerca serialis cubense; assembly: GCF_023864345.2. Taxonomy (NCBI): domain Eukaryota; kingdom Metazoa; phylum Arthropoda; class Insecta; order Orthoptera; family Acrididae; genus Schistocerca; species Schistocerca serialis. The sequence goes on along the minus strand of NW_026047583.1, from coordinate 21,645,959 downwards.
CTCAGACAACGGTAACATGGACAGGTGGTGGCGTATCGCTTCTGCAGGACACCAAGGTACGAATTAAAGAGAGGAAAGATTCAAAGAAGGGGGGTAGCGGCTGGCTGCAGTAACTATGACTCTCTTAAGGTAGCCAAATGCCTCGTCATCCGGCGAGGTACATTTGCTAACTCGAGAGACTCGTAGTGGGAGTAACAGTGACGACGTTAACGTGGACATATAGTGGCACATCGGTTCCGTAGGACAGGCCATAGCAAGAATGATAGAGAGAATGGGCTTAGAAAAGTGTGAGCAGCAGGCAGGAGTACTATGACTCTCTTAAGGTAGCCAAATGCCTCGTCACCATGTGAAATTTTTTGTTGAAAACTCGAGGATATCTTCGATAAGGTAGCTCAGACAACGTTAAGGTTTACATGTAGTGGCATATTGCTCCTGCAGGACTGACCACAGTAATAATTAAAGAGTGGAAAGAAAGAAAGTAGGTCGAGCAGCTGGCAACAGTAACTATGACTCTCTTAAGGTAGCCAAATTCCTTGTCACTCGGCGAAATTTATTTGAAAACTCGAGTAAATCGTCGTTGAAGTAACTCAGACAACGGTAATATGGACAGGTGGTGGCGTATCGCATCTGCAGGACTGACCACAGTACGAATTAAAGAGAGGAAAGATTCAAAGAAGGGGGAGCAGCTGGCTGCAGTAACTATGACTCTCTTAAGGTAGCCAAATGCCTCGTCACTCGGCGAAATTTATTTGAAAACACGAGGAAATCGTTGTTGAAGTAACTCAGACAACGGTAACATGGACAGGTTATGGCGTATCGCTTCTGCAGGACTGATAACAGTACGAATTAAAGACAGGAAAGATTCAAAGAAGGGGGAGCAGCTGCCTGCAGTAACTATGACGCTTATAAGGTAGCCAAATGCCTCGTCATCCGGCGAGGTACATTTGCTAACTCGAGAGACTCGTAGTGGGAGTAACAGAGACGACGTTAACGTGGACATATAGTGGCACATCGGTTCTGTAGGACAGGCAATAGCAAGAATGATAGAGAGAAAGGGCTTAGAAAAGTGGGAGCAGCAGGCAGGTGTACTATGACTCCCTTAAGGTAGCCAAATGCCTCGTCACCATGTGAAATTTTTCTTGAAAACTCGAGAATATCTTCGTTAAGGTAGCTCAGACAACGTTAAGGTATACATGTAGTGGCATATTGCTCCTGCAGGACTGACCACAGTAATAATTAATGATTGGAAAGAAAGAAAGTAGGTCGAGCAGCTGGCAGCAGTAACTATGACTCTCTTAAAGTAGCCAAATACCTCGTCACTCGGCGAAATTTATTTGAAAACTCGAGGAAATCGTCGTTGAAGTAACTCAGACAACGGTAATATGGACAGCTGGTGGCATATCGCATCTGCAGGACTGACCACAGTACGAATTAAAGACAGGAAAGATTCAAAGAAGGGGGAGCAGCTGCCTGCAGTAACTATGACGCTTATAAAGTAGCCAAATGCCTCGTCATCCGGCGAGGTACATTTGCTAACTCGAGAGACTCGTAGTGGGAGTAAAAGAGACGACGTTAACGTGGACATATAGTGGCACATCGGTTCTGTAGGACAGGCAATAGCAAGAATGATAGAGAGAATGGGCTTAGAAAAGTGGGTGCAGCAGGCAGGAGTACTATGACTCTCTTAAGGTAGCCAAATGCCTCGTCACCATGTGAAATTTTTTTTGAAAACTCGAGGATATCTTCGATAAGGTAGCTCAGACAACGTTAAGGTTTACATGTAGTGGCATATTGCTCCTGCAGGACTGACCACAGTAATTATTAAAGAGTGGAAAGAAAGAAAGTAGGTCGAGCAGCTGGCAGCAGTAACTATGAGTCTCTTAAGGTAGCCAAATACCTCGTCACTAGGCGAAATTTATTTGAAAACTCGAGGAAATCGTTGTTGAAGTAACTCAGACAACGGTAACATGGACAGGTGGTGGCGTATCGCTTCTGCAGGACTGACCACAGTACGAATTAAAGAGAGGAAGCATTCAAAGAAGGGGGAGCAGCTGGCTGCAGTAACTATGACGCTCCAAAGGTAGCCAAATGCCTCGTCATCCGGCGAGGTACATTTGCTAACTCGAGAGACTCGTAGTGGGAGTAAAAGTGACGACGTTAACGTGGACATATAGTGGCACATCGGTTCCGTAGGACAAGCAATAGCAAGAATGATAGAGAGAATGGGCTTAGAAAAGTGGGAGCAGCAGGCAGGAGTACTATGACTCTCTTAAGGCAGCCAAATGCCTCGTCACCATGTGAAACTTTTTTTGAAAACTCGAGAATATCTTCGTTAAGGTAGCTCAGACAACGTTATGGTTTATATGTAGTGGCATATTGCTCCTGCAGGACTGACCACAGTAATAAGTAATGAGTGGAAAGAATGAAAGTAGGTCGAGCAGCTGGCAGCAGTAACTATGACTCTCTTAAGGTAGCCAAATGCCTCGTCACTCGGCGACATTTATTTGAAAACTCGAGGAAATCGTCGTCGAAGTAACTCAGACAACAGTAACATATACAGGTGGTGGCGTATCGCTTCGGCAGGACACCAAGGTACGAATTAAAGACAGGAAAGATTCAAAGAAGGGGGTAGCGGCTGGCTGCAGTAACTATGACGCTTATAAGGTAGCCAAATGCCTCGTCATCCGGCGAGGTACATTTGCTAACTCGAGAGACTCGTAGTGGGAGTAACAGAGACGACGTTAACTTGGACATATAGTGGCACATCGGTTCTGTAGGACAGCCATAGCAAGAATGATAGAGAGAAAGGGCTTAGAAAAGTGGGAGCAGCAGGCAGGTGTACTATGACTCCCTTAAGGTAGCCAAATGCCTCGTCACCATGTGAAATTTTTCTTGAAAACTCGAGAATATCTTCGTTAAGGTAGCTCAGACAACGTTAAGGTATACATGTAGTGGCATATTGCTCCTGCAGGACTGACCACAGTAATAATTAATGATTGGAAAGAAAGAAAGTAGGTCGAGCAGCTGGCAGCAGTAACTATGACTCTCTTAAGGTAGCCAAATGCCTCGTCACTCGGCGAAATTTATTTGAAAACTCGAGGAAATCGTCGTTGAAGTAACTCAGACAACGGTAACATGGACAGGTGGTGGCGTATCGCTTCTGCAGGACACCAAGGTACGAATTAAAGAGAGGAAAGATTCAAAGAAGGGGGTAGCGGCTGGCTGCAGTAACTATGACTCTCTTAAGGTAGCCAAATGCCTCGTCATCCGGCGAGGTACATTTGCTAACTCGAGAGACTCGTAGTGGGAGTAACAGTGACGACGTTAACGTGGACATATAGTGGCACATCGGTTCCGTAGGACAGGCCATAGCAAGAATGATAGAGAGAATGGGCTTAGAAAAGTGTGAGCAGCAGGCAGGAGTACTATGACTCTCTTAAGGTAGCCAAATGCCTCGTCACCATGTGAAATTTTTTGTTGAAAACTCGAGGATATCTTCGATAAGGTAGCTCAGACAACGTTAAGGTTTACATGTAGTGGCATATTGCTCCTGCAGGACTGACCACAGTAATAATTAAAGAGTGGAAAGAAAGAAAGTAGGTCGAGCAGCTGGCAACAGTAACTATGACTCTCTTAAGGTAGCCAAATTCCTTGTCACTCGGCGAAATTTATTTGAAAACTCCAGGAAATCGTCGTTGAAGTAACTCAGACAACGGTAATATGGACAGGTGGTGGCGTATCGCATCTGCAGGACTGACCACAGTACGAATTAAAGAGAGGAAAGATTCAAAGAAGGGGGAGCAGCTGCCTGCAGTAACTATGACGCTTATAAGGTAGCCAAATGCCTCGTCATCCGGCGAGGTACATTTGCTAACTCGAGAGACTCGTTGTGGGAGTAACAGAGACGACGTTAACTTGGACATATAGTGGCACATCGGTTCTGTAGGACAGCCATAGCAAGAATGATAGAGAGAAAGGGCTTAGAAAAGTGGGAGCAGCAGGCAGGGGTACTATGACTCCCTTAAGGTAGCCAAATGCCTCGTCACCATGTGAAATTTTTCTTGAAAACTCGAGAATATCTTCGTTAAGGTAGCTCAGACAACGTTAAAGTATACATGTAGTGGCATATTGCTCCTGCAGGACTGACTACAGTAATAATTAATGATTGGAAAGAAAGAAAGTAGGTCGAGCAGCTGGCAGCAGTAACTATGACTCTCTTCAGGTACCCAAATTCCTTGTCACTCGGCGAAATTTAATTGAAAACTCGAGGAAATCGTCGTTGAAGTAACTCAGACAACGGTAACATGGACAGGTGGTGGCGTATCGCATCTGCAGGGCTGACCACAGTACGAATTAAAGAGAGGAAAGATTCAAAGAAGGGGGAGCAGCTGGCTGCAGTAACTATGACTCTCTTAAGGTAGCCAAATGCCTCGTCATCCGGCGAGGTACATTTGCTAACTCGAGAGACTCGTAGTGGGAGTAACAGTGACGACGTTAACGTGGACATATAGTGGCAAGTCGGTTCCGTAAGACAGGCCATAGCAAGAATGACAGAGAGTATGGGCTTAGAAAAGTGGGAGCAGCAGGCAGGAGTACTATGACTCCCTTAAGGTAGCCAAATGCCTCGTCACCATGTGAATTTTTCTTGAAAACTCGAGAATATCTTCGTGAAGGTAGCTCAGACAACGTTAAGGTATACATGTAGTGGCATATTGCTCCTGCAGGACTGACCACAGTAATAATTAATGATTGGAAAGAAAGAAAGTAGGTCGAGCAGCTGGCAGCAGTAACTATGACTCTCTTAAGGTAGCCAAATGCCTCGTCACTCGGCGAAATTTATTTGAAAACTCGAGGAAATCGTCGTTGAAGTAACTCAGACAACGGTAACATGGACAGGTGGTGGCGTATCGCTTCTGCAGGACACCAAGGTACGAATTAAAGAGAGGAAAGATTCAAAGAAGGGGGTAGCGGCTGGCTGCAGTAACTATGACTCTCTTAAGGTAGCCAAATGCCTCGTCACTCGGCGAAATTTATTTGAAAACTCGAGGAAATCGTTGTTGAAGTAACTCAGACAACGGTAACATGGACAGGTGGTGGCGTATCGCTTCTGCAGGACTGACCACAGTACGAATTAAAGAGAGGAAACATTCAAAGAAGGGGGAGCAGCTGGCTGCAGTAACTATGACGCTCCAAAGGTAGCCAAATGCCTCGTCATCCGGCGAGGTACATTTGCTAACTCGAGAGACACGTAGTGGGAGTAACAGAGACGACGTTAACTTGGACATATAGTGGCACATCGGTTCTGTAGGACAGCCATAGCAAGAATGATAGAGAGAAAGGGCTTAGAAAAGTGGGAGCAGCAGGCAGGTGTACTATGACTCCCTTAAGGTAGCCAAATGCCTCGTCACCATGTGAAATTTTTCTTGAAAACTCGAGAATATCTTCGTTAAGGTAGCTCAGACAACGTTAAGGTATACATGTAGTGGCATATTGCTCCTGCAGGACTGACCACAGTAATAAATAATGATTGGAAAGGAAGAAAGTAGGTCGAGGAGCTGGCAGCAGTAACTATGACTCTCTTAAGGTAGCCAAATGCCTCGTCACTCGGCGAAATTTATTTGAAAACTCGAGGAAATCGTCGTTGAAGTAACTCAGACAACGGTAACATGGACAGGTGGTGGCGTATCGCTTCTGCAGGACACCAAGGTACGAATTAAAGAGAGGAAAGATTCAAAGAAGGGGGTAGCGGCTGGCTGCAGTAACTATGACTCTCTTAAGGTAGCCAAATGCCTCGTCATCCGGCGAGGTACATTTGCTAACTCGAGAGACTCGTAGTGGGAGTAACAGTGACGACGTTAACGTGGACATATAGTGGTACATCGGTTCCGTAGGACAGGCCATAGCAAGAATGATAGAGAGAATGGGCTTAGAAAAGTGTGAGCAGCAGGCAGGAGTACTATGACTCTCTTAAGGTAGCCAAATGCCTCGTCACCATGTGAAATTTTTTGTTGAAAACTCGAGGATATCTTCGATAAGGTAGTTCAGACAACGTTAAGGTTTACATGTAGTGGCATATTGCTCCTGCAGGACTGACCACAGTAATAATTAAAGAGTGGAAAGAAAGAAAGTAGGTCGAGCAGCTGGCAACAGTAACTATAACTCTCTTAAGGTAGCCAAATTCCTTGTCACTCGGCGAAATTTAATTGAAAACTCGAGGAAATCGTCGTTGAAGTAACTCAGACAACGGTAATATGGACAGGTGGTGGCGTATCGCATCTGCAGGACTGACCACAGTACGAATTAAAGACAGGAAAGATTCAAAGAAGGGGGAGCAGCTGCCTGCAGTAACTATGACGCTTATAAGGTAGCCAAATGCCTCGTCATCCGGCGAGGTACATTTGCTAACTCGAGAGACTCGTAGTGGGAGTAACAGAGACGACGTTAACGTGGACATATAGTGGCACATCGGTTCCGTAAGACAGGCCATAGCAAGAATGACAGAGAGTATGGGCTTAGAAAAGTGGGAGCAGCAGGCAGGAGTACTATGACTCCCTTAAGGTAGCCAAATGCCTCGTCACCATGTGAAATTTTTCTTGAAAACTCGAGAATATCTTCGTTAAGGTAGCTCAGACAACGTTAAGGTATACATGTAGTGGCATATTGCTCCTGCAGAACTGACCACAGTAATAATTAATGATTGGAAAGAAAGAAAGTAGGTCGAGCAGCTGGCAGCAGTAACTATGACTCTCTTAAGGTAGCCAAATTCCTTGTCACTCGGCGAAATTTGTTTGAAAACTCGAGGAAATCGTCGTTGAAGTAACTCAGACAACGGTAACATGGACAGGTGGTGGCGTATCGCATCTGCAGGACTGACCACAGTACGAATTAAAGAGAGGAAAGATTCAAAGAAGGGGGAGCAGCTGGCTGCAGTAACTGTGACTCTCTTAAGGTAGCCAAATGCCTCGTCATCCGGCGAGGTACATTTGCTAACTCGAGAGACTCGTAGTGGGAGTAACAGTGACGACGTTAACGTGGACATATAGTGGCACATCGGCTCCGTAAGACAGGCCATAGCAAGAATGACAGAGAGTATGGGCTTAGAAAAGTGGGAGCAGCAGGCAGGAGTACTATGACTCCCTTAAGGTAGCCAAATGCCTCGTCACCATGTGAAATTTTTCTTGAAAACTCGAGAATATCTTCGTTAAGGTAGCTCAGACAACGTTAAGGTATACATGTAGTGGCATATTGCTCCTGCAGAACTGACCACAGTAATAATTAATGATTGGAAAGAAAGAAAGTAGGTCGAGCAGCTGGCAGCAGTAACTATGACTCTCTTAAGGTAGCCAAATGCCTCGTCACTCGGCGAATTTTATTTGAATACTCGAGGAAATCGTCGTTGAAGTAACTCAGACAACGGTAACATGGACAGGTGGTGGCGTATCGCTTCTGCAGGACACCAAGGTACGAATTAAAGAGAGGAAAGATTCAAAGAAGGGGGTAGCGGCTGGCTGCAGTAACTATGACGCTCTTAAGGTAGCCAAATGCCTCGTCATCCGGCGAGGTACATTTGCTAACTCGAGAGACTCGTAGTGGGAGTAACAGTGACGACGTTAACGGGGACATATAGTGGCACATCGGTTCCGTAGGACAGGCAATAACAAGAATGATAGAGAGAATGGGCTTAGAAAAGTGGGAGCAGCAGGCAGGAGTACTATGACTCTCTTAAGGCAGCCAAATGCCTCGTCACCATGTGAAACTTTTTTTGAAAACTCGAGAATATCTTCGTTAAGGTAGCTCAGACAACGTTATGGTTTATATGTAGTGGCATATTGCTTCTGCAGGACTGACCACAGTAATAATTAATGAGTGGAAAGAATGAAAGTAGGTCGAGCAGCTGGCAGCAGTAACTATGACTCTCTTAAGGTAGCCAAATGCCTCGTCACTCGGCGACATTTATTTGAAAACTCGAGGAAATCGTCGTCGAAGTAACTCAGACAACGGTAACATATACAGGTGGTGGCGTATCGCTTCTGCAGGACACCAAGGTACGAATTAAAGAGAGGAAAGATTCAAAGAAGGGGGAGCAGCTGGCTGCAGTAAATATGACTCTCTTAAGGTAGCCAAATGCCTCGTCACTCGGCGAAATTTATTTGAAAACTCGAGGAAATCGTTGTTGAAGTAACTCAGACAACGGTAACATGGACAGGTGGTGGCGTATCGCTTCTGCAGGACTGACCACAGTACGAATTAAAGAGAGGAAACATTCAAAGAAGGGGGAGCAGCTGGCTGCAGTAACTATGACGCTCCAAAGGTAGCCAAATGCCTCGTCATCCGGCGAGGTACATTTGCTAACTCGAGAGACTCGTAGTGGGAGTAACAGAGACGACGTTAACTTGGACATATAGTGGCACATCGGTTCTGTAGGACAGCCATAGCAAGAATGATACAGAGAAAGGGCTTAGAAAAGTGGGAGCAGCAGGCAGGTGTACTATGACTCCCTTAAGGTAGCCAAATGCCTCCTCACTATGTGAAATTTTTCTTGAAAACTCGAGAATATCTTCGTTAAGGTAGCTCAGACAACGTTAAGGTATACATGTAGTGGCATATTGCTCCTGCAGGACTGACCACAGTAATAATTAATGATTGGAAAGAAAGAAAGTAGGTCGAGCAGCTGGCAGCAGTAACTATGACTCTCTTAAGGCAGCCAAATGCCTCGTCACTCGGCGAAATTTATTTGAAAACTCGAGGAAATCGTCGTTGAAGTAACTCAGACAACGGTAACATGGACAGGTGGTGGCGTATCGCTTCTGCAGGACACCAAGGTACGAATTAAAGAGAGGAAAGATTCAAAGAAGGGGGTAGCGGCTGGCTGCAGTAACTATGACTCTCTTAAGGTAGCCAAATGCCTCGTCATCCGGCGAGGTACATTTGCTAACTCGAGAGACTCGTAGTGGGAGTAACAGTGACGACGTTAACGTGGACATATAGTGGCACATCGGTTCCGTAGGACAGGCCATAGCAAGAATGATAGAGAGAATGGGCTTAGAAAAGTGTGAGCAGCAGGCAGGAGTACTATGACTCTCTTAAGGTAGCCAAATGCCTCGTCACCATGTGAAATTTTTTGTTGAAAACTCGAGGATATCTTCGATAAGGTAGCTCAGACAACGTTAAGGTTTACATGTAGTGGCATATTGCTCCTGCAGGACTGACCACAGTAATAATTAAAGAGTGGAAAGAAAGAAAGTAGGTCGAGCAGCTGGCAACAGTAACTATGACTCTCTTAAGGTAGCCAAATTCCTTGTCACTCGGCGAAATTTATTTGAAAACTCGAGGAAATCGTCGTTGAAGTAACTCAGACAACGGTAATATGGACAGGTGGTGGCGTATCGCATCTGCAGGACTGACCACAGTACGAATTAAAGACAGGAAAGATTCAAAGAAGGGGGAGCAGCTGCCTGCAGTAACTATGACGCTTATAAGGTAGCCAAATGCCTCGTCATCCGGCGAGGTACATTTGCTAACTCGAGAGACTCGTAGTGGGAGTAACAGAGACGACGTTAACTTGGACATATAGTGGCACATCGGTTCTGTAGGACAGCCATAGCAAGAATGATAGAGAGAAAGGGCTTAGAAAAGTGGGAGCAGCAGGCAGGGGTACTATGACTCCCTTAAGGTAGCCAAATGCCTCGTCACCATGTGAAATTTTTCTTGAAAACTCGAGAATATCTTCGTTAAGGTAGCTCAGACAACGTTAAGGTATACATGTAGTGGCATATTGCTCCTGCAGGACTGACCACAGTAATAATTAATGATTGGAAAGAAAGACAGTAGGTCGAGCAGCTGGCAGCAGTAACTATGACTCTCTTAAGGTAGCCAAATTCCTTGTCACTCGGCGAAATTTATTTGAAAACTCGAGGAAATCGTCGTTGAAGTAACTCAGACAACGGTAACATGGACAGGTGATGGCGTATCGCATCTGCAGGACTGACCACAGTACGAATTAAAGAGAGGAAAGATTCAAAGAAGGGGGAGCAGCTGGCTGCAGTAAATATGACTCTCTTAAGGTAGCCAAATGCCTCGTCACTCGGCGAAATTTATTTGAAAACTCGAGGAAATCGTTGTTGAAGTAACTCAGACAACGGTAACATGGACAGGTGGTGGCGTATCGCTTCTGCAGGACTGACCACAGTACGAATTAAAGAGAGGAAACATTCAAAGAAGGGGGAGCAGCTGGCTGCAGTAACTATGACGCTCCAAAGGTAGCCAAATGCCTCGTCATCCGGCGAGGTACATTTGCTAACTCGAGAGACTCGTAGTGGGAGTAACAGAGACGACGTTAACTTGGACATATAGTGGCACATCGGTTCTGTAGGACAGCCATAGCAAGAATGATAGAGAGAAAGGGCTTAGAAAAGTGGGAGCAGCAGGCAGGTGTACTATGACTCCCTTAAGGTAGCCAAATGCCTCGTCACTATGTCAAATTTTTCTTGAAAACTCGAGAATATCTTCGTTAAGGTAGCTCAGACAACGTTAAGGTATACATGTAGTGGCATATTGCTCCTGCAGGACTGACCACAGTAATAATTAATGATTGGAAAGAAAGAAAGTAGGTCGAGCAGCTGGCAGCAGTAACTATGACTCTCTTAAGGCAGCCAAATGCCTCGTCACTCGGCGAAATTTATTTGAAAACTCGAGGAAATCGTCGTTGAAGTAACTCAGACAACGGTAACATGGACAGGTGGTGGCGTATCGCTTCTGCAGGACACCAAGGTACGAATTAAAGAGAGGAAAGATTCAAAGAAGGGGGTAGCGGCTGGCTGCAGTAACTATGACTCTCTTAAGGTAGCCAAATGCCTCGTCATCCGGCGAGGTACATTTGCTAACTCGAGAGACTCGTAGTGGGAGTAACAGTGACGACGTTAACGTGGACATATAGTGGCACATCGGTTCCGTAGGACAGGCCATAGCAAGAATGATAGAGAGAATGGGCTTAGAAAAGTGTGAGCAGCAGGCAGGAGTACTATGACTCTCTTAAGGTAGCCAAATGCCTCGTCACCATGTGAAATTTTTTGTTGAAAACTCGAGGATATCTTCGATAAGGTAGCTCAGACAACGTTAAGGTTTACATGTAGTGGCATATTGCTCCTGCAGGACTGACCACAGTAATAATTAAAGAGTGGAAAGAAAGAAAGTAGGTCGAGCAGCTGGCAACAGTAACTATGACTCTCTTAAGGTAGCCAAATTCCTTGTCACTCGGCGAAATTTATTTGAAAACTCGAGGAAATCGTCGTTGAAGTAACTCAGACAACGGTAATATGGACAGGTGGTGGCGTATCGCATCTGCAGGACTGACCACAGTACGAATTAAAGACAGGAAAGATTCAAAGAAGGGGGAGCAGCTGCCTGCAGTTACTATGACGCTTATAAGGTAGCCAAATGCCTCGTCATCCGGCGAGGTACATTTGCTAACTCGAGAGACTCGTAGTGGGAGTAACAGAGACGACGTTAACTTGGACATATAGTGGCACATCGGTTCTGTAGGACAGCCATAGCAAGAATGATAGAGAGAAAGGGCTTAGAAAAGTGGGAGCAGCAGGCAGGGGTACTATGACTCCCTTAAGGTAGCCAAATGCCTCGTCACCATGTGAAATTTTTCTTGAAAACTCGAGAATATCTTCGTTAAGGTAGCTCAGACAACGTTAAGGTATACATGTAGTGGCATATTGCTCCTGCAGGACTGACCACAGTAATAATTAATGATTGGAAAGAAAGACAGTAGGTACAGCAGCTGGCAGCAGTAACTATGACTCTCTTAAGGTAGCCAAATTCCTTGTCACTCGGCGAAATTTATTTGAAAACTCGAGGAAATCGTCGTTGAAGTAACTCAGACAACGGTAACATGGACAGGTGATGGCGTATCGCATCTGCAGGACTGACCACAGTACGAATTAAAGAGAGGAAAGATTCAAAGAAGGGGGATCAGCTGGCTGCAGTAACTATGACTCTCTTAAGGTAGCCAAATGCCTCGTCATCCGGCGAGGTACATTTGCTAACTCGAGAGACTCGTAGTGGGAGTAACAGTGACGACGTTAACGTGGACATATAGTGGCACATCGGTTCCGTAGGACAGGCCATAGCAAGAATGACAGAGAGTATGGGCTTAGAAAAGTGGGAGCAGCAGGCAGGAGTACTATGACTCCCTTAAGGTAGCCAAATGCCTCGTCACCATGTGAAATTTTTCTTGAAAACTCGAGAATATCTTCGTTAAGGTAGCTCAGACAACGTTAAGGTATACATGTAGTGGCATATTGCTCCTGCAGGACTGACCACAGTAATAATTAATGATTGGAAAGAAAGAAAGTAGGTCGAGCAGCTTGCAGCAGTAACTACGACTCTCTTAAGGTAGCCAAATGCCTCGTCACTCGGCGAAATTTATTTGAAAACTCGAGGAAATCGTCGTTGAAGTAACTCAGACAACGGTAACATGGACAGGTGGTGGCGTATCGCTTCTGCAGGACACCAAGGTACGAATTAAAGAGAGGAAAGATTCAAAGAAGGGGGTAGCGGCTGGCTGCAGTAACTATGACTTTCTTAAGGTAGCCAAATGCCTCGACATCCGGCGAGGTACATTTGCTAACTCGAGAGACTCGTAGTGGGAGTAACAGTGACGACGTTGACGTGGACATATAGTGGCACATCGGTTCTGTAGGACAGCCATAGCAAGAATGATAGAGAGAAAGGGCTTAGAAAAGTGGGAGCAGTAGGCACGGGTACTATGACTCCCTTAAGGTAGCCAAATGCTTCGTCACCATGTGAAATTTTTCTTGAAAACTCGAGAATATCTTCGTTAAGGTAGCTCAGACAACGTTAAGGTATACATGTAGTGGCATATTGCTCCTGCAGGACTGACCACAGTAATAATTAAAGAGTGGAAAGAAAGAAAGTAGGTCGAGCAGCTGGCAACAGTAACTATGACTCTCTTAAGGTAGCCAAATGCCACGTCACTCGGCGACATTTATTTGAAAACTCGAGGAAATCGTTGTTGAGGTAACTCAGACAACGGTAACATGGACAGGTGGCGGCGTATCGCTTCTTCTGGACTGACGACAGTACGAATTAAGGACAGGAAAGACTCAAAGAAGGGGGAGCAGCTGGCTGCAGTAACTATGACGCTCCAAAAGTAGCCAAATGCCTCGTCATCCGGCGAGGTACA